>NC_045705.1:63767685-64075957 GCF_009834535.1 Camelus ferus
CTCTTTAGATTCTCAGTGAGGTCCAAGACCCAAAGAAAGGCTGTGGGCTACCGGTACATTGAGAGGCCCTCGTATTTCCTTGCATAAACGTGAGCGCACAGGGAAAGCAGAGAGGTGTTAGCGGCCCGGGAGCTTGACAAGGAGAAGGGAAGGAGACTCCGTGGGGACGACCCAGGGGAAGAAGGTCTGGCACTCACGCCCGCTTCTTGAGGTGGTGACGAGTAATCAGCCCTTCGTCTATCACAGCCCCGACCACCCGGTGCTTCAGTCGGCGCTCCCGGTTCAACACCCGCCGTCGCTTGAACAGCTTCTTCTTCAGCTCCTATAGGGGAAGAAGATGCTATCAGACGGCGGCCGCACACCGCAACCCGGGTCGCGGGATCCCGCACCGGGCGATGGTGGCTCATTGGCTATCTCGGGCAAAATTAAAAGGCTCCAGGATGCTTGGGAAACAAATTCGGGACTCCCACACAATCACCGTTCGGGGCCGATTGATCTTTCCACCCGGAGCACCCATGGCTTCCTTGCGAGGCAGGCTACCGGGTTCACGTTTCCGCTCGGCGCAGGGTCAGCGTGGGCCCCGCCCCCTCAGCCCTCAACTACCCAATCGCAGCTCGGGGGCGGGCCCTAGGGATATATAAAGGAGTCCTGAGGGCGTTTCGGTCTTTTTAAGGGCGGCGACTGAGTGAGTGTGGGCTTGTTGTGATATCTGCAGGGCTGGGCGAGGGCTCTGGGCGGGGCCTGTGGACCCTCCTTTTCTTGGCGGGGGTCGGGCGTGCGGTCCCGGTCCCCGTAATGTACGGAGGTAGAGAGGGAAAGGGCTCTGGCCCCCTCGGCGTCATGTCTTCGGTACCGGCTGCTTCCAGTCCGCCGGTTCTATCCTCAAGCGCCGGGACACGGCTCCAAGGAGCCGGGCCGAACGAAGGTTCAGCAGGCTCCTCCCCAGGGTGCTTACGCCTTCTCCTTTGATTTCAGGTCTGTGGAGCCGCCCCACGAGTCGAAGCTGTCACATCCCCTCCACTTTAACTTCCCGTTGCAAACAATAAAGTCGTTCGTACCGTAGTAAGTTTGTGTCCGCGTTCATTTTTCGGAGGCTGCAGAGTTAGGGAGGCTGTACGCGTTATTCCTCAAAGCGGATTTTGCAGCTCTTCCCTTGGACCTCAGGACCTTCCCGGCAACTCCCGATGGCAGCCCTGCGCCGAACCCTCCACGTGGCGAGCCTGGCCGCGGGGGCGCGCCGCCCCTTGTCCGGTAGGGAAGGTGGACAGAGTGGGGAGGGCATGGTGGGTTCTTCGTGACCCAGGAGTCTAGTTCCTGAAATTGTTATTCTTAAAAAACTCCACGGCACATTGCGCCGATTTTGCAGCAGTTTGATGGAAATGGGCACACGGGGTGACGCATGTCTTCCACTCGTCCACAGGCTCCCTGGCTGGTAGCTGCCTGGCCGACTGCTGCCTCTGGGATAAGCTCCACGCCCAGCCCCGTCAGGGCAGCGTCCGCACCTTCGACTGGTTCTTCGGTTACGAGGAAGCCCAGGGGCTTCTACTGCCCCTGCTGCGGAAGGCAGGGGCTGCCTGTCCACCGCGGGTGTTGGACGTAGGCTGTGGGACCTCAAGCTTGTGTACGGGCCTCTACACCAAGTGCCCACACCCCGTGGACGTGCTGGGGGTGGACTTCTCTCCTGTGGCTGTGGCCCACATGAACAGCCTCCTGGAAGGCGGCCAAGGCCAAACACCCCTGTGCCCTGGGCACCCTGCCTCACGCCTCCACTTCATGAAAGCTGATGCCCAGAACCTGGACCCAGTGGCTTCCTCAGGCTCCTTCCAGCTAGTGCTAGACAAGGGCACCTGGGATGCTGTTGCCCGGGGTGGTCTTCCTGGAGCTTACCAGCTGCTGTCAGAATGCCTGAGGGTCCTAAGCCCCCAGGGGACCCTGATTCAGTTCTCAGATGAGGACCCTGATGTGCGGCTGCCCTGCCTGGAGCAAGAGTCCAAAGGGTGGACTGTGAATGTGCAGGAGCTGGGCCCTTTCAGGGGTATCACCTACTTTGCTTACTTGGTTCAAGGCTCTGATTAAAGACTTCTTAGACCTGACCATAGTGTTCCTGTTGGATGAGGAGAGAGTTGGAGAGAGCTTTATCTTTGCCAGATGACTGGAAAATGAGGATTTGAGTCCTGGCTTCCACATTTACTGTGCCCTAGTTTACTCATCTGCAAGGTTGGTATAATACCTGGAGTTACAGGGATTAAGTACAATGGTAAGTGAAACATTTGGCAGTGTCAGGCACGAGATGAGTGCTGAACAGGGAAGATACAAGTGGATCATTCCCCACCCCCAACTAACTAAAGCACAGATTCTTAATCCAATCCCAGCATTGGATATGACTTGTGTGACCCAGTGGCCTGAACTTTAAGCCTCATTTTTCTCACTTTTAAAAGGGGAAGATTGTGAAAGGATGGGTAGAAGGCATAAACCAAGCCGAAATATTTGTGGGAGACAAAGTGATACTTACCCTCAAAGCTCCTGGGAGGCAGGAAATGGGAATATTCCACAAAGCAGCTTCTGCAGACACGGGAGCCTGATGCTGGGTCCGAGAGAGGACAGGGATTGGGGGCTTCCTGACACTCGGTGTCCTCTGGAATCCAGGAGGTGTCTTGCTCTACTTGCTCCTGCCCCCAGCTGAGTTCTGGGTTAAGGGTTCTTAAGGGAGATCTAGGGTCCAGTGAACTCCAAGTCCAGCCTGGGGTGGTGCAGGGGTGGGAGTTAGCCCATTAAAGATAAAATAAATTCCTGTAACTTTTTTGCTTATAAAAATAATACAGTAATTACAAGGAAGAGCCTAACTTCACAGCCTCAGTTTCGTCATGAGGGAGAAAGTATCCTCCCTCACTGGGTTCTGAAAATCATGAGGGGAAAGTGTTTAGCACAGTGCCTGACACATAAATGTTCAAAAGAGAGAAAAGTAGCTTCTATAAGTTTATAGACTTGATGAAAAGTCTAGAAGAGAAAACATCCAAAATGTTAACTACCTCTGGGTAGTTGGATTTGGGGTGATTTTATTATCTTTTTCCCCTATAACAATTAAATATTTTAAAATATTAAAAGTACACATTAAAAATTCATATTAAAAGGTGTCACCTACCTGACATTGCAACTGCTCTTTAGAGTTCAACTTTGCCAACCACCATGACTTTTTTTTATCATGACTTTTATCTCCCACTTCTGTATTTACTGAACACCTACTGTGTGCTGCTTAATGCAGAGGACGCAACTAAGCTGTCCCTCTTAGTCCAGCTTAGAACATCCAAGTCACAACAGCCCCATTTGAATGAGCCACCTCCCTCACCTGCGTCTTCGCTTTGGTCCTGGAAGAAGACCTCGGCCTCCTCTTCCTCATCATCAGTGAGCAGCACCAGCTCCTCATGTGGCCACCGGAGCTCCCCACTTTCTTCACTCACCTCAGAGTCTTCCACCACAATGGAGGGGATGTGGGTCTTTTGAGAGACAACCTAAATTGGAACAGCAGGGAGCTTGGGCCAAATTAGAGGATGAGCAAACAGCAGGACACAGGGTGGGGAAGTACTAACCTGGACATCCTGGTGACCTTCAACTCTGCCAATTTCTCCTCTCTCCTTCCAGGGACGGTTGGTCAGCCTAGGACTACCTGGATGCTGAGAGGAGCCTGGGCTATCTCTGGGCCAAGGCCCATCCTCGCTGCTCCCTGGCACAAGGGCCATGGGTGCTGATTCTTAGAGTGCAGGGTGGTTGAACTTGGAGTAGAGTACCCCTGCCCAGTGCACCCCACAGATTGTTCCTTTAATCTTCTTTGGAGCCTGGCCCCTTAATCACTTGTGAAGAGAGGAGGCTGACATGCTAGGAGATTATGAGCCTTCCAAGGGAGGGGACAGTCCCCAGAGATGGGATAGGAATTTTATTTCTACTCTCTCCCTGGTGACACTGGGAAAGATGGAAGGGGTAAGAGTTAAGGGCATCTGGATTAAAGCCCTGTGAGTAAAGAGCTTTGATAACAGACTTGAAATTTCCCGATTCTTCTGCTTACTGGATTTCCCAAGTTGACATGTTTCTACCTTATTTAATGAATATTAATATGGTGTTTACTATTTGGCAGGAACTGTTTTAAATGCTTTACGTATAAACTTATTTAATTATCCTAAACCTAAGAGATAGATACTGTTAATAGTCTCATTTCCTGATGCAGAAACCGCGAGGCACAAAGATCTCAAATGACTTTCACAGAGTCACACAGCTAAGAGGTTTTTTCTTCTCCAAACTAGAATTCAGTATGTGACACAAAATCTAGTTTTCATGGTTGAAAAAAAAAAAATGCCAAGGGTATGCCATGAAGAGAAAACTAATGTTTACTTTTAACAAGTAAGATAAAAGGAAAATATATAAATATACCCTTCCCCCCACCCCCGGTACACTTGGCTTTGAGTTTTTGTTCAGGAGTTGAAGGGACTGAAGGGTGTCAATAGATGGATGTTTATAAGTACCTGGAAGTCCATTACGGACTGTACTGGAAAAGCACAAATTATTGCAGGAAACTACAGAGGACAGCCCTAGCCCTCTGTGGATCAAGACCTTTCAGAGCTGGGCAACTGTATAACCCACAGCAACCATGAAGACATGCACTCTCCCCTGAGCAGTCCCACTCAGGGTTTCATGACAGTGGGCCCTGTGCTCGGCTCTGGGTGCCAACACCTCTTGACGTGCTTAACCTTCTCAGCTAAATCTCATCTTAAGACTCGGGTGCTCCAGATTCGAAACGTTTCCCTGGCCAAGCCCTCTCTAGCCCGGCCCCGTCTCTATGGTTTCCTGTATGGGGCGCTCTAGCCCGCGCTGGGGGCAGTGAGACGTTGCGGCCGCCTTGCTAGGCTGCGGGAGACGCTGGAGGGCGCTTCGCTGGTCTCCCTGTCAGACATGGGGACCCTGCGCAAAGTGCTGATAGCGGGCGCGGTGCTAGGCGCGGGCGCTGGCGTGGGCTCGGCGCTCTTTGTCCTTGTGACCCCGGGAGAGCAGCAGAAGCAGGCGATGCTGAAGGTGGGAGTAATTGGGAAGCGGAGGTGGGGTGGGGGGGTGGAGAACCGCGGGCTGGGGACCCGCACTGCGAACCTCCCTTCCGGCCCGCAGGAGATGCCGGTGCAGGACCCACAGCGCAGGGACGAGGCGGCCAGGACCAAACAGCTACTGCTGGCCACTCTGCAGGAGGCAGCGGCCACGCAAGAGAACGTGGCCTGGAGGAAGAACTGGATGAGCCCCGGCGGCGGGAGGTCAGCCTGAGCCCGGACCTGCCCCCGTGAGCGCTGGGGCCTCCGCTCCAGCGCAGGAGCCCTAGGCGGCCTTTCCCCTGCATGGGCTGGCGGGAAGTCCAGACCCGGATGCCATGCGCCGGCCTGTCCGGGACCTGGGGAGATGCCGCCGGGTGAGCACGTTCCCCCTAAACCCTGCACTGACTGCGCTTTAACGTCCACATCGCGGGCTGGGGCGTCGGATGTGGCTAACTGAAGGAACCAATAAATCATGTTCCTCCATCCGGAGAGTGAACCCTTCGGTTGGACGCCCATAAAAGCCTAGAGCGTTCTGGGGGTCGGTGCTGCGGGAGAGGATGACTGTGGCTTGCGCCTGCTCCGCCCCCCGTGTGAGGCTGAAGCCCAATAGGCAGAGCGACCACGTTTTCAAAACACAAGTCAGGTCATGTGGTCTGTGTTTGTGTGTGCTTTCGGGGATAACCAAGTGACATTCTTGAAATCATAACTGTCCTGGAAACTCCTACGCAATAAATGCCCATAGAGGACACTTCGGGTTCCTGTCCTTCGAATGAGGTTGAGGTGGGGGCTTCTAGCAATTAACACGTGCCACAGTGCCTTCTATGGCCTAAATTTAACCTTTGGAGGCCACCATGCTAGGAGTAGTAAAAGGGGTGGGGCCTTCAGTCAGATCTTGTTTCAACTCCTGCATGTTCTAAAACCTCTCTGGGCCCCAGGTCTGCTCCGTAAAGGGTAATTATCACGAAGGTTCCTGTAAAACGGTGAACTTAGGAATGTAAAGTGCAGTGCCTGGCACGGAACAGCCTCTCACTAAGTGCAGTGGCGTTTTCCTCCTGCAAGGTGTTCACTGTAGTAGTTTTCAATCTCTGAATCCTGTCATAGGAGCTACTGGAGATGCCGCTGATAAAGCTATCAGTGGGGTGGCACCCCCACAACCAAGTCAACCAGTTCACTTCCCTTTTGTCTGTTTTATGTCCTGTGGTCCCAAACAAGATTACAATGTGTCAGAGGCAGCTGCTTTGATTAAATACAGCCAGAACACTAAATAAAGCTTGGTAACACAGGTGTTAACCCAGATAGGAGCTCTGATGCAGTTTTCAGCTGCCAGACGGTAAGGTCATAAGCTGAACACATTTGTCGTATGTGATCTTTGCAGTTTAATTGTGGCCTCTTTCCTAACCTGGGTATAAGAGGAAAGGGTCAGCATCCGTTACAGGGAGCACTAGGATGAGGTGCTCAGCACTAGCAAGAGGGGCTACGATGATGGAGCTTGACAGTTCAGAGCCCGAGCCCAAGTCAGGCTCCCAAGGTGTGTGTCCAGGGTCTACCACTTGCTACCTGTGTCAGTTTGGGCAAGTCATGAGCTTTGGTGTCCCAATCTCTAAAATGGGACTACACCTACAGCTAGTGCCTTCACATCCCAGTTAATACACAGAAAGCACTTAAAACTGTGGTCCATATTAAGTACTCAATACTTTTTAGTGTAAAGACATGCAGAGTTGTGAAGGTCACCAATGCTCCTATCAGTTTGTGAATGGCCACATTAAAAAATTACTCTTTGAGTAGCCAATACTTACTGAGGATTATTAGGTGCCAGGCACTGGGCTAAAGAATATTATATCAGCATTATATACCCACTGCCACCCAAACCCCAACAGGTACTATTATCCTGGTTTTACTAAAGAAGAAACTAGGCTTAGCAGGAAGGCTATAGCTCAAGCGGAAGAGCACATGCTTAGCATGCACAAGGTCCTGGGTTCAAATCCCAGGTACCTCCTCCAAAAAATAAATACATAAATAAGAAAACCTAACTCCCCCCCCCAAAAAAAAACTAGGCTTAAAAGAAGTCAAGGCACATAGCTAGTAAGGATTTCAGACTGAGGCACCGCCCTACCCACAGGTGCTATCCAGGGTACTCCCCACACTCTAGTGCCTCTCCCCCTCAGCCTCCCAAGCAACTAATCAGACACAGATTAGGAACAAGTTGCCCCTGGAGATTTAAGATAAGGAATAGGGTCTATTCTAAACGCCTTCCCTTTAGCTGCTTCCTCTGCCTCAGTTTTGTCCCTCCCGGCCTTCCAGGAAGGAGTCAGGCACATATAGAACTCAGAGGGTCTATTTATTAGGAAGGAGATGTCAGTGCTTTATCAAAGATGAGAGGTCAGAGAAAGATGGTGCGATAAAGGCTTCTCAGCCAGGACATTTCTTGGCCACAATGAGGACAGCAGAAGGCACAAGTCCTGAAGATGAAAGAAAACAGGTTTGAACCAAAAGATATTTGCCTTTTGCTCCTTCCCGCTCCCTACACCTCCCAATTCCTGGCCTCCCACCATCTCCACCAAGTCCCGTCTTTGCAACCCTTCCTTTCTCAGGCACGTCCCCTATTCCCCAAGTCCTGGTTTCTGATCCCACGTGTCATACCCAACTCCTGCAGAGGCCGCTCCATGTCAGCCTCTGAGAAGGCCCGCCGGGGGAAGCCACTGAGCAACTGCACAGGATCCTGGCCACCTCCTGGCTCCTCCCCACGGTGGAGCTCCACATAGAGCCTCACTGCTGCCAGCTGTTCCCGAGCCCGGAACGTCTGGGTCAGTGAAGTCCCATCTGGCAGCCTGACCTAGAGGGCAAGGGAGAGATCCAGTATTATGAGCGTCAAAACTGAGTGAGGTGCCTTAGTAACGAAAAGAAGAGAAAAGTTGGCTTCTCCTTCCTCTCAGAGAGACTGAACCAGCATAATTATTATTTAAAGGATCTAATGAACAACCATTTGTGCTTGGCTTTACTGAACATTGAAGAGAGAGGCCCCTGGCTCCCTCACAATTTAAGGTAAACAGGGACAAAACCATACAAAATATCTGGATAGACATTCCATCATGCAAACAGCTGTATAATAAACCAAATGAAAACATTACGAACAAGTAAAATGGCAACTGCTGAGAGAGCGGTATGGATTTAAATGAGACTAGGGCAAGTGAAATTGGATATCTTTCCTAAGAGCAGAAGAGGTAGGATTTCAAAAGTCATTTACGAAGAAGGGAGAGGTTTGGCAAAGGGAACATAACTGAAAAAAGCTCTGGATGGGGTGCCTTATATGCCAACTAAGGGGTCCCAGGAACGAGACAGGAATCAGAATCAGTACCTGTATGCGACACTGGTCATACTCCCGCTTCGTGGGAGGCTCCTGGCTGGGAGAGGAGGGAACAGGACCTGGCTCTGTTGCTGGTGGGGACGGCTGAGGACCCACAGTACCACCATACTGGAAGACAAAAGTGAAACCATCAGACGCTAAGCCCATCCTTTCCCTCTGCAGCTACAGATGGGGATTTACGAGCCCACCTACTTCATTACGCCCAGTCTCTTCTCCATAACCTACCTTCTTGGCTCTCTCTGCTTTGTCCCTCTCAATCTTTTCTCGGACTCTTTGTCTGGAACGCAGACAGGAAGAAAGTAGGTCAGACATTGACAATGTAAATCCTGACTCCCTTCTCATCTCTCAGCCAACACTCCCAGCATGCAGACCTGGCTGCTAACTCTTCAGCCTTTTCCCTCCTCCGCTCCTCAGCAGCCCGGCGCATCTCATCTTCCTGTAGCCGCTGTCGGGCAACTGTCAACTCTTGCCCTTGTCTCCTGCGCTGTCGTTCCCGTTCCAATGCCTCCCGCTCCTCTCTTTCTTCACGCTCCCGCTGCTTTTGGGCCACCAACTCCAACATCCTGTTTTGCAGAAAGGAAAGAGTTCAAGAGAAATGGACATAAATTGGGAAGGTGAGTTTGTAACAAGGGACTCAAAAAACAAAATCAGGAAACATGGTCCCCAAACAAATTAAAAAAACCAAAGTAACACCAAGAAAAAAGGCAGAGGGAATGTGGAAAGTTGCAGGTTCTTTGATCAGACTTGTGTACTGAGGAGAGGTGGAACGTGACCCTCAGAAATGTGAGATGGTTTCTTATACCTCTTAGTCTGTTCCTGTCTCTCCTCTTCACTCAAAACGGGTTTGCCTTCTCCCGCAGTAGGCCCTGGTCCTACAAACAAGCAGTCAGTATTATTACCCGTTTAACCTCCTCCTCAGGCCCTCCTGAATAATCACACTGTGTCCCTCAGTCAGGACCTTCAGGGCCACCTGGCTCCGAGGGGGTGGGTTCCCGTCCCAAGATATGTCCAAGGGGGGTCGCTAGTGGCTCGTCCACATCGGGGTCGTCTTCGTGCTCCATCAACCTAGCAAGGAAAGTCAGGAGAGAGGTTAAAGTTGAGGCTGCCCCTACTAGCAGTCCCCAGTCCCCTGCCACTCGGTCTGAGCGCTCACCAGTCCATCGCAGCCTCGATACCCTGGTTCCCTGTGAGGGTCAAAGCCTTCTCCCTGGGGGCAGAAACACCGTGAATAGCGCCCACGAGCCATGGCGATGGTCAGGCTGGGGCGTAGAACCTGAGGCCAGGCTGGGGTAAAGGCCTGGACAGGTCCCCCGGGGTTAGGGGGCTCCCTTACGCGCGTCCCCTGGGGAAGCCCATCTCGATGAGGCTCTCCAGAGCCGTCAGCTCCGCCATGACGCCGCCACCGCCGCTTCCGCGGGGACCTGGGGGTGGCAAGGAGAGCGGAGGGGGTCAGCGCGGGGTGCCCCCGGCCCGCACGCAATCCTGCCCCCGACGGCCCGGGCCCGGCGCTCCCTGACTCACCCGCTCCGGATCCGCCGCGGACACCGCGGAGAAGAAAGCCTAGGGGAAGCGGAAGTGGCCGAAACTGTTTGGGTCACGTGGAAGCGGACGTGGACGGGTGCCGCCGAGAGCCAGAAAACACAGGCCTGGCCCCTCTGTCCCGACCCCACGCGGACCCGGGCAGCCGCGCGTGGGGTCACAGGCGGGGAGGAGACCTCCCCCGACCCCAAGCCGGGGCGCCCGGCGGCGATGAAGAAGAAGGATGATGCCACCCTGAAACCCATGTCAGAATGAAGCCATCTGGCGGTATGGCCCCTTAGCGCAACCGGTTGGAAAGTTATTTAACGATGTTTATCAGGAGCCTTAGAACTGTGAGCACTCTGACCTGCTCAGCCTTTCAGGAGAATTGAGCCATCCTCCCCCTCACTGCCAAAGGAATCTTTGCAAAACACAGTATCTGATCCTGTCATCACCTCTCTGATTAAAACTTCTCCATGACATCCCAGTCACCCAGGAGGATACTTAAATGCTGGTAGTCTGGCTTCCTCCTACACTTTTTTTGTTAATGTCCCATCTGTAAAGTGAGGATAACAATAGCACCAGCCTTAGATGCCTAGCAAGACGACTATATTGTGTAATTGTTAGTGCGGAGTTCATCTCCCACCACTTCAGGGTAATCTGTGCAGATTGCAAAATAGGCCCTCTCCCTCTTCAGGGCCTTTGTATGTACCTGTCTGGGATGTCCCACCTCTTCTGTGGGCTTGCATAACTCCCATTTTGGGGGCTGGACTCCAGGTTTGTTTTCTAAGGGAAGCCTGCCTTGACCACCCCCTCTCCATCTCCCAGCTCCAGTGTTTACTCCATTAGCATTTATCCCCCTGCTGTGTAGTCTTGTTTATTACTTAGCTCTCCACCACTACCTAGGCTGTTAGGTCCCTTAAGTTAAAGCTCACTTTAAATGCTTATTAGGAGGCAGAGTAATAAGTTACTGATGATAATATACACATTAGAGACTGTTATGTGGTTAATGCATATTTAATCATCACAGCAATCCATATGATGTAGAAACTATTATTAGTCACAGGAAACAGAAAGATGAGATAATTTACTGAAAGTCACAGAGCTGGTAAGCAGCAGAGCTAGGATTCAAACCCATGCAGTGTGCATTCATCAGGCGGCTATGCTATGCTGCCTCTCCCTGGTAGAGTGAAGAGCATCAGTTTTGGAGTTAGGCAGTTTGGCTGAAATCCTTACTCAACTCCTTACTTGTAGCTTCAAACCATTCAGAACTTCAAACTTCTTATCTGCGAAAAGGTGAAACCATCTCTTGGAATCATTGTGATAGAGATTAAGTGAGAATGCATGTAAATCATATGATGAGAGAGTGGAGCCTCATTATTTGCAAATGAATAAATGCTGAGGAAATACAGAAATCAAAAGGCACAAAGTATTCACGGCAATGTGATGAGTGTATTCTAGATAACAAATGTATTCTTAATTTATTCTAGAGATCCAATAAAAGAATGTTTAAATTGTATAGTACTGCCTCTTTCACCTACTTCTGGGTAAGTACCCTATGGAAATACACACAATGTGAGGATACACCAATAAACAAGGATGTCCAGAGCAAACATGGAAGGCAACTTAAATGTTCCAACAAAGAGCTATGGCTACTCTCAGTTAAGGAGCATCCTACTATGCAAAGTTATGCAGCCTTTCACATAACTAAGGAGGCTATGATTTACCAACATGGAACATTGTCCATAATACAGTGAATGAAAAAGGAAAATATTTGCTTTGCATGGAGGAAGATTTACTTTGCTATAGGCAGTTACCTCTTGAGAAGGAGGGGAACTTTCATATTATCCTCTTCAGTTTTATTTGTATGTTACTTTTATAATTTAAAAAAGTTATAAGACCAGTAAGAGTGAGGAGTAAAGTCTGTTGCAATTTAGACTTTTCTACATCCAGTTAATTTAAAAATAAACTCAAAAGTATGTATACTACTCTGAAAAATAGGTATGTGGACAGGGAATTGAAAGGGATCATGAAAAATGAAAATATCTTCCTTTTCCTTTAATGTTGTTATAGTGGATGTACAATAAACACAAAGGGGGGCAGAGGGAACCCCTTATTGTATTATTATTGTTGTTGTTGTTGTTATATTTTTACTAGCAAAAATGCAAGCTTGTCCCTGACAGCAGCTTTCACCATCCTTCTCCACCCTAGGTCAGTCATTTATTTCTACCCTCCTTTGACACAGGTGGATTCTAACTCAGGCGTGCATATCCTCACCATCTAAACAAAAGGCAGGAGACGTCTCCCATCCCTCAGCAGCTTATTCTCAAACCCCACTGAAGCCACCCCTAGCGGTAGAGCTCTTTTGAGGGTGTAGGATAGGGGTCGACTAGCTGTAGCCAGCGGGCCAACTCTGGCTACAGTCTGATTTGTAAGGCCCAAGAGTTAAAATCATTTTTACATTTTCAAATGGGTTACATGATTATATAAGTACCCACAGGATAGCTTCGATTTTATCCCGTGGGACGGCAAAGCCTAGATCATTTACTATACGGTCCCTTAAGGAAAAATGTGCTGACCTTCTCTATGCCTCCTAAATACTCAGCTCACGAACTGAGCGTAAAGTCTGGAATGAACCAGCTCTTGGCCCAGCATTGACTCAGCGAGGGCCCGGCGCCCGGCCGTCCGGGCTGCGTGGGCCTCAGCGGGCGGCCACCTCCCCCCGCAGCGGCCTTGGGCTCGGCTTGGCCTCAGAGCCCCCTGCGGTTCTGGCGGCCTCGGCGGGGGCAGCCCCAGCGGTCGCGCAGGCAGAAGTGCCAGACCAGGGCGGAGCAGCTGAGCAGGGCCAGCGCCGAGCCCACGCCCACGGCCGCGTGCAGCACTGTGAGCGGCCGCGGCGGCACGGTCAGCCGGCCGCAGGGCCCGAAGGCTGGGCCGCCCGCGCTGTCGAGGCCCCGGCTCTGGGGCCCGGGCACGCTGCTTTCTCCGGCCGCGTTGGCAGCCACCACGCAGACGACGTACGCGCCCCCGGGCTTCAGGCCCTCCAGTTCTGCTTGGCGGACCGTCGAGTTGAGGTGGGGGCCCTTCTGCGGAGCCGCGCCGCCTTCCCAAAGCAGCAGCCAGTACTGGTGGACCGGGGAGAAGGGGGCGCACCAGTGCACCACGGCGCGGCCGACCTCGGCCTCCACGCGCACTTCGCCCAGGCGCGGCGGCTCGGGCGGCTGCGCTGCGCTGGAGAGGCCGGGGCACAGGCAGGCCGTCGGGCTGGCCCTCTGCAGCTCGTTGCAGGGCACCTGCAGGTGGCGGCAGCGGTCATAGTCACAGGGGACAGCCGGCAAAGGTGTCTTAGCTTTCTCGTCTTCTTCAGAGTCTCCGGCGGCCAAGGGCTGCGCCCTGGGAACCAAGGAGAAGGTGACAGCCAGGAGCCACAGAAGGCAGGGAGGGCGCGGCATGGAGTCTGGAAGGGAAGGAGATGAAGCGGTAAAGGCTGTTCAGCCCCCAAGCCTTGCAGGCCGCCTCCCTCAACAAAACCGCTAGGGACAGGGAAACACAAGGGGATGAGACAGACACCCATTTGGCTGCCAACTTGTGAACAGGAACAGCCTGTGTGCTTGGTTTCAAGCGAAAAAGAGTAAAATATGGTATGACCCGACAGAGAGAGGTGTGTGACCAGCAATGTGTGAAGCACTAGAAACAGTTAATGAATAAATAAAGGGCTGGGGGGGAGAAGAGGAGGAAATGATTTCTGCAGCCTAGGGAAGGAAGGTGGAATCGTTTTCAGTTGCCACACGGAATAGTGATCTAAGTAAAACAAGTACCAGTCCCAGGCACACGCAGAAACCCAGAAAGGAGATGGTAGTGAGAGAGGAGAGATGGAACACAGGGGCCCTGGAACCTTCCCTCCCTTCCCACCTGTTGAAGAAGTCCTGGTCCCTGCCAGTCCCCCACCTCCCTGTCTCCTCCCTGGCCCACGAGCCGTTCCTTACCAGCGGGTAGCCCTTGATGTAGTGAGGAGCAGGCTGAGGGTCCTGAGGGGTCTCCAGGAGCACAGGCTGCGTCCGCAGTCAGGTTTTGTCAGCGTCTTCAATTTCAGTTCTGTTTTGCTGAAAGCTTTTATACCCCTTAACTGTGATGTCACCACCTGGCCCCCCCTTCCTCTGCCCCCCTACCCCGTGAATGCCAAGAAGAGGGCTGGTCCATTTACAGGGCCTGAGTCACGGGGCCTGGGGTGGGGGAAGCCACATGCAGTGGTTTCAGCTGGAGGCCAGGATGCCTGGGTTCTGAAAGGAGAGTGGAATGTGGAAAGCAGCCAGGAGCTGAGAATCCAAAGGCTGAAGTCATGTGAGGGGATAAGGAGGGAAACATAAAGGACAGGGCTACCTGGCTGGTAACAGAGAGGAAAACAGCTGTGGACAGCACGGGGCCTGGTTTACAAAATGCTGTTTCGGTAAAAAAAAATCATACCACATCCATGGCAGTCATTTCCTGTCTTCTGCCTCCCAATGGACAGAGAAAGGGAGGGGTGCGGAGAATGATGTATCCCAGCTCTCCAGACCCGCCCTATGCTAGCTATCCCCCTCCCCAGAGGGAGATGAGAGTCACATGGATGCAGTGGGCAGGTTTCTGCTCCTTGGATTTCTTAGGCTGATGAATGGAAACAGCTGTGCCTAAACTATTCCAGGGTCAGGAGGCTTCCCCATTGGTAGCCCCTGACAAGACGAGCTCCTCCAATCAGGGGTCGGGGATGCCTGGGGAACACCAGATTTTCAGATGACCCTGAATCCGTTTCAAAGAGTCAGGGAAGCAGCTGGCACGAAAATAGTTTATTGGGGAAGCCACGGGAAGGGAAAGGGGTCAGGTGGGAAAGGGCTGGAATGTGGCCACTCTGCCCTGGTCCTTTCAGGAACTGGAGCAAATGGGGCGCTGTCGGACAGTGCCTGCAGAGGGTTCAGAACTGCCCACGGTCTCTGGGGCAAGGGCAGGGGCAGAAGCAGGCAGGTTGGCCTCCGTCAGCAGAGCTGCATCTTCCCAGGAGCCTGAACCTGGGCCAGGGGAGGGAAAAACAAAATCCCAAATGGGAAATTAGATCACCAGGGGCCCCTGCCCCAACCTGGTGTGGCCACCTCTCTACCCACATGCCACCCCCAGCCCACCCAGGTCCTGCTGTCCCGCACTCACCGTCACTGGCCTCGGGCTCTAGCTCCTCCTCTCCACTCAGGGGCTGCTGATCTGATTTCTCCTCCTCACACAGCTGGCCCTCTGCAGCCCCAGAGGGGAGGCACAGGTCAGACTGGAGGAGGCTGCAGGGGAGGGCTGAGGAGGAGTCAGGAGGGAGGGAGGGAGGGCTGCTGCCCCGTACCTGGCCCCGAAGGATCTGCCTGGTTCTCACCATCCTCTGTAACAGGTGACAGCTGAGTGGACTCCTCCTGGCCTTGGGGCCCTGTGCCTCCAAAGGGGTAGAGGACAGGGCAGGGCTAGGGTGGCTGTGCCTGGATGGCAGGGCCCACTTCACCCTGTTCAGCCCTTCCCTTGAACTTCAGCTCAGTATATGAGCTTCTGAAGCCTCATACTGGATGGCGCAGGAGCCCCCGCTCACCCAGCCCTGAACCATCACCTTTACCTGGCTGAGAGGCAGAGATCCTTCGCTGGCCTTCCTTTCGGGAACTGTCCCTTTTTCGGATGTTCACCTGTGGAGTGAAAACTCCTGAGCAGCAAGGACTGCTTTCCCTCACTAGTGATCAGGGCCCTTCTGCCCCAGCCCCCAACACGCCCCTGCCCACTCCCCAGTCAAAGAAAGATCATGAAGGGGAGAGGAAGGGGGTCCTTTGCGACCTGTAAAGAGAAGCGGTGCCGGGGCCAGATGCCCCCCCACACCCACTGCATGTAGCTGAAGAGCACGATGACGCTGAGGAAGGTGAAGTTGCTGGCGACGCCGATGAAGGCGCACGTCACTGGGAAGTTGTACAGCAGGTACCTGAGGCAGCAGTAGGGACAGGAAGGGAGCAGTAATTACCCTGTCACCGGAGAGCACCGGCCTTCTCATTTCCCAGAAATAACTTCCAGGGCAGGTCACAAGTTTGGTGTAGCCGGCCTCCACCCTCTGCCTCCCACCCACTAAGCAGTTATTCTCTACCCTGGCTGCGCATGACCTTTTCCCAGGGTGCTTTCAAAGAGTCTGCTGGCCAGAGATGAACCTAACAAATCCCAGTTCAGTCAGCCTGGGGGTGGGGCCCAGGCATCAGCATTTTTTAAAAGCTCCCCAGGGAGCTAATGTGCTGATATGTGGCCAGGGTTGAGAATCTGTGGCCTAAGGAAAACCTGCCGCCTCTGCTTAGGCCCCTCTAACACTTAAGCACAGGCCCCAGGAGAGCTGCCGGGGCCTGGTCGGCGGCGCTGCCTCACCTGAGCCCAGTGAAGTGGGCGTGGATGCGCAGGTAGGCTCCGTATAGCTGGATGCGCCTGCTGTGGATCTCGATGATGGCCCCGGTGGTCGGCACATACTGCGGGCGGGGAGGGGGCGCAGAGGTGGAGGGACAGCAGCGTCAGGCCTGGATCCTGCTGCTGTCACTCTTACGAGCCCAATCTGAGGCCCGCCTCCAGCCTCTGTTGCTGTCCTTCCTAACCAAGCCCAGAAGTTCCTCAGGTAAAATTCTGGGCTCATGGAGAGGGCTGTCTCCCAGTCCTCCTTCCCCCCTTACCG
Source organism: Camelus ferus (assembly GCF_009834535.1). Taxonomy (NCBI): domain Eukaryota; kingdom Metazoa; phylum Chordata; class Mammalia; order Artiodactyla; family Camelidae; genus Camelus; species Camelus ferus. The sequence continues at coordinate 63,784,337 of NC_045705.1, forward strand.
AGTTCTCTCTGTATTCTGGGTATAGTTCCACCTCCAGGACCTGCTTCTGCTCTGCAAAGCCAAACAGCAGGAGGCTGGAGAAGACCAGAGTGTCCAACATCTGGAGCAGGTCCGAGCGGTAATGCAGCATCACCTGCCAGGGCCAGGAGGGAGAGGCTAGGGCAGGGTACCCACCCCTCAACCACCCCTGAGCAGGCTGTGAAGGCTGATTCCTCCTCAGGGCCCCGGCTCTCCCACTTTCTTTTCCTCCCATGCCTCCAAACCCCAAATCTTTTTTTTAAATTGAACTATAGTCAATCTACAATGTTGTGTTAGTTTCAAGCATACAGCATAGTGATTCAGTTACACATACATACATACATACATATTCCTTTTCATATTCTTTTTCATTATAGGTTATTACTAGATATTGAATGTAGTTCCCTGTGCTATACAGTGGGTAGGAACTTGTTCCAAACCCCAAGTCTTGACCCAACCATTGCAAACTCTTGAGTGACATCCCTGCCCTGCCCTACCGGACCACTTATCTCCATACCAATACAACAAAGCCTTCTCTTCTGAGAAACCTTCCTAGGTGAAGCCCAACACTGTCTCTGATCTACCTTTCCCCCAAATGGTTCTGTAATCCAGAAGGGACTGTACGTCTCAGTGTACCATCTGAAGGCTTTATCCCATGTGGACATTCGGGGATTTGCTTCATGATATGGTTCTGTTGACAATTAAGAATGGAGTCTAACATTTATTAAACACCCACTATGTGCTAATAAGCACTTTACATTTCCTCATTGAATCCAAGCTAGTCTTGCTGTGAGTTACTAGTATACTATTTATAATATTTTATAACCAAGAGTTAAGTAAGTTGGCCCTCAGCTAGCATGTTTCCAAGTGAGGATTCAAGGCCAGGTCTGCCTGGTTCCAAATAAGCTCCTGTTTTCAGGGAGGCTCTATTCTTTAGACTTTACCCCAAAGCTGGACATGCTAATCAGGTATCTGGGGGCATCTGTCTGGTTTGGTAAACTGGCTCTTGCCTATCCCGATGTGCCCAAGACTTCAGAGCTAGGATGCTTTCTCCTGCAGCCCTACCCAGATACTCTGACATTGCTCATCATTCTCCACACCCTCCCAGACAGGCCGTGAATACTTACGGAGCGTGAAGAGGTGGAGATGATTCGGCCGCCTCTGGTGTAGCATGAAATGGTGACCAAGAACATGCCCAGATCTTGATTCACACGAGACTCTGGCAGCTCAAGCTCTAAGGTAATGCGGTATGGCTGGCCATACATCAGCACCTGCCCAAGATAGCCCCCATCTCTTTTCAAAAAAAGGTTTTTTTTAATGACACTGGCCCTGTTCCACCTCCCCCCATCCTTCCAAATACTCTGCCACAACCCTGGCCATTAGAAACACAGGCCTGTCAAACTCTCTCATCCCAAGAAGGTGCTGCCCTCTTCTGGTGGCTGGACTCCTCCCACTTCTGAACTCTTCCGTGTCCTGTCTGCTCTTCTGAGTCACTCTGTTCCAGAAAGTCTGTGCCACATTTCTTTTCCAAAAGTGAACTGTCATGTTGCCAACTGGGCCATCTGTGACTCAGGCCTCTGTCTCCGTGAGGCCATCCTCCCAGGTCCAGCCTGTCTTTACTCACATTGTTAATTAACCAAGTGCCAAAAGCACTCACCCTCTCTCTAGCCAGCTCTCGCACAATTTCTGTCGCTCCAGACCATCTTTATGTCATTCCAGGTCCCTTATCTTGGTTCTGTTGGTAGAACCCTGAGACACATAGTGGGAAGGCCTCTTCACTGAGATTAACCTCATAACGTTATCAATTTGCCACCAAACATATCCCAGTTTTTCCTGACCAGTCCTATATTCCTCTAATCCTATATTCAATCCTGCTTGTCCTGTAGCATGACCCCCTCAGGGTGATACCTAAGGATCACAGGGGTGATGGTGAAGCTTTTGGTTTTAACCAAAGAGGGAATGGATTACGAAAAAAAAGTTTAAAAACACTGCCATAACCCATATTGACCTGGCTCCAAAATCTGGATATGGCTATGAGGGTACTTTGAGCATTTTATCCCTAGTGTAAAAAAGAAAACCACTGATCAAAGTCTTTCTTTTCACAGATTCTTATTTTCAGTTTGAATTATCTCTTGGGAGAAAAATGGATTCCATGAGATTCCTACCCTCCTGTAGAGGCCAGGTGAATCTAAGCCAGTTGTTTCACTGAATTCTTTGAAACAGTGAAATAGGTATTTCTCTGGCTGGGCAGGAGGGATATGGGGAGTGACTGCTAGCTAGCATGGATTTCTTTTTGGGTGATGAAAATGTTCTAATATTGATTATGGTAATGGTTACTCAACTCTGAATATACTAAAAGTGACTGCACTAGGCATTTTGAATGGGTGACTTGTATAGTATGTGAATTCTATCTCAATAAGAATTTATATACATCTTTTCTTTTTAAGCCAGTAATTCTGTCCAAATAAACGTCATCTCCTCCAAGGGGATCTACAGACTCTTAACACCAGAACCTTGTGGCTGGCTCCTGCCTTTGTTCACACTTGTCTGTCTGCTGGGCAGATTTACCCTCTTCTTCTTATTCCCTGCACAGTACTCACTCTTCCTTACAGGATCCACTTTGAGCCTCACCATCTCCATAGTCTCACACTGATCCCTCTAATTCTTCAGATTCTTCTGAAATACAGAAGCTGCATCTTTGCTACTTCATGCAGTATATAGATTTCTGTAAATTCTGTAAGCTCCTTGAAAGCAGGACTACATCTTGTACTTCTAGCAAGGTGTTACACAGAGTGAACACACTACTTCATTCATTCAAAAATGTTCACTACAAATGACCAAATGATCAACCTGCTTTAATTATCAGGGACTTGGGCCTCATCCTTCATCTTTTCCTTCCTTCCTCATCCAGCAACCTGGCACCCGATTGTTCTGGCTCCTTGCATCACCATTATGATCTACAATGGGCAGCCACATAGCTGCATGCACCATCCCAGGTGCAGATGTACTGTGGCTTTGTTTCCAACTTTCTCTCAATATATTCCATTTATTATTATTATTATTATGACACAGAAACACGCTGAACCAGTGTTTTCATAGAACATACTGTAATCACCTCCAAGTTATTTTCCTGAGTAGCAGAACTAAAATGATAAATCTCTGCCTTGCAATGCCTAACATTCCACCTCACCACTTTGAAATCTCCATCTGGGACCCAATCATCCAACCAGTAAGTGTTCCTGATAGTGTATGGCTCCCTGGTGGTAAACTGGAAGATGTCGCAGGATACAGAGTCTCCCAGATTATTTATATTGTCAAGTAAGGCCAGTCTGCACACCAACCCAGGAGACCCCAGACTCTCCCTTCAGAGTGACCATTTATATCTATCCTATGTTTTCTATCTCTAGGTCAATATCCTCCCAGGTATGACTTTTTTTTCTTTCTGAGTTCGAGATTTGCAGATACTATTACCAAGGATGACTTTTGAAAAGTTATTTTCAAATGCTTTTTAAATTCTTAGTAAATCTGACCACTGATTACTTCTCATTGCATTGCTGACTGACAACTCAAAAAACCCTGGTGATAAGAAATACTGCTAATCCTTCAAGGTCCTTTTGAAGTGTTCTGGGATCCTACCCTTTCTCGGAGCCTCCACCAGCTTGCCTACTAGAGGATGCATTCCCATCCTGCATTTCCCAGGGTTTCCAGGTTTGCTGGTCATACTGGCATCTGGCCAGTCCTCTGGCACAGTACCCTGTGTAATGGCAGGTTACACATAACTGTCAACAGTTTCATAATTTAACATACTTTCAAAACTCTTGGGTGGATTCCATCCTGGTTCAGTGAAATAGCTGATCTGTTAATTTAGGTTCCTTTAGATCTAAAACATACCTCATCTAGTAGATATGGCCTGGCTGAAACAGTTTAAGAAGGAAAACACTGCTAACGTCTGCTGCAGTAAAGAATAATCCACACAATTCATTTGGACTTTAATTTTTCTGTAACCTCCCTTTTCTTGAAAGCCTTCCTCTTAGTCTCTATTACTCAGTCCCTTATCTCCAGGTCTTTCTTAAGCCTTCCTATTTCAAGTCATCAAAGCTCTAATGAAACTTCTCTTCAGCTCCCATACTCACCCGATCACGGCCACCCTTAACCAGTGAGACATTGGCAACAGGGAAGGAGCAAAGTAAGGAGGTGGAGGAATCACAGTCGGTCCTAAATGAGAATGGGGATGATACTCTGCTAAGTGGTCTGCATCGCTCCTTGGCCCCTGGGGCTCCCCTTCCTGCCACCATCCCTTCTTCCAGAACAGGCACCCTTCTCTCTGTTACAGAGAGAAATGGAGAAGAAATGCAGTCAGGAGATTCAAGATACCAAAATATTCTTTAATTCTCTTCCTGCTACTTGAGTTTATTTCCTCTCATTAGAGCAGACACTCTTAAATGGGAATTTATGGACACTTAGTTGAACAGTTTCAGACTCACTTGGGGCGCTTGATAAAAAATGCAGGTTTCTGGGTCCCACCCTACCAGATTCTGATTCAGTAGTTCTGGTCTGAGGCCTTGTTTGAGAAAATTCCTCCAAAGGGATCCACAGATTGTCTTTAAGAGGCTCATGAACCCTCTCAAATTGTAAGCAAAGTTGCACATGGGCATGTATATAGGTTTTTATGGCAGGAAGGGCCATAGTTTTCATGAGATCCATGCTTCCTTAAAGTTTAAGCAGCTCTGCCTTGGAAATTACAGCTCATGACCAGAGACACAGGATAGGAGAAAAAAAAACTCTGGGCCACTGATAATAGTGCCCTTGTCACCACCTCTTGATTGGTCCTGTAGTCATTATTATAAGGGGAGAGAATTTGGCAGGGTCTATAAAATGCGAAGGAATTGAGGCCCCAGGCAAGAAGTAGGACTCTGGGAGTTTATGTACCCAGTCACCTTGTTTTCATAATTTCTCTAGGAGTGGGAGGAAGTAATATAAAAGGTGAATTGCTGCTTTCCTAGTAACTCCTCTACTGAAGGCCAGGTTAGTTCTGAGATGACCCAAGGGGCTGGGTTGGCTCAGTAGTCTACCATGCCTTGAGAGAGGTCTGATCCAGCCTAAATAGAGCTGACCCTCATGATAGTCTAGGGGAGGGATTTTTCTCTTCTTTTTAACAAGATTTCAGTAACCAGAGATAGGACTAGCACCCTAGATCCCTACCAGCCCAGATCTGCCCCAAACTCAGGCTGTGAAAGAAGTCATATAAGCACACTGGGCTCAAGTTTCCTCCTCTGTAAATAAGGGGGTTGAACTGAATAAGCTCTAAGGGTCCTTGCAACAATTCTCTCACAGGATTCTTCTACCTTGATAGAAGACCCCTCTCACCTGTAGTAGAAATGCACAGGGCTGAGGTGGCTGACTGTCGGCATGTAGGAATAGTAGAAGGAGCCATAGAGGAAGACAGACACCCAGAGCAGGAGGAGGATGGTACAGAACAGCACCCCAAACTGCAGCAGCAGCTTGCGGGCACGGCCTGCCAGGACGTGGCCCATCTCCTGGGCCCACAGTAAGGCAGGTACTGGTGGGTCATTGACCATGTTGGGGAGTGCAGGGGGTCTGGCCCCGGGTTCAGGCCTTGAGTTCCTAGGTGTTCTGCCACCTGGACGCCACCCCTGGCCATGGGATGAAGCAGCTGGTGGTTCCTGGAAAAAGACAGAGATGGGGAAAGAATGGCTCCTTTCATGGGGCAGGTGAGGACAAACGGGACAATCTTACTGGACTGGCTTTGAGGAATCAGATAGCAAGACATAGCAAAGTCTTTGTTTCTGAGGGCCTTTCTCCAACTGATTGCGTTTCTCAGCCAGTTATCCCTTCCTTTTCCTTCACTGTGCTCTGTCCCAAGTGCTAGGGTTCCTCAGTTGAATTCGTCTTCCGGTTACCTGGTTCTGGAACAGACCACCTTAATACTCATTCATAGCAATATATAACATATAAAGAATGAGCACCTTAGTATTCTTCCAAGGCGGTTTTACACACACGACGACACTGATGCCACACTACGAGGTGGTTGCACGGAGAGAATGCGCGACTTGCCTAAGGTCGCATAGCCGGACTCAAAGCCTCAGCGGGGCCACAAATGCCTCCGCCTGGAGCTCCGCTCGCTCCTGCGCCCCACACCGGCCAGCGTGTCCTGCCGACAACTGCCGCCCCTCGCCAGCCTCCTCCGGCTCGGGGGTGGGCGCGGCGCCTAGAGCCCTCACCCAACAGCACCACCACAGAATCCTGCAAGCTGCCGCCGCAGCTCTGCAGACTCACCAGCCGCACGCGCTGCTGCGGCAACGGCGAGAAGACACTTCCGCTCCCCGGGAAGCACCACCCCTTCCGCCGGCCGCTTTTGTAGCCCTGGGGGCGGGGCCTCTCCGGGGCGGGGCCCGGCGCAGGGGGCAGGGCCTTCCAGGCCGCTGGGTTCCCACCTCCTCGCGCCGGGCACTGTCCCTACGGTCCGTTACCCTCCGGTTACCAAGACCAAAGGGGACAGGGGCCTCCCTCCAGCCCCCAAGATTTGCCCCAGGGCATGCTGTGAGTCAGCTGCATCTCCTCAGCCAGCTCCTCGAGACCCTCCGCCCAAACCTTCACTACCGGCCATTTAACCCCCGGAAAGGAGGAGAGGCCAGCATCCAGCAGGCGCTGCTTTTTATTGCCCACAGCTCCTTGAACCTGCAGGCGTCCAAGGCAGAGCGCATTCCCCCCAAGAACGTTGCAATCTGTGGGTACCTGTGTATCTTGCGCGTTGAGTCGGCTATTCTCAGGCCTGTGTTTTGACTCCAGCTTTTACAATGCGTGATTGACAGCCTCCGACCCTAATTAGAGTTTGGCTCAGAGTCCCCACAGCGCATTATCTAAACTAGGTCTTGGCAGGTGGCACCTTCTATTTTGTATATGTGTATTCACCCCAAATAAAATCCTTCAGAGGATAATGTCAATGTTGTGTACATCTTTGTATTCCCCACAGCACTAAGCACAATATTTCAGGCGTGGGAGGCAATCTCTCAAACCAACACACACACACACACACACACACACACACACACACCAGGAAGCCCATCTATTTCCAGAAACACCCACTGACTTTCCCCTACCTCTTCTTTGTCCGATTCTTTGATCTGGTCTCTGCATGTCTCTTTTCCTCCAGCTTCTCCTTCTTCTCTTTGGTCTACCATTTCTTTAGACATCTTCCTGATGGACCTCGTTGCCCCTGGATTTTCCACTTGTCACTTGTGGCTAGAATGTTAAGTGGTGATCTAGAAGCTGATACCTGTAGCCCATCATATTTTCCTGGATATGGAGAATGAAGGGTCCCTGGGAGAGAAACGAAGATTCAGACGCTAAATGCTGTGTCAGAGTAGCGGGAGGAGGGGAGGAGGGGGGCGACTGCCCAGCTGATGTCAGATTTTCAAATGAGCAGGGTCTCCCGCAGCCAGTACGGACTCCAATGCAGGGGCTGTCACAGGTCCAGACCACCCCATTTGAGGGGGTAGTCTGCCTGGGTCTCAGCTCCTTCCAGCTGCTTTGGGGAGGGCTCTAGCCCAGACTCAGGATGCCTGCAACACGGGAGGGACAGGTAGTGAGACAGTAACAGTGGGGGTGTGCACAGGGGCTGTAGGCAGCAGCCCAGCTCCCCCACTGGTCAGACAGTTGGTATGCTCCAGGATCTGAGCAGCTCCTTCTAGCATCCTTCATCCTTCAGGTACCAGCCATCTGGGCAGTGCTTGAGCTGCAGAAACTGGGACCAGCCCTGGATTCTACCTGACCCTCCCCAGTAGCCTTCTCTGTATTAGCTGCTTCTGCTGCTGCGTCAGATACTTTCAACTGCAACTCCCTGCAAGGTGGGGCACTCATCTCAGGCAGAAGGTTTTGGTGCACCCCACTGATCCTACTCCTGAGGGCTGCCGCTGCCTGTGGGCTCAGGTGAGTAGGGAGCATCTTGATTTTCTCCTTTTGGGGCTCAAGGGGGCAGATGGGGGTTTTGTGCCCTCAGCAGGGTGGGGCTCTTTCTAGCTGGGGTTTTCACAGCTGGGTACACACATGCCTTGAAGGGCTATAAAGCCTTAAATCATTTGGATGTTTAATGATCTGTGGCCCAGGCCATGTAGGAATTTGGGGAGCATCTCATCCCATCTTTCCATTTCCGTAGCTGAGGAAGACAGGGATGGAAAAGATCATAAGAGGGGGGTAAAATATTGGGGCACATGACCCAGCCTTGTGAAGGTTGGTAAGGAGTAAGCACGAAAAGGGGCCTTCAGCTGAGACTGTGCCCAGACCCCATAATGTTCTGAGCTGTCTCTCTTTTCTTCAGGATGAAAGGGGAGACCCCTGTGAACAGCACTATGAGTATTGGGCAAGCCCGCAAGATGGTGGAACAGCTTAAGATTGAGGCCAGCTTGTGCCGGATTAAGGTGGGTGGGATCCTGGATCACATCAGTTGGCCCAGGTGTATTGTAGGTTCCCAGACCTCGGGATAAGAGATACTTTCTTTCCTTGACTCCCTGAGATCAGGGGAGGAGTCTTGGGATCTATAAGGAGAGCTGGCCCCAGGCCTCTGTGGGTGATGAGGGAAGAGAAGACTGTCCTAAGGAGCCCGAGAGATGACAAAAGATAACCTATTTGGGGAGGGAGGCTGCAGTCCATTTTCAGGGTTTCTGCCTGACAATTCCCCTCCTGACTGTGCCCCAGGTGTCCAAGGCAGCAGCAGACCTGATGACTTATTGTGATGCCCACGCCTGTGAGGACCCCCTCATCACCCCTGTGCCCACTTCGGAGAACCCCTTCCGGGAGAAGAAATTCTTCTGTGCCCTCCTCTGAGCTGTCCTGTCCCTCCTCATAACTCTTCATCTTTCCCTCACCCCAGCCCTTCCTTACTTAGGTCAGTAGCTATAATGAGCTCCTGAGGGTCCCTGAATCCCATCCTTAGCCCTGGCCCAACCCTGTGAGGTTATCTGAAGCACAAAGCCCTCCCTCACCTATCTGCCGTCCCCATTTCCTCACCCACTAACCAGACCCAGAGCACCCCCTAACTCGGGGCACCCTTAGTTCCATCCCCAGAAGGGCTGTCAAACTGCCAGCATCCTGCCCGCTTCCCTCTGTGACCCGGTCAGACAATGGAGAGAGGGATGGCTCTCAGTCTCACCTGGAGCTATTGGAAGGGCAAAGCCATTTGAAGAATAAAGTCATACAGTCTCAGAGGACAGCTCCTGTGTTAGCGTTCTTGGGGGAGAGGATCATCAGTCAATAGATGTGGTGGTGGGTGCGGCAGGTAGAAAGGCTTGCCATAACCAGAGAGCAGGGCCAGTCAAAGCGGGTTAGGCACTGTCTAGGATCGGAGATCCGCGGGGTTGCAGGGGATGGCGGGCACGAGAGAGCGTCTCAAGTGGAAGAATTAAGTTACAACAGACACTTAGAGGCCACGGAGAGCATTCACGCCTTCACACGCACACACACTAGGAGAGCAATGAAGACAAGTGAAAATGAAAACAGATCGAACTGGGTGGATTTAGAGAGAGACTCGGGAAGACAGTCGCAGACTGAAGGAAACCAGGGAAAAGGGAGGAGCTTGGTTCCAGTTCCTGAAAAGGGGCCGGTTTTATTGCTAAGATGGCCGCGCCCACAGCAGTTCTCCTTCCAAGATGGCCGCCGCCATGGGACCCGCGCCAGTATGGTGGCCGCACGTCACTGAGTTTCACCGTACAGGGCTTCTCAGCCGGGCCCACACTTAAAATGGCGGCCCCAGGCATCCAGAGTTCTCAATATGGTCCCTTCCGTGCTCATCTGTCTCAAAATGGCTGCCCCTGGCCAACTCAATACCCACTCTTACCCACCCCGAAGGCTGGAAGCCGACGTCCACCCGACCGGGGTGAAAACACACGGGCGACTATAGCCAAGGATTATGGGGCAAGGGGGCCCCAGCAAGCACGCGGGTAGCAGGCACCGGTCGCGTGGATCTTAAGAGGGAATCTAGGTTTCTACAGTTGGCCTAGTAGAGGCCCCCTCTGGAGCGGAAACAGAAGTGTGAAGACAATGCCCTGCGCCGTTCGTCTCGGGGCGCTGTTCCTTGGTCGCGCCCTGCCCTCCCTAGGAGTTGGATAAGCCCGAAATTGTTCAATTTGGGCTTCCTGGAAAACCTGGGGCTGGCCGGTCTCGCACTTCCCATTCAGGCCCATTCTGTCACATCCGCCAGGAGCAACGTCCCCGCCCCCGGTGTGCCTATCACCATCGCAGTGGTCCAGCAAGCTGCCTGGCCAGAGGTTTCATGTCTCACGAGCGCCTCCCGGACTCCCTTCTGGAAGCCTTTTTCCTTCCAAGGGAAGGAAATATACATACGGAGGTGGGACCAGGCTGAGGCAGAGCAGGTAAGTCTCAGGACGTCTGCTTCTTATGGATTGTCAACATTCCTCCCACTCCCACCCCCCACCCGCCCCCAATTCAGGGGTACATCCTTCCGGGGGAATTCTCTATGTCCGCTCGTGCTTTATGCCGGGATACACTTGGAGGGGAGAAGGGCTGCCTCGTAGTAGGAAAGGGTGACCTGTATTAGAGGTAGCACATCATTTCGAGCTTCCCCACATCTTCCCACGGGAAGACTGCAAGGGAAGGAGAATAGAGACAAAACCAAGGGAATAAAGGGTGTTCTACCAGGAACTGAACTTAGTTTCCTGTGATGTTTCTACAGGTTCCAGGGGTACCCAATGAACTTGGGGCACTTTCAGGAATAGAAGCTTTTCAACTGTTGATGAATTCCTGAGCCCTAAAAGGTCCTGGAGATATTTCTCTCACTCCAGAGGAAGAAACAGTAAAAGTAACCTGGTGAAGCTCCTGAAAACAGTGAAAGTAACCTCCTGAAGTGGGGAGCTACCCCTGTTCTGTTCAGGAGCATGCTTAGTTCCTTCTTGGTGCCCATGAAAACTCCTGGGAAGATCAAGTCTGTTTTAACCCCCGCATCCTCAGTCTCTGGCATATAGCAGGCATTCAAATATCTAACGAATGTGTTGTACTATTTGTACTTAAATGGCAAGCAGGGCATAGAAGGCACTAAAATAACCTCTTCTACGGTATCACAGCGTTGGGCAAATTCCAGAGGAGTAAGTGAAAATTTCCAAGTCAGCTCAGACTTGGTAAACAGCTATAAGTGCTCAACAAAATGTAATCTTGGTATTAGGTTTAAGGGAGCAGGGGAGCTTTTGCTCAATTTTTCTACACACTCAATTCTTTATTATGTTCTTAAGGGAACACTTCACCCTTCTGCATGTCATCCTTGTGCAGGGACCATGTTTCCCCGTATTGTCCCAAATTTAGCATATGTGCTGCTGAAGGGAGCACTTAATTTTCATACTCATCAGATTGGGGGGAAAGGGGACTTAACGGTTACTAGAGACAAGGTGTGAGCTTTAAGTAACCATTTAAAATTAGCTGCAACACTGAGTAACTTTAAATATCCTAGCAGATGGGCAGACACTGAAATCAAGGACAGCCTTTGGGTCCAAAGCTGTAAGCCCCTGGGGTGGGAACCTGTGTCACATAGAGGGAAGAGTTAGAGCAGTATCTAGTTCTGCATCACTACTACTTCAAAACACTGACGTCTTGGGCCTGTGGCATCCCAGCCTTAATAAATCCCTCACCATTTATTAGAAGTTACAATCAAGATCAGTTCAGTGCTAGAAATGCAATAGTGCTTTTAATTATAGTTACCTTCTCATTCTACAAACTCACTAGGAAAGAATCCCCATCAAGTATCTTCTGTTGAATAAGTACCCTTTTCCTCTTAAGTGATTATTCATTAATAAACTTACTTGGCTTCTAAATGGAACCCTACATTTAACTTCAAGCATCCAAATGGTGTGAGTATAGGCCAAATACACAGAGGTCATGAGTTATAATTTTTCTTCTACTCCAGTGAGTCTTAGTAAAAGCATTAAGCCGGCAATCCCTGAGGGAAGGTATGGCAGAAGAGGAGGGGAATCAGCCATGAAAGAGGAAAGCCATTCTTGGTTGGAACCCAGGACCCTTGAGGAAGCAGCATCAGAAATCAATCAATCCCCAATGACACACTCCACCCAGTCAGTGCAGCCACAGGACATAGGGTGAATTCAATCCAAACGGTTATTTATTCTAAAACTGGAAGCTACCGTCGTGCCTACATTTTTGCCAGAATGTTGTAGTGACAACAGGGGAGGAAAAAGTTACAGGTGTAAACAATGACACAGTTACATTTTTTTTTTTTAATGATAAAACCCTTTTTTACTGGCCACTTCCAAGAATGCTTTACAGGTTGTGCAAAAACATTTACAGGCTCCATGTGGTGTTTGTTTTTCTCACAAGCTTTTCCATCTACAGTAACTACGACAGACGTCCGATTAAACACTAAACAAGCCTTCTAAGGAAAACAAGGCTAGAGATCCCTCCTGTTAATCCACATTTTCCCCCTTAACATTTTTTTTTCATAATAAAAAGACAAAAACAAAACCCAGACATCTACTGTTGTTTTGAGTGATCTCTTGGACTAAACTGACAAGGACGTGGCAGTTTCACTCTCCACCCACCTAGAAAAAGTTTTTTTTTTTTTTAAAGATGACTTTCTAGTGTCAAAAATTAACAGCAAGTACCTCCCCTAACCCTCCTCCCTCCAAACCCCAAAGCGGCTTAAACTTCGTCTCCCTGGCCCTGAGGGCCTAGCATCCCTAAACCACGTCATAACTATAAAAAGATGCTGTATGCTGAGGACTAAACATTTGAAAAGGGGTGGCAGCTTCTGCCTCAAATTCAATTTTCTGTTACAACATAATCTTGTCCTAAGGGAATTTCTTTGGGCTCCAGTTTTTATCTCCTTGCCCTGCTACTATGAGCAAAGCTTTCTCAAAAACTCCCTTAATAATAATGAAAAGTTAGTGGGTTACAGAAAAGTTCATGCAATCACTTCACCCACTGCCACACACAAATCCATTTGACAGCACCACACAAAAAGCAGGTGCCAAGAGAAAGGACACATCGTTAGGGGCAAGCAAACATTATCGCCTACTAGCCACCCATTCCAGCCTCCAGGTCAGAGGTACTTGTGGAGCAGAAGGGTGTGTCACTGACAGGGGCAACTGGAGGGCCAGGATGAGGGCCTGGGCACCCTCATGGGCGTGGAGTAACAGTGGGAGAAGGAGAGAAAGATCGAATCTCAGCGCAAAATTTTAAACAGAGAACTGCCCAGGTGAGGAAATGACAGTGAAGCATTTTCTAGTAGCACAACCCAGGGTTCTCGCTAGTGTGTGGTGTTCGCTGAGTAAGCTCTTGGCTGAACAATGCTGAGCAGGAAGGTGAATTAAAACTGAAGCTCAGTATTGAAAGAACATTCTCCTATCCCACCCATGTTCTTGAACCAGCAACCTGAAGTTGTCTTATCAAGAACTGGGAGGGTTTTTATGGTAAAGTTAACATACAAAAACTAGCCCAACTGAAGTCTCCTGGCTAGAGGCCTCTCTGGGGACACGCAGGGAAAGCACCCCAGGAGGAATCCTGTTTTGGGAAGTTGGGAAGGGGTGCTTCCTTTCATGCACACGCTACACACGCTCACACTCACGCTCTTCCCCCAAGTTTCAGCAGCCCCTCTGAGCTGCCTCCCACCCCCCACCCTCCCCTTTTCTACTCACTCTCTACCTGTGTATCAAAAAAGCCAGCAGGGCCCTGGCCCTCCGCACTGTATAAAATAGCTGCTATTCTCAGCACCCGGGCCTGGTTGCCCACACCACAGGATTCACCTATATACACATCCTGCTGCAGTGAAAAGAATCCTGCTTCGTTTCTGTGTGAGCTGAAACCCTGAGAAACGTTCCTTCTCTCGAACTATAAGAGGACAGATTCTCTAACAGAGATGATTTCAGAGACTTACCACCTGTCTCAATCTTGGAAGACAGAGTAGAGACTGGCAAATCACAATCTTCAGGCTGAGGGCTGCAATCCCAACTCTTCCCCAAGATTTTATGGAAATCCATTAACTGGCTGCAAGCTGTTCTGCTCTGCAATCAGGGACAGTCCCTGTGCCTCCCTGGCCTGGGATTCTATATAACAGAACCACCCAGGTGGCAGTATCCATGCCTCAGCCAAACAGCACAAAGGCACGGAACGTGGAGACAGGGACACTATGGCCTCCCAGCCCACCAGACCACTTATCCCAAGAGGGAAAGGTCAGTAAAGAAAATACAAACGGTTAGTTGGTGCAAGTGATTGATAAGAGCCAATCGTTTATTGTCACTGCCCCAGTCACAAGCTCTCCCTCCATCCCCACTCCTGCCTGCTATGGAGAGTGCCCTCACAGCTTCCTTCCCCGCCCTCTCCGACCACCTCACCATCACTCTCCCTCACTCGGCTGCCAGTCCAGCTGCCTTACAAAGTCAGAAGGGTGACATTTTCAGTTCTTTTCCTGGCTGACTGCAGGGTATAGGACAGGCAGCCCTAAGTGCTGCTTTCTGCGCAAATGTTTTTTGATTACAAATATCTAACTAGGTTTGAAATGTTTTATAGAATAAGACAATATTCTTTTCAACAAACTTTAAAAAAAATGTACAGTTTCGTTGTTTCCGCCTCCCCCCTCCCCCACCCCTGCTTGCGCACCCTCCCCCCACCGCCCCTCCCCGGCAGCTCAGCCCCACCCAGACAGCCCCTGTTTTCCTTGGTTGTGTTTTGGGGGGGTGCTTAGCACCCCCAGAGATTCAGCTTCATGGCTGACAGGCGACAATGGCAGGGGCTTCACCGATACCCTTGGTAACCGTAGTAGTTCCTGTAGTATCGGTCTCTGTCCTGGGGGTGGTGGTAGTAGTAATTCGGCCACTAGAAGAGAGGGGAAACCCCGTCACTCGGAGCCACAGCTGGTCGAGGAGAGGCATGACCCGCACTCCTCCGGTCCTGCCCCCCTTGCCTCGCTATCCCCAGGTGATACTTACATCCCGATTGTACTGTCTGTAATAGTCTCTGTATCTGTTGTAGTCATAATCTCGCCCATAATATCGATCATAGTCTCCCCTGTATCGATCGTAGAAATTACGGTAACCCTGAGAAAGGAGAAAGAGAAGGGGTGAGGATTTATGGGGTTTTCAGCATCAGAATCCACTGCTATCCCCCATCTTAAACGAGACACATCTTAGCTTCATATCATAAACAGGCTTAATCTTCCCATGATAAATTCTTCAGAGGAATAAATGAAATGGGCAAAACCCTAAGCCCTGAGAAAACAGCCCAAACCACTCTGCTCCCCCAAGCCAATAGGAATGGCTATCACGGCCCAGAGGGAGGAGCAGAAGGAGAGCTGCACTCACCCCTCTGTTTCCAGACTGCCCCCAGTACTGCTGCCCGTAGGCCCGGTTGTCGTAGCCTCGGCGCTGCCCGCCCACTGGAAGAGAAATGGAGAGCGCGCTCAGACAGCTGGCGTGGGGTCCTGGCTCCACATCTGAGTGGAAATCAAAAAGTCGGAGCCAAAGGCAATTCTGAGGGAATAGGAGGCCTGCTTCTGTCAGGCTTACACAATGTTAATTAAAGCACCAGCCAGGATCTTTTAAAAAGTCTGAGAGGGGAGGGCAGAGGAATAGAGACACAAGAAAACCAAGCCACCTTGCTTCTGAAGCTCCCCAATTCCTGCAAAACATTTAACATGGCTAAAGGATACATGGCAGAGTCAGAAACAGGAGTAAAAACTGCCATTCGTAAAGTCACAGACCTTCAGCCCTGGAAGGGATCTTGGACAGCATATAACCCAGACCCACCGTCTTAGACAAATGAGCCCAGTCTAAGTGATGAGCTCTTCCAGGGGAGGAACTGCTGGTATTCCCAGTGCCTAACACATAGCAGGCACTCAAAATTTTGTAGACTTAGACTTATAATAACACACACACACACACACACACACACACATTTTTAATGGGCAGTGAATGCACACTGGGGGTGGGGGTGTTAACTGGCAAACTAGACATTCAGGATGGAAAATAATTCCATTAATAGCCTAAGTTACTTTGTAATCTAAAAAATTACTGAATAATGCATTCACTTTCCGGTCAATACAGTTGGGATGATCCAATAGACAAAACAAGACAAGAAAACTTAAGATGAGGCCCTGACTGCACTGCAGAAGTCCTTCAAATAAACTACAATAGTGAAGGGGGAATCCGTATGTAAAAGTGAAAACTAGGCAAATGAGAAGACTCAAGCATTGCTTTTCAAGGAAACAAAGACTTCTGTTGAAAAATAACTACCTTCGGTTGAAGGGTGATGGGAAAAGCACCAGAAGCAGGCGGTAGAGTACACAGGAAGACATGAGCTCTGTAAAGCAGGGACTTCCTTACTGCCAGTGACTGGACATGGTCGGCCTGGCCTGTGCTTGTGGGGCTGGGCACTCAGCACAAAGAACAGACTGAGGCTGGGGCTGGCAGTGCTCCAGGACTCACCATAGCCTTGGCCTCGGCTTCGGTTCTGCCGGTTGCGCTTGTTTCGATTGTTTCGGCGGTTTGTCCGCTTCTCCGAGGGGGGCAGCAGCTTCCTTGCCTCCTCCTTGTACTTAGTGACAATGGGCTGAGCTTCCTCCTTCTCCAGCTCCCCGTATGTCACCTCATCCATATAGTCGCATTTTTCAGGCAGAGAGAAGTTGGCTGTAAGAGTGAGAGAGAAGCTTGTGGGCCTCCAAGTACATGGATGGGTAAGATCTCATTATGAAAAGTCCACTGCAGGAAGAATACAAACACATGCTGGGTTCACTCTATAAGTCTTCCCCAAACTGTAGCAGCCTTAGACAGACGGCTATCTGCAAACTGTAGATTTACAAGTTCTCAAGTGATCCATAATAAATTAAAAGTGAACTGAGTTAAGGTTTCTTATCAGGACAGAAACAGGCAGTCAGAGGCTAAAAGTAACTGAGAAACTTTGGTGTTGGTTAAATAAGATGCTAACAAATACACTTTTAAAAGAGACTTAATGAGGGAGGAGGGTATAACTCTGTGGTAGAGCACATGCTTAGCATGCATGAGGTCCTGGGTTCAGTCCCCAGTACCCCCATTAAAGGTAAAAAAGAGAGACTCAAAGAGAAACTGACCCAGGCCTAAAGGCACGTACTCATCTTTACAAGGAGAACAGAAAACAAGAGTACAGGGTCTCATTTACCACATGCGTATGATGGGCCAGCACATTCGCCAGTCTAGACACTAAGTTCAGAGGCTGAGTCCCACTGGAATTCAGTTCAGTGAGGGTCTCCTGATTCTTAGATGAATCAGTTAGAGCTCATTTTTACAAAACCGAACTTAATTCCTCCAACTGTCTGAGTATCAGTTATGGACTGGCACAGTTAATTCTGCATAAACTTGGAGACTCTGGCTCTTAGATGTGTAACAAGCTCCCGTGCCTGGGTGTTATCAGAATTCCAAGAGCTGGTAGTTGATAGGACAGGTAGGATGCCAGGAGCTGAAGGCAGCAAGGGGAAAAATCAAAACTCTGAGGTGAGCAGCAGGAAACTGGATCCAGATAGTTAGTTTCACCTTCTAGGGACCTTGCTGTAAGGCTTTGTATTGCACATACCAAAAACCGAAACAAACAGCAAAATCAAAAACAAGCCTAATGTGATACTAGAATTCAAAGTAAACTGATGAGATCATTCACTCCAACCACCACTGTATTTTAATTTGAACCACAAGAATCTCCCACCTCCAGAATACAAATTCAATGAAGGCAGAGCTCCATTTCATTTACTATTTCCCTACGTCTACAGCAGTACTGGACAAATGGAGACACCCCAAGTACTCACTAAATAAATGATTGACTCATTGAAGCCTCCACCCTGAGTTTTAATCATTCTGTGGTCTATCACCATTTCCCTTTTTGTATTTTATCAGAATGAGTCAAGGGGTTATTGCTTCTCCGTTCACTCTGCTCCTTCATTAATCTGTAAGTGATCACACCTATTAATTGACTCCTCAGATTTATACTTTAGATGTGGAGATTCACTCCAGGTGCTAAGAGGCCCTAGTAAGGGGTGCACTGACCAAGGACAGGATCCCGAACCTGTACAACTTAGCCCACCTTTCATCTCCAGCATTATAGACTCAGGCACATCATCTCCCTCCACTTCCTTCCTCAACTCCAGCCTCTTCTTCCAATCCTCCTCATTAGGGACAACCACCACCACTTTCCGAGAGAAAGTCTTGAACAGCAATAGCTTCCGCCGTTGGCCAGAGTTGTACACATTACACTAGGGACAGGAGGAACAGATGTTTTAGGAATAAAAATTAAACTCAAATTCAACCAACATTTATTGAGCACCTTCTACAAGTGAGGCCACCAGATTCAGGGTCTTATTTACACAATCTCTTTTAATTCTTTAAAAATCTACTTGTTATCCTATTTTGCACAACTTGAAAACTGAGACTCAGACAGGCCAAGACTTGTCCAAGGTCATAAACCTAGTAAGTGGTGGAACCATGAATCCAAATGAACTCCAACATTCTTTCATTGCCTCCAGTATGTTTTATAATCTGGATCCACATACTCTCTGATAAACACACTAAGTGCTGTATCTCTGAGTTCAAAAAAACATTACAACCATAATACACAACCACTTGGGTCATAATCAGGTAACCTGATTCTATTCCTCAATTTAGTCTTTCTCTACATAAGCACCCTATTTTGATTCCGAGCGATTTTATCAGATTAAATGGTTACCAAATTTTTCATCTTGGACCATCTGTTAAATTAGGTTTCTTTTGAATGTTTAAACAATACCTGATCAAGAATGAAGTTCCTCTTTGTCCGGGAAGCAATCTGGACCAGCTTACTAAGGCACTGGGAGGCTTGCTGAACTAAAAGGTCTCGGCTTTTGGGGTCCATCTCTGGCTCCTCGAGCCCCTTCATCTGATAAATTCGAGAGGAAGAGAAACACAAGAATTTATGCAGTCAAAGCCCAGGAGTCATTCGTAAATTCCACAAAATGCCACCACATCAGCTCACTGCCATTCCTCACTGCTGTGAGTGTTGTCCACTTCCTACAGGAGTCATTTCCAGTCTCAATCCGGACATATTCCAGATTTTATCAGCTTTCGGAAGTCTGACAACACAGCAAAGGGAAAAAACTCTACCTTCCATACATACTACAAAATCATTTCTTTATTTGTGGGGCCCTGGTTCTCAGACATTTGAAAGACCAATACCACTGGGAAAAGACTATGAGTTTCTTGGAACCTCAAGAGCAAATACCACAGCTGACTAACTTCTACCAGAAACTCACCCTCATTTGATTGAGCACAGTCTCAGCTCCCAGGACATTGTATCTTTTCTCAGGGTTTTCCTTTGCGTATTTCAGTGCCCACTGGGTCTTTCCAGATCCAGGCAATCCCACCATCAGAATCACCTGCAAGTAAACAGAATTGCTATGAAAAATGAGTGAGGGTCACGTTTATAAAGCCCAATTTAAGAATATCCTCCCATGACCAAGTTGGATAAAGCTTTGAGAAGAAAAGCTACCCACCCACTATTCCAACAATGAGCACCAAATTTCGGCATACTGTCTAGCATACCTCACATTCCTCTAGGGTCTTGGGAGGGACCACAGTGCGCACACGCTCCTCAACAGGCACAGCATGGATGAACACAAACTCGTCTGGTGGTGGGAAGAAGGGCTCCTCCTTCTGACCAAAATTTAATTCTACAACACAATTTTTGCAGAGGACATGGGGTAGGAGGGCCCGGTCTGCCAGGGATTCCTTGTTGATACGGAATGCCACACCTAGGTCTTCTCCATTCTTGGAAAAGGAAAGTTCTACTTCTTCTGCCTCAAAATTCTACAGTGACAAAAGATAAGAGCATTTATGGGCATACAGGGTTTGAGGCTGATTAAATCTTACAATTTAATCTTTTTCTTTCTTAAAAAAAAAAAAAAAAACAAAACAAAACTCTGCTGCACAACTATGCAAGCAATGCATCAAATACAAAAAAGACAGCAGTTGATGGGAAGCAAATTGAACTCCCAGTGCCCTCCTTGCTACAAACCCATAACTTTTCAGGAGCACTTACAGCAAAGCAGCCAATGACATCATTCTCCCCAAAAGTCTGGCCAAATTCCTCAAACTGCCCACTCTCTGCCTTGAGTCCTCGTCCATCAAAACCATAAGAGAATTCATCCTCACCTAAAACAGTCAGCAGATTAGTTACCTTCACCCAAACCTTCTGCGGAGTACCAAACACTGAAATGATTAAGTTAAAATAACTTTACCAAGTTGAGGATGGGAAAAATCAACAGACCATCCAACTCGAAGGAGAGAAACCTCTGTGCAGCCTTCTTTCATTGGGAGATTCTGGGTTACCTGGCCAAGTCAGAAAAGGAACTTTCAGATACCCTGACCAACTGGAGCAAAGTCTGAGTTAGAAAGACACGATTTCGATATAAACCAAACATGACAACCATCATGCCTCAACATCAGAAACACAACTGTCAATGTACTTAAACCAAAGCCATGGGGGTCAATTTCTTCGTTACTAGAGCTAAGGTTTTCGTTAAAGCATGGTGCCTTTTTCTGCACTAATAAAATACTGGTGGGCACAAGTCCAGTATGTAGTAGTTTAATGACTAACTTAATAAATGAACGGTCTTAATGAGCTGTGTATACTACCTTGGCCTCAAAGCAGACCTTCCCCTTTGTCACTCCATAAGTACTTCTTGCCCCAGACCAAAGGGTGGGGAACTTCTCTGAGAAAAGGGGCTGCCCTCCATAGCGGTCTTTGCTCACTTGAAAATGGAGATCCGAGGTATCTGTTAAGAAAGAAGCAATCTGTTTACTCCAATGCCCAACACTTGAAGTCACCAACACAACACAAATATACCCAGTTGCCAAGAATGGATACAAAGTCTAAATCTCTTAAAAATTGCAGGCCATTAAGTTTTAATCTCTAAAATCACTTCTGATTGGCTAGAAACCCCAACCTGTCTGCCTTATACATACATGTGTCCAGGTTCACAAGAGTCTGATCCTCCTCCTCATCTTTTGCTTCTTCTTCAGGGGGTGGTGGAGACTTTGAGCTATACACATGAGAGAAAAGCAAATACAATGTAACCAAATCCTCTAATTTGAGGGATGTCTGCATGGCATCACTTTTGTTTAAACTATCAGTGAATATAAAATTCCAGCAGACGGCTTCTTTCAACAAAAGAGAAAAGGGCAACGGGAACTTTCAGGGTAGATTCAATCTGAAACTTAGGCCTATAAAAACCTATTCCATTTTTAATCCACCCCTCTTTCCAGACTCTCCAGTCAGCATCAGGTATACCAAAATCAGAGCAGACACTCCCTTCAATGAAAGGGACTGTTTCCCTCACCGGCTGTGGTAAGCCTCCTCTCGGAATTCATAGTAAGCTCGGCCATGTTCATCCTTCTCATCCCGCTGTCTCTTTACCCCCCGCCGCTCACCATCTGAGCCTGCTGGTTTTGACTTTTCACTATCTTGGTCATCTCCTACAAAAAGGAGGGAAAGAAAATCAGCAGTTTTCATACTGGAGTGTAGAATAAGCTCAGAGCCAACAGAAACTAAAGGGGGACCTGGACATCTGTCTAATCAGAAGAGCCAGGTTATTCCCAGAGCATCCACAGAATGTTTTATTTCCAAAGATCATCTTCCTGTCATTGGTTGGGATTTTATTTTATTTTTTAAAAAAGGGGACAGTATAGGCTAATTACAGCCAAGCAGTAGATAAAAACCGGGTAATTTTTGCATTCTAAATTTATCTGCTTAAATCAGGTCAAACTTGCAGATTTTCCCACCAGTATGACATAAAAGAAATATTCCATAAGTCTTTTAAAGACTTCATAGGTTAATTTTGATTCTTGACTGTAGATCTGGATTTAAACTAGACAAAATGTACATATTTTCTAACACTCTTCCACAGCTTCCTGTTACAGAAGCCTCAACTTTTTTTTTCTTTATTGAAGAATTTGCCTTTCCAGCTTTAAACCCCACAACCAACCACGTCTTTACTTACATTGCAAATGGACTCAGGTGCATATACAGAGCTGAATTTTTATCATGCATTTTTAGTGAAACTTGCAAGAGCAAACCATTAAGTCACAAGAGACCCATAAATAATACTGCATCTTTACTGCACGTAATTTGGGGCAGAAAGATGTTGTCATATATTTAGCAACATTCTTTACAAGAGGGAAAAAAAAACCCTGAATTTTTCCTTGCATTTTGTGGTTTGCAACACTAAGGTTTTTAATAACTTATTTAAAGAAGTCCTTTATCTCTCAACCTTTTTTTATCTGCTATTTGGGGTACACATTAAGTCAAAGGTTATGTAATGGCATTTTTGTTTCAGGACATAGGGCAAACGATCTGCAAGTTGCGTGTGACTGTTGTAGAATGAGTTCCAATTATACCATCAGAGCAAATAGCAACTTAAAAAATGTATTATAAAAGGAATTTAGGCAGGTCACTTCATAGTAAGAATTGGAAGCAGCTCTGGTTTTCCTTCCTACTCTGACAGACAGTTATGCATCAGTTCTAACCATCCAATCACTTCAAAGGAAGAGAGCAAGGTCACTAACTCCCTGGGGTAACTATATGTTCTCTTCCACAAGGTTACTCAATGGGCCCACCAACAGCCCAATCATTTCAATTCAGGAAGTCAGGGACCTGAAATGTAAAAGGCCACCTAAGTGTCCAACAAATATACAAATTTGCCCATCCATCCACTCAGATGGAAGATTAAAATTTAATCATTAAAAATTCTGGCAAGGTAAAACTCCTAGCCAAGTAACGTTAACTAATTTATTCTAAATGCTCTAGATTAAGATTTTCTCTTCTGCAGTTAACTATTAAACTTGACACCTTCGCACCACAGGCTGCTGAAGCAGGAGCGAAGTTAGATTTCCAGACTTTCTGTGTGGCTCAAACTCTAGTAATGTGCTTTTGATGGAGCGAACCTTGACGAAATTCTATTATTGCTTAATATTTTTACAGCGAAAAAAGTCAATAGTCAGGTAGCCCAAAGGCCGAAACCTCCAACAATCGGTCTGGCTGTCCGTGTAATCAACAATTCCTCAGCGGATTCCCGGTTTAGGAAAAGATAACCAGCACCGCGGGAGGCTGCTCCACAGGTAGCTCGTAAGCAGTTCTCATGCAAAACCGCTTACTTCCATCCACTACCACCAAGCAACCAAGTTAGGCAGGAACCTCCCTCCTGCAGAGTGGGGCCACCAGAAGTGGCCAACTCCCCCCGAAAGGTGGGTAGAGAATAAAAGCCACCTCCCCTGGCGAGTCCCACCAATCGGCGAGGGGAATCGGACCCCGCTGTGCAAGGCTCAGTGCTGGGTCGGGGCGCACTCGGCAGGTTGGAGCCGGGCTCCGCTGCCAGCTCCTCACCCTGTTCCTCTGCGGCCTTGTCAGCCGGCGCCTCGGATCCCGGCGTCTCGTCCCCGCTGCGCTCCTCCGGCTCATCTTCCTCCCCTTTGCCGGTGCCCTGCTCTTCGCCACCATTTACCCCACCTGACCCGGCCGTGGCCTCCTCCGCGGGTTTCTCGGAAGCATCAGGCTCGGCCGCGGCCTCCATGGCTGCCGCCTCCGGGGGCTCCGGTGGCGGCTGCGCGGCCTGGCCCGAGGCCTGAGCAAGAGGTGGCTCTTCGTCTTCGTCCTCAAGCAGCGCCTCCTCGTCCTCCTCCTCCTCCTCTTCGTCCTCCTCCTCGTCCCCTCCCGGGCCGCCGCCCGACGCGGCCACAGGCCGAGGCTCCGCCTTGCAGGCCCCGCCGGGCCCGGCCCCGCCACCGCCGGCCTCGTCCTCGAGCATCTCGGCGTCCAGCGCCTCCTGCAGCCGCTGCGCCAGATCCACCTTGAGGCCGCGTGAGTCCAGGCCTCGCCGCTGCAGCTCCGACCGCAGCTCGGTCACTTTCAGCCGCTTCACCTCCATCGCCGCCGCCGCCTCCTCCGCCTCCCGCCGCCTCCTCCCCTGCGAACCGTCGACCGAGCCCGACCGCGCAGGCGCCGCCGCCGCCCGCCTCCGCCTCACGCGCCAGCACTGAGCCCGCGCGAGCGAGCGCACGCACGTACGCACGCAGGCAGTGAGGGCCGCGCGCAGCCTCCGCTACGTAGTGTTTGTTTCTCCCCGCTCCTCCCTCCCCTTTTCGGCCCAAACAACGCAGCGGGGAGCTGCTTCCCTTCCAGCGCCCTCGGTTCCCCTGTGGCGGGCGGGCGCGCGCCGAGGACGACAGACTTCCCTCCCTTTACCTCCCGCCCCCTCTCACCCCCTGGGCCAATCGCCGCCGGTAGCTTCACGGCGCAGCCGCACCGGAGCCGGAGACGGGAAAGGCTGGCTTCGGCTCAAGTGCCTCGTAGCACCGAGGCGTGTGCTCACCCGTCCCTCCGTACTTCCAGCCCGGGGCTCCGCGCAGCCGCCCGCAGCTCCCTCGCCACACGCCCCTCCCACCCCGTCACCAGCTTTACTCCCGTCTGACCCGATCGCGCTGTCGTCGTAGGGCTTGCTCGCTAGTCTCTGTTCCCTACTGTCTATACGTGCAACCACTTGAGACAGAAAGAAAAAAAGCCAGAAGGGAAGCAGGGAACTCTTACAACATGAACGCCTACTAGCAATTGTCTTTCTGTTTAGTCAACAAAAGGGATTTCCAAAACCAAGGCATACAGTAACCCCTGGCCCTACTTTTCCCTCAATCCTTCCAACTTCTACCCAGCAACAGGCCCCCTGACCTCGCCTTATTGGCCAACTTGAATCGTCATCTGCAGCTCTGATTGGTCATCCGTGATCTCTCGGATTTTGTTTTTTTCAATTGGCGAAGGTGCCTGGGGATTTTTTTTTTCCCGGTTTTTTTTTCCGGGTTGGTGCGCTGTGGAGGCTGGCGAGGCGGGGTCGTTTCTGCGGGATTACTTTTCCGAGGCCGCTTCTGATTGGGCGGCGTCGCCCATAGGCGCGACCCTTTAGACACCAAACTGTCCGGAGACAGGATCATGTCCTCTGTGTGCCCCTGGCTCGTAAACCGAAACCCAGCGGGGAGACTGCGGGCTTGGCCATTTGCAGGGGATGAGGGACTGGCCGCGGAGCGTAGGGGACTTGCAGCCGAGAGGCGCTGCGGCCGTGTCACTCTCGGCTTGTGGTTGGGGTGCACGGACCGCACTCATCTCGGCTCCCCAACTACTGGCCCAGAGGTCAACAAATGCTGGTTGAATTAAGTGCAGACAAAGAGCTGAGATGGAGGCCGGCCAGCCCTCTAGACCTCTTTTAGCATCTGTCCCCGCCTACTCCCTTCCACTTCCAGGTCAGAGAGGTGTGTCCCAAGGCAAGGAGGAAGCAGATTCCGCCGGCGTTCGCACGCCTGCCACAATTCCTTAGAACGGCCTTCGCTTTTTCATGGAGTCTCCTCACCCTAGAATCGCCTCTTTAGGAAGTCGATCGATCTCTGGCTCTATTTCCACACCTTCTCCTTGATTAGTTTCCTGCACTTCTAGAGATTGAAAAAAATAACTGCAGAGAAGAGAGAAAAGGGCTGTAGTAGAATCAAGCAAATCTCATTCCCTGGGAGGCCTCCTGGAGAAGGGTAATTTCCTGCATTTTTACGTCACCTACCAACATCAGTTATTTCACTCCTATCCCCAGAGCTTCAGTTGCTCTTTTCACTGTCCAGTTCTGCAAGAACATCGGGCGACAGAGTTATGGAGAAGCGTCTGCAGGAGGCTCAGCTGTACAAGGAGAAAGGAAACCAACGTTACCGGGAGGGGAAGTACCGAGATGCAGTGAGTAGATACCATCGAGCGCTGCTTCAGCTGCGGGGTCTGGATCCAACTCTGCCCTCCCCGATACCCAACCTAGGACCTCAGGGCCCGGCCCTTACACCTGAACAAGAAAACATACTGCACACCACCCAGACAGACTGCTACAACAACCTAGCTGGTAAGAACAGGGCTAAAGGATGAGAAGAGTGCCAAGGCAGGCACATGAAAATCTGAGAACATTGGGGGAAATGCTTGACGTGCTTTTCTGCTGTCATCTAGTTATCTGCCATGAATTGAAATATGTTTTCAATCTGTAGGGCTCTAGTTCAGTTTCTATAGAGCGGTGCTTCTCAGACTTGGAGAGTTTGTTAAACACAACTTACGGAGCCCCATCCCCACGATTCCGATTTAATAGGTCTGAGGTGTATGTGTTGGGGGGGAATGGGGTGGGGTTACCGATTTGCATTTCTGACAAACTCCTGGGTGGTGCTGATAGGTATAGGGATTTTGCACGCTATAGAGAAAATACTGAACCAATGTTTACGGCGTTGTTTCTTTAGTATTTAAAATATAGGAAAGAAGGCACTTGCTTTAGGTGGTGGTGTAAGTCATCCATCTTAGATGTTTTGGATAAATTTTCCTCATTTTCCTCCTTCATATCAGCTAGATGATAACTAGTATCTTCCATCTCCAGCTGGCCTTGAGTGAAGAGATGGATTCCAGAGTTAGGATCACTAGGATTAATCTGCTAGAAGAAAGGAGACTTCTTAGGTCTGTTCTATGGCAGGCAAAATAACTATAGAGCTAATGAAATTATTTTGAAATATATTAAAATATTCTAATGGTCCCAGTTGAGGCCATAGAAATTATTAGTTTTTAAATTTTGTAATAGTTGTTTAATTTTTTTTATTACATCACTCATCAGCTATGATTTGGTGAAAATATTTTTTTTACAGTATGTGTCTAGTGCTACTCTTAGACTCAACTAACAATAACAGTAATTATAGTAGCTAATATTTCAGTTCATCCAACAATTATTTATTGGGTACTGAGGATACTTCAGTATAATAAAACAGATAAAGATCCCTGCTTTCATGGAACATATATTCAAGTAAGGGAGATGGGCAATTAATAAAAGAGGAACATATACTAGAAGATGATAAGTCACCTGGAAAAGAATAAAGCAGAAACTGGGTATAGTGCATGCCACAGGCATAGAATTTAGCTAGTGGTCAGGGAAGGCTCATTAAGGTGACATTTATGAAATGCCACTGGCAGACATTGTTTAAGCCCTTTACGCACATATATAAATATGTTTAAATGTCACAACAGTCCTTTGAGGTAGATTTAAGGAAACGGCTAGTAAGTGGTGGAACTCAAATTAAACCTGGGCAATCTTCACTGCAAGTGCTTAAATTCTTATTGCAGAAAACTGTACCTTATTAGTGAACTGTACCTTGTTAGGTTACAGATTTGGGAATTGACTAGAAAGCAAGAAAATGAGATGTTTTAGAGTTGGTACTTACAAATATCTTGGCTATAACGTAGACATGAAGGCAGAGACTATGGCTTAGCCATCTGTAGAGCCTCCACTTGGGGGTACCTGATAGATGCCCCATAAAGACTCACTGAATTAACAGTTTTCACTCACTGAGTGCCTAGAACATATCGGGCATTTTATTTATGGTATCTCTCATCTTTATAAAAATTCTGCAAGGTAGTTATGATTGTTCCCATTTTCCAAATAAGAAAATCAGATCTTGTCACTGTCAAGCCCTCCAATGGCATTTCATTACACTTAGGAAACTATTCAAACTCTGACCCTCATCTGCCCAGCCTGACATGATCTGGCTCCTCAGAGGTTGAATTCCCAAAGCACGTGTCCACCTTGTAGCCTGACTTCTGTCAGCTGGAATGCCCCATCCCTTGAATGATCCTTGTCAGTCAGATCTTGGCCCCAAAGTCACCTTCTCAGGGAGGCCTTCTGTAATCAAGCATCACTCTGACCTCATTCACCCTCTTTCCCAGCACAGCTCTATTTTCCTTAAAGCATTAATAAATAAATGATTTTTTTAGCATATTCATCCTACCTAGGGACTAGCTCTATTTACTCATCAAGATGTCTGTCTTGTTCCTTTTATCCCCTACTCCTAGCCCTGCCCAGCATGTGGTTAGTTCTCCACAACTAGTTGTTGAATGACTGAATGAATGAAGAAGCTACAGTGATGGGTTAGTTGAACACGGGAAATACCTGAGTATAAACCATGTGGCCACTTGGTGGGGATGTTGTAGAAGGGATGCAATCATCAGCCCTGACTCTCCCTCCTCAGCACCATGGCTTAATAATACTGTGTTTAATTTCCACAGTTATGAAACAGGGAACCCATTTCCCTTCTTAGTTGTAGAAAGGCAGAACATTGACCTGAACATTGCCTCCTAAACAGGTTTTGTCTTTTGAGGTCCCACTCTTTCATTCAAGGAAACAGTGAAGTAATATATCATCCCTGAGGATGATTTTTGAGTTAGAGAGTCCTTGGTTCATATTCCTTGCTCATTCCACCCAGAAGTTGTGGGATCTTTTGAGGGGGCGGGGCAGGTAATTAAGTATATTTTATGTATTTTTTAGTGGAGGTACTGGGGATTGAACCCAGAACCCTGTGTATGCTAAGCATGCACTCTACCGCTGAGCTTACCCTCCCCCTAGAAGCTGTAGGGTCTTGGGTGAGTTACTTTACCTCTCTGAGCCTTGAGTTCTTCATCCACAAATGGAGATAACACACACTGATTTCATGGGGTGGATGAGAAGATTAAACAAGCACATAGCACAGCAGTTACTATTTCCTCACACAATTAATGGCAACCATTGTTCACAAAGCAGCAGGGTAAGAATTGTGGTGAAATGGGAGATTTCAAGACAGAGAGCCTTGGGTAGAAGAGATACAATGAAGAGTTTTAAGTAAATCTTAAAGTATGTTCCTATCATGTTTTATAACTGGGCCTAGCCCACACTAGGTACGGAGTAGGTGTTTGGTAGATACTAAAGTAAAATGTAAGGTATATAAAGCTTGTATTACTGCTCTGTCCCCAGTGGCTAGAAGAATGTCTGGCCCATGGTCAATACTTAAATTTATTGTTGGATGAGCGAGTGTTGTGGATGACATCCTATGTCTGGTGCTGTCTTGAGTCAGCCAGTGGAACTCTTCTGTCTTCCTTCTGTTTGGCCCCGTTAGCCTGTCTCCTGCAGATGGAGCCAGTCAACTATGAACGGGTGAAAGAATACAGTCAGAAAGTCCTGGAACGACAGCCTGATAACGCCAAGGCCTTGTATCGGGCTGGAGTGGCCTTTTTCCACCTGCAGGACTATGACCAGGCTCGGCACTACCTCACGGCTGCTGTCAACAGGCAGCCAAAAGGTGAGCAAGAAGGAGACTGAAGTGCTAAGTACAAGAAATGGTCCCACGGCGGTGGTACCTGTGGGAGAATGTTTTATCTCATTTTACTTTTTCAATTTATTGAATGTTTTGAGTAGGTGATCATACATTCATACAGTTCAAAATTCAAAAAGTACAAAATATGTAAGGAACAGGCGGCCTACCCTTGTGCTCTTGCCTCCATGGGAAAGCAATATTGTACATCCTCCAGAAATAACCCTCCCACCCTCCTCCAGTGAAAGAGATTTTTAAAGTGTTGCTTTTCACGTTTCAGTTCCTAGATCAGGACTGAAATAGGATCTGGAATCCAGTGAATGAACTTGGTAATCCTTGCTTCTACAAGCTCACCAGCTAGAGTCTGGCCTTTGCTTAACTATCAGTTTATCCTTGAGCTCAGCTAACCCCAGGTCTGACCTAGAAGAAGGCTTGATTCCAAGGCAAAAAGATATTGTAATGAGGATGACAGACTCATTCCTGTGTCAGTGGTTCTGTACTGAAAATTGTCTCCCATTTTGCATTCTGGCTTAGAGCAGCTACTGACGTAGAGGGTCCCCAAGCATCCAATTCAGCAAAATCTTTCTACGTGAATGGGAAGGCCATTATGAAGATAATAAAGATACAAAATATGAGCTATTTGTTCATGTTTGTTACTTTCAAGTACACAGATTAGCTGCCACCCACGTATAGTAGCTTTAGAGGCTGTGCTGTAACAATAACTATTTCTTCAAACTCCTTTTTATCATTAAATTAGCAACCAGCCCAGCCCTGCACAGAGATTTTTTTTTAATTCAAAGTGATTGAGGAATGAGATTTACTATTGCAGAGAATAGTTGCGATATATGCAGATCTTAGATTTTAAGAAATGAGAGTGTGTTAACAGTCCTCTCCTGCCCCAAGGTGCAACTATGGTCTGTCTCTAACTGTCTTCTTTGCCCCGTTCTAAGATGCCAACGTCCGGCGGTACCTTCAGCTGACACAGGTGGAACTCAGCAGTTACCATCGGAAAGAGAAGCAGCTCTACCTGGGCATGTTTGGTTAACAAAGAAGAAAGATACCCCTCCACTTGAACTTAGGTGAACCACTAAAGACCCTATCGAGGGGAAACTTGAGCCTCAGCAAGAGAAATTAACCCCATACCTCTGACCCAGGTGGACTTCTGTTTTGTTTCTAGTTCTGCACAAACTCTACCATGTATACAGTCTGTGTCTGTTTTTGTCTCTCCATTTGTGTATTTGTATGGCTTTCAGTACATTGTATTCTTGGGGACATTTGCCTTGAGAAATACAACCAGAAAACATTCATCAGCTATAGGTGGAATTAATCATATCTCGGGCATAGATTTTTATGATGGTGGGGGGAAGGTATAGCTCAGTGGTAGAACATGTACTTAGCATGCACGAGGTCCTGGGTTCAATCCCCAGTACCTTCATTAAAATAAATAAATAAATAAACCTGATTACCTCCCCCTAAATTTTTTTTTAAAATAAATTTTAATAATAGACGTTGTTAGATGTAGTCATATACAGAGGAGAAGACTAGCAGAGGATAAAAATGGTAATAAACATAAGCAGAAAGGAGGTTCTTTCTTCAGTTCCTCAGATGCCCAAAGCCAAAGTTACACAGGCTGCAAACTGGCATTTTTTTTTTTCTTGGTAAAACTAGACAGTTGTAAATGGGCCCCGCCATGGCTCAAATGAAAGATTTGAAATTAACCATTTTGATTAAACTTAATTCCTTTTTCTTTGTAATGTTTCACATACATTCACATCCTTTTCCCCCCACAAAAGTTCCTATTGTTTCTCTTGGTAATCTCTAGTCCTCGCTATTGTTCAGACTCTGATTGTTACTTATTTATTTTTTCAGCAAACTCTTGTATCTTAAAACTCCTGGAGTCAAACTTTTGAGTATTTATTTTATAATCTTTTAAAGCCCTCATGCCAAAAGAAAAAAAAAACACTCGAGTAAACATTTTAATTTTTAATAGGTGCATGTCTATAGTATGCTCAGTTCTTTTAAAAACATAGGAAAGACAGATTACCAGGTCTTCTAGGAACAGTAGCATAAAAGCAGAATAGGAGCATAGTTGTGTTCTTTACCTGTCAGCTTGTATTTTGCAAGAGCTCAGCTCCTTACAGAATGAGGGAAACAATGAGGAAGGGTTCTCTTTCCTTAGTGTCTTTTAAGCACTGACAGAACTTTCTGGAAGCTTTGCTGGGCACAGGTGCAGGCTGCAGATCTGGTGCAGTCATGGCTCAGTAGGAGGCTCCATCAACTAGGAGCTCCTCTGTCATTCTGTGCATTTGTTATGAGTCATGTCCACAGTATATGAGTTGTACGGAGGGGATGAGACCACATAGCACTGCCTCTCCCTGTATGAGTGGAGGTAATAAGCATGTGTCATTTGCCATCAAGTAAGCACAGACAGATATCAGAAAGAAAAAAAAAAAAACGCGTAGTCTTGCCAATTGTACACGGGCTCTTCTCCCTTTATTAGTAATGGCTCTCTCCCAGCGAGCTAATCTCCTCTTTGTGTCTCCCCAGACCCTTAAATAATACAACCATCAGCTTACAACAGAAAGATTTTATACCAAATAATCTTGTAAGTCCAAGGATAGGAATAACAAGAGTAGAATATTTTATTCCTTTTCCAAGCTTCTTAAATGTCTCAGCCTTGATTGTTGACAAAATTATGTCATGGTTGTGTGTTACATTTGTTTTGGACTGGTTTTGCTTTCTGCTTTTTTTTTCCCCCAAAGACTTGATGTTACAGTAAGCTATGTTCTGCATCAGTGAGGAAAAAAATAAAGCTGATGTTTAAAAATTTTTTTAGAAATTCATTGCACTAACACTTTTATTAGGGATACTAAGAAACAAAGCGGTCAGACTTAACACTTTGGTCTTTAATTTGAAAGCCAGCTCCTAACAGAGATGTTAACGAACAGGAAAGGGGACAAAAGTCAGCAGTCAGATGTGGGTCTGGAAGAGGTCTGGCCAGCCCACATCCTGAAGGAAACAGCCAGAGGTACCTAAATCTCTGTACTCAGAAGTTCCTGGGTGATGAGGCTGCTCACCTTACCAATCCTTAATGGTTTCCACACAGGATTTGAGGGTTTGATTGAAGAGAAAGCATTCCTGGTGGATGTGAAGATTCATACTTTGGCACATAAGGGACAGTTTAGAACAGCATTTCCCGAACTGATACCCACTGCCTTTATAATTTTGCCAGAACCACGATCTATACTATTTAGTCAATATTTTACTTAAATATATATTTTGAAAGGAGCTTTTGGACAGAGGAATATGTTAAATAATACCATGGGGATGTAATCAGCAAACTCCAGATTGAGACCATAAGCCAAATAACTCAATTTCTTCAATAAATGGCAAGGAAAAAGAGGGGAACCTATAGGTTAAAAGGGACTGCAGGGGAAGGTACAGCTCAAGTGGTAGAGTGCATGCTGAGCATACACAAGGCCCTGGTTTCAATCCCCAGTACCTCCTCCAAAAATAAATAAGTAGACCTAATTACCCCCCCAACTTTTTTTTTTTTTATTAAAAGAAGCGGGGTTTGCTTAAGAGATACCAACCAAATAAATGTGACTCTCCTTTGGATTCTGATTTGAAGAAAACAACTAAAAGTTTATGAGACAATTAGGGAAATTTGAACAAGAATTATTATCAATTTTGTTGAGTGTGATAATGGTTATTTTTTTTTTAAAGAGTTCTTTTAGAGGTGCATGCTGAAATTACTTATTGATAAAACTGGGAGGGGACTTTAGAACACTTTATATCACTTGCCAAAAAGAAAACAAAAAAACCACCAACCATCAAAATATATTTTACAGTAAAAAAAAGTATTAAGATATGTCCAAGTAAACCATCTTTGGAATCACTGGCTTTGGGGAAACTGAAATCCAATGTGAAGGGCCAAAATGGTGAGTTTTGTGAAGCTAAGCTTGGCCAAACGTCTGGTAATTGATGAGGCACTCAACATCACGCTAAAGCCTACACGTACAAAATAGCCAATTAAGAAAAGAAAAATCCTAAACTAGTAATATATTTCTCAAACTGGAGGGCAAAGGGTGGTTGTCTGAAAACTAAATTGGCTTGTAGCTCAAAAGCAAATAACTTCTCAGGGCTAAACTCTTTAATAGGTTGGGGCCTGACCCATCCCACCATGAAAGGGAGCCAACTTTGGCTCAGTAGAAGGAATCATTATCCAACAATCAGGGTTGTCCAACCATAGAATAGGTTTCTTTTGGGGATAGTGAGTTCTATTTCAAGCAGAGGTTTAACAACTGGCAAAAGGAGGATCCAGTATTGGACTAGAGGTCAGATGAACTGACCTGTGGT
The DNA here is from genome assembly GCF_009834535.1 of Camelus ferus. Lineage (NCBI taxonomy): Eukaryota > Metazoa > Chordata > Mammalia > Artiodactyla > Camelidae > Camelus > Camelus ferus. The sequence goes on from NC_045705.1 coordinate 63,817,897, forward strand.
TCCTCGAATCCATGCATGGGTGGTAGTGGAAACTAGAGAAAATTCTCTGCTGATCACACCTCTACAGACAGGTATAACTTGTTCTTAGTGTCCAGCAAATAAAGTGAGGCAACTTTGGCCCTAATTGTGTTGGCTGCTGCTTTAAACATCTTGCAAATTCCTGACTGCCACCTCTAATGAAGGATGCATTCCAGGCTGGGAACTGAAAGCAAAGGCTTGCTCTTTGTGAGTATCTCACCAAGTAACAGATCCTCTAGAGTTAGGTATTGCACTTGGCCAAGGCAGTAACAGTGGTTACTGTGTTCCCAGACTATCCAGAGAAACTATATACATTTTATATACATGTACACGTATTATGCCTTGCTTTTAGGAACTAGTGTTCCAAGGCAACCATTTTTTTCCCTTCTGTGTCTTTTTTTTTTAAATTGATATATAACTCACATACCATAAAATTCACTCTTTTAAAGGCAAGTGATTCTTAAAGGCATTTTGATTTTTTTTATAGGCGTTTGATTTGATATTTACTCTAGGGAGGATTGGAAAAGTTGCTCATATTGCATTTATGTACATCTTGCCTTGTTTCACCAAAGAGTTAAGGCAGTGATGTATTTGCGAAAGTAAAATCATCCATTTGAAAGATGAAAGGTTATTCCCACACAAGGAAAATGAAAGGCATAGAATTCACTTGCTCAGCCATGAAAATGATAAGCATCAACTTTTGCTTCCCATAATGCCCCAGGTAAGGCGCTTTCTTTGTCCCAATCTTTGATGCTCAGCTCGTCTCCTTCCTATGACTCAATCAGTAGCGTGTTAGTCAGAGTTCACAGTGCTGAATGTGACATCCAAATAGAGAAGAAATTCAGAAAATTCACTCATATTCTCACCTTTCTAAATTTTCCTTCCTGCCTTTTTTTTTTGTTTGTTTTTTTTTAAACACTCTTCCTTATGTGCTGAAGGGAGAGGGTCTGTAGGCAGCCCTCCAGTCTATCCGCAGCACCACGCTTCACCACAAACGGGGCAGAGCGTTCTCTTAGATCCCCCATGCCACTCAACACCCTAAACTCCCAATTCTCTGCTACCTCTCCTGTCAGTAGCCACGTGCCAGACCACAGATGAGTAATTTGACCTGTCTAGGCTGTCATCACACCTTTTAAGTGAGGGAGCTGGACTAGATGAATTCTTAAGATTCTCTCATCTAGAATTTCTTGCTTTAGTTTCCCCAAGCACCTATCATTTCTATTCCACAAGCCCTCCATCTCCTCCCCCTCCCAAACCTGCCACCACAGAGCTTAATGTTTTCTGCCTTCCAATTTGTCACCCGCAGAGACCTCAATTCATAGTTACAAAACGTAGGCAAAAATTTCCAGTCATCAATACAGTATCTATTGTTGAAACAGTCAACCACGGGTCTAGGTGGAAAGCAGAAGTAAAGAAGGAAGGCAACACAGCCAAACAGAAGGACAAAAAAGAAAACAACTTCTACTTCACAGTTAAGCATCTTCAACCATGTATTAAGCCTGCATATGATGTGTGGAGTCTGAAATCACAAGGCAGGGTTCAAATTCTGGCTTGCCCCTTAACTAGCTCTGTGACCTTGAACACATTAATTTTGATTGTTCAGTCTCAAGTTTCCTTGTTTACGGGGAAAAAATGGTGGAGAGAGGGGTAAGATCTCATAAAGTTGTTGAAGATTCAATGAGTATGTGAAGTCCCCAGTACAGCCCAGGACACAGGAGCTCAACGACAACAATGAACTGTAATTGTGTAAATTTCCCCACTTTGTATACTTTTCCTAAGTCAAGTCCATATTGCCCTCTGCCTATCTCACTTTTTTCCTCATAAGCGACCTGACCCCCATCCCTACCCCAAGTACACATGTCAGATTCCTAAAAGATCTGGAAAGGTTATGAAAGAATCAGGAGGCATGCAGGTTTGTGGAAGAAACCAGCCAACACCAGTTCAAAGAGATACTTTCACTGATAGCTTTATGGTCCAGAAAGCAGAGTGAGAAGCAATTACACCTCAGGAAAATTCCCAGTGCCCTTGGCGAGGAAGTGACTGAGATGCAATGCCCCATAAAGTCCTGCTACCTGGCTGGGAAAAGAAAAGAAAACTTCGGCCTGGGCACAATCTTCATTTTGTCCCCAGCAGGGGAAGTGAGATGCTTCCAACCTTCCGTGCTGCCCCCTAACAATGGCAAGAGCAGGTCTAGCATCAGCACATGCTCCCCAGGTGTTAGTTTTTGGGGCCAAGTACAAAATCTTTGGGTGGCCCTCCACCACCGTTGTTCTGTCTATCTGCTGTCGGTGAGCCAGGGAGGGGCTGCGCTCCTAGGAGGGGGCCTGCCTCTGGATCTGGTTTGCTGCGTTTGGCCAGGTCCTCATTGTGAGCCTTGCGGATGTGGCGGTACAGGTCCCCTGACTGCGTGTAGCTGCGCAGGCAGTAGCGGCACTCGTAGGGTCGCTCCCGCGTGTGCACGGTGGCATGGCGCCGTAATGTGTAAGAGCATGAGAAGGTCTTCCCACATGTCTTGCAAGTGGGCACATCCTCAGTAAAAACTCCAAAGCCTCCTGGGGCCGCTTCATACTCAGAAGGCAGGTATAGTGGTTCATGTAGGGCAGGCGGAGCAGGCAGAGGTGAGGTCACCAGTCCTCGGTGATACTGCCCTGGACCTGGCAGCAAATGGTAGGGTAGGTGAGGATCTGGGGGCAGGAAGTGGTCACTTGGCCCCACTTCCTCCAGTCCTGCAGCCCTGGGCCCCTCAAAAGCCTCTGGCTGGGGGGGCTGTCCACCATACATTGCTCCTCCAGGTGGGAACAGTCCCTCAGGACCCCGAGGCTGTTCCTCTGACACATCAGTCTCCTCGTCGGAAATCACAATAGCTTCTACTTTCACCTGGACCAGTTCAGCTTCCGCTGGGGCTGGAGCCTGGGATGGAACTGGGGCTGCAGCTGAAGCTGGGGGATAGAAGCCTTGCAACTGTCCTCCAGTATCCCTTGGTTCCACCATCCTCAGACTCTCAGAAGCCACATCAAGGGGAGCCAGTGGCTCCACTGAAACGGTTGGGAGGCTGGAAGAGAAATAATTTGCAGTATTGGTCTCTGTGGAGCTACTGGGGCTGGCAAGAGAGACATCAGCCACTGGTGGAGGAGGTGCCCGAAGGTGCAGTGAGTCAACCTCCACACCAGGCTGTGTAGTGTCAGCCCCAGCCGGAACTGGTGGCTCATCTGGAGGACAGACAGTAGGTGAGGGAGCAGCTGATCCTTTCCATTCGTCTTTGCCCCAGTGGCCTGATGTCTCTGCAGATGGCAACGAAGGCTGAGGGCCACGGGAAGTGCTGGACAAAAACTCCAAGTTAGAGGGCTGTGAGTTGGCTTCCTCCTCCTTCTTGGTACTGTCCGCCTCTGCCAGGGCCCGAGCTTGCAGCCGCCGCTTACACACCTTGACGATGTCATTCATGTGCAAGTAGCTGGCAGCTGCCAGGACATCCTCCACAGGGGTATCCCCCCTCAGGACCAGCTGGCCGGCATACATAAAGTCCAGAAGCAGCCCAAAGGCTGGGGCAGTGACAATCTCGTTGTGGATACACACCAGATCCCTCTTGTCCAGTTCCCTCTCTTTGTAGAAAAGCTGGAAAAATGGGCTGCAAGAGGCCAGCACAGCCCGGTGGGCCAAGAACTGGCTGCTACCCACCACCACCGTGCAGTCACAAAGGAAACCCTGGGACCGCTGCTCCCGGAGGCTCTGAAGCAGTTGCTGGCTGTGTTCTGGGAACTCCATAGCACCCCACGAAGGGAAAGGGACCCTAGAAAGGTCCCCACCAGTGGCTCCCTGGGAAAAGAGGACAGTAGGTTAGGGCAGGTAACCTCCCCAGAAACCTTAACGTCAGCTCTGAGCTATCACTTGCCACCCCAAAGCCTCTGGCAACACCGACCCCAAGACGCTCGCTTCAGTTACTACCCTTCTTTCTCCTAGGTCACAACCAATGGTCTACTTTTTAGCTCCGCCCCTCGGCCTAACCTTAGCAACAGGCCCCGCCTATTAAACAAAGCCCCGCCCCGGAAGTCCCGCCCCCTACGCAACCTCCGCTTCCCCGATGCCCACCCAGTAGCTTCCAGGCGCCCCTCCAACTAGAAGTCTCGCTCCGAGGCCTTCCTGGCCGATACCTCTACGCCCCACTCCGGGAACTCCCTGAGCCTCTCTCGCATTCCAGGAGCTAAGAAGTCCTAAGGTGGGAAGTAGCAGAGAAAGCTGATCCCTCACCTACCACCGAGCGACCAGCGGGCCAGCTCCGCCCCTTCCCACCTTCTCAGTTTTAATTGGCTCAAATTTGCCTTTCCTTGTCACGGACTGGTTCACTCTCCACTAGCCAGCCCCCCGCTCAGGGCGGCGTCTTTAAATGGGTACTGGTCGCTGTCGCTCAGGCAGCTACGCGTCCGATTGGTTGGCGTTCCTGTCCTAAACTTTTCCTTCTGGTCCCGCCTTCTTTGCTTCAGAGCCTACTGTATTGGCCGAGCTTTTCCATCTACCTGAGGCGGTAGGAGGGCGGGGAACAGGCTGTAAAGAGTGGAGTGTGAAGCGCCTGGGGTGCGGCGCGAGGCCCGCCCCCTCGCAGAGCCTCGTGCTTTGCCGACCACAACATCATCCCCGCTGCAGGGTAACCGGAAAAAGGAGAGCCAACAAACTGGTGTGGTTCCGAGGAGGCCCGGATCTTAGAACCGGCTCTGCGGAACCGTAGGCTACACCTTTCTGAACTGTAGGGGTCGCTTGTAGGTCCCTTCCTCCCTCAAAAACTCCAAGATACCCTACTGCTTCACTCCCTCCAGTCTGATGGTTCAGGGCTCAGCAATGGTGGTGTCGGAGGACTAGCACATGCGCGAATGCCGTCATAGAGTCCCTAGCCTGAACTGCGTAGCCAACTTAACAATGAAGAGATTAGAGTGTCCTCTGTCTGGAGTGAAGCTGGCAAGTGCTGATAGGAAAGGAAGGAGTGGGCTCAAGGCCCTAAAATGTCCCAAGGTGGGAGAATAAACAGCAAGGCTGTTTCCAAAGAAATCTTCCAGAGACTACCCCAGACTTCCCTAGACTACCAGAGTAAAAGGCTGTAAATTGGGTATCAGTGATACCTGTCTCTTCTCTCAGCGGGGCAATGTGTTGACAGGGTTATCAGAGGAGTAAATCAGTGCCCTTCACCCGCTATTCACCCCTTCACTCACCACACTTAGTATCTGCAGTTTGGTTTGCAGCCAAGCCCTCCAATCAGATCTAACCAGAATTAGGAACACTTCATCTACCTTCCGTCCTTGTTCTAGAGACATGCAGGCCACACTGGCCTCAGCTTGAGATCCCACCTTTTCAAGATACTCTTCCAAGCCATACAATATTTATTGTGTAGGAATTAAAACCAACATAACATTTCCATTTTTTTAGGAAAAATAACTATATTTCCCTATATCAAAAAAATGTAGTAAAATAGTGTCATTGTTTTACATTTTTCCAAATTTCCTTGATGTCTAGCTCAATAGAAGCTGGATTCTCACATCTGCTTCTATTTTCAAGCTATGATGAGATAATTGTTTTGATTATATGAAGATTAAAATCTGGCCTCACACAGGTAGATAGGCATGGAATTTCACTGGCCAGGGTGAGGAGTTTGTATTTTATTCTGAATGTGATGGGAAGCCATTGGTGGGTTTTCAGTTGGGGAGGGTTCTGATAACATTCTTGCTTTTAAAGGCTGATCCTGGCTACTCTGTGGAGAAAGGAGCATAGCGGGTCAGAGTGGGAGCAGGAAGAAAGCTGTGGAAATGGTCCTGCAAGAGAGGATGATCACTAGACAAGGGTAGTGGTGATGGAGCTGGAGAGAAGTGCTGGGTCCCAAGAATTTGCTAAAATTAGGATAGGAGATGGGGGACAAGAGAAAAAAGGAGTCAAGGAGGATGGCCAAAAGTTTTGCATGAGCAATGGTGTGGGTGACAGCCATATTCTGAGATGGGGACAATTGGGGAGGAAAATCGAGAGTCCAGCTTTTGGCCCTTTAAGTAGAGCTTCCCCTCATCTAGGTCGACTTGTGAGCCTGAAGAGCAGGGGAAACGTTGGGCTGGAGTTGGGCATTGGGAGTGTCATCAGCATGTAGGTGGTGTTTAAAGCCAGGGGACTGGAGGGAAAATCCTTGTAGCAGAGAGGGCTGCGGGAGCTGCTAAGCAGCCAGGAGCATAGGCGCTTTGGGGAGCTTACGCAATCGTGTTTCTGCACGTTCAGAAGAGATCAGAATGAAGATGAATCTGGATTTGGGTACAAAGACTGTGTGCTTGGCACATCCAGTATATACTGGATCTGGATTATTTATTTATTGGGGGGTGATTAGGTTTATTTATTTATTTTAATGGAGGTACTGAAGATTGAATCTAGGACCTTTTGCAAGCTAAGCATGTCCTTTAACTTAAGCTCTACCCTTTCATAGATTTTTTTAATAAATATTTTTATTGAAGTATAGTCAGTTTACAATGTTGTGACATAAGTTTTTAAAATTACAGTTCTTTTAACCTCTGTACAAATTTGAAAACGGGGTTCCCTTTGGTCAAAACAGACTAGTGGCCACCATGGCTTAATAAACTTAGTGTGTGCTGTATTTCAGCCTCTCTCACCCCCAGGAGCACCAGTAAACAGGGCACAACTTGTTGCCTTTCTCAAAACTGGCGTATACCGACCCCTACCCTGGGGTACACAGAGCTACAGGATACCAAGAAACATCTCTCTAGAGTGTCATTCAGTCAGTTTTTTTTTGGATAAAAGTTTTTATTTGGGGATTAGGGGTAGTAAACTGGCATAGACAGACTATGACACATGAAAAAAATGTATGTAAAATTTAAAGTCAAAACAAGAAATTTCCTACTTATTGCAGTAACTCCCCCAAGGGAAAAGGTTGAGACGCTTTGCTTCTAAGTGTCTGTGTATTAGTACAAGTTAGAAAAATACCTACATACATAAATAAAATTTAAAAAGCAAAGTAAAACAAAAAATAAAAATTGAGGGGAGGGTACATTTCAGTGGCAGAGTGCATGCTGAGCAAGCACAGGGTCCTGGGTTCAAACCCCCTGGGTTCAAACCTCCATTAAATTTTTAAAATAAATTAGTTAATAAATAAACCTAAATACTCCCAAAAAAGAGTTTAAAATAAAAATAAATATATTAAAAAGAAAACCAACATAGCATTTAGTATTTATTTAGTATTTGTTAGGTGCTAGCAATGTGCTAAACATACTGTCTCTAATTCCATAATAGCCTTTCCTATCCCCATTAGACAGAAGAAGAGACTGAGGTTCTTCTGAGACTTGGTTAAGTAACTTGGCCAAGGTCACCCAATAAAAGGCAGAGCTGAGATTGAATCTAGGTCTATCTTCAAAGCCACACACCTAACTATGTTGTAGATCTATCTTCCTACAGTGTTCTTAGGGTTGTCGTAGTATCCATGGCTAGAGGATTCAGACTTGTTTGGGGGCAGAATTATCCTGGCTGTTGGAAGAACTGATGGCAGAGAAGTGGGAGTCTAGACCCAGGGAGAGGGGCAGCTGGGATGGACGATCCTTGCTGAGAGATTGCCCTTCAGGGGCTGGACCTGCTGCTTGTGTATGAATCATTGGGAGAAGGTGACAGACATCATCACAAGGGCTCCTCTCTGCTCTCTAGATTGGCAAGACTCTGTTCTTGCAGCAGATTGTATTCTCCAAGGTGGCCTTAACAAGATCTTCCCTCCCACCTGCTCACTTTACAACATGACACTGATGCTCCTTGCATCGGGTAAGATCTCTCACTTTGAGTCTGGAAGGGATTGTGATCCTGAGAGATGAGATGCTAAGTCATAGAAAGGAATAGAGCTTCTGCCTGGTCTTCTTGGGACGCTTGCTCTTAGAACCTAGCCACTATGCTGTGAAGAACCGGGGTCACAGAAGAGGGCATGTGTAAGTGTTTCAGCCACAGCAACAACCAGGCTTCCAGCTAACAGCCAGCTTCAATTTGCCAGCCAGGTGATTGATCCATCTTGGAAGTGGGTCCTCCAGTCCCCAGTTGAACTGCCGCAGCTGGGGTAGGAGCAGCTGTAAGCCTGTCCCACTGAGTCCTGCTCAAATTACAGATTTGTGAGCTAAGTAAATAACTGTGGTTGTTTCAAGCCACTGTGTTTTGGGGTGGTTTATTGAGCAGCAAAAGATAGAGGAAACAATCCTCCAACAGATTTTCTTTGTACTCCAAATCTCAATACAGCTGCTTGTTCTCCATTGCTATTTTCTTTGTGTTCTAGCTCGTCTCTGATTCTGAAGCTTTAGAAGTAAGAGATCAGGGCTTGGGGAGAATGTATCAGGGCCAACGTATCCCAGGGGAGCTTGAAGAGATAATAATAGATTAATTATGAGAATGAGGTTCAATCCACCCATACCTGTTAAACTCCTCTATTTGCCAAGCGCAGTGTTAGGTGCTAGAGATTCACTCACTGATGCAAATAGATCCTGAACACCCATGTGTGCCAGGCTCTGTTCTAGGCTTTGGAGATACAGAGGAACGCAACAGACAAGAATCCCTGCCCTTCTTGAGGGGAAACAAGCAATTTGCACATATATAACTTGGTAAGATGATGCCAAATAGGGGTAAGTTCTTTAAAGAAAATAGAACAAAGCAATGCAATAAAGGAATGATTGGGGTGTGGCTACTTGAGCCAGAGCAGTCATGGAAGGCCTCTCAGAGGTAGTGATATTGAGCTTATACCTGAAAAGTGAGAAGGAGCTTCCCCTCCCGCCCCTGAACCAGGTGAAAATCAGAGCCAAGTGCATTATGGGCAGAGGAAATAACAAGTACATTGGTCCTGAGGTGGGAGAGGAGGCCAATGTGGCTGGAGTGGAGAAAGCAAGAGAAAGAGAGGCAGAAAATAGAGTTGGTTGGATCTGGCCCCTGCCTGGTAGGTTAGAGTGATGTTTTTATTCCAGTGCCCTGGGAAGCCATTGGGTTTTAAGTAGGGGAGTGACATGATTTGACTTGAGTTTTGAAAAGATTACTCTGAGCAAATAAATGCATAAAAAGATGTTCAACATCCTTAGTCGTTAGGGAAACAAAAATTAAAAGCGTAAGAGATACTACTAGAGTAATTAGAATAGCTAAACAAACCCTGATGAAAATGCCAAGTGCTGGTGAGGATATCTGAGCAACTGGAACTCTTACCCCTACACATACCATTATGCAACATTTATACCACACAGAAACAACAAGTGTAAATAACCACAAGAACATTCATAAGAGTAAACTGTGTTAAAATAGGAAGTGACGAGTTTTTATTTTTGATTAATAATGATTCTGGCTCTAATTACAATGTATGTTTCCGCCCCCCCCAACACATCCAAGCAATTCTCAAACACCAGCTGAGTGGCCTACAATTTAACCCAATTCTGACACCATCGACACTGATAGCATCAGATGCCACAGGTAAAGTGATCAGTCCTACAATACTGCCCTCCATTTCAGATGGCAATTGCAAGTCCCGGTTGTCACCTGTGCTTCTGACTCACTGGCTATAGGTTGAAGGTTCCAAAGACCCCTCCTTAGGTGCCATTAATCTGCTAGAGTGGCTCACAGAACTCAAAGAAACTTCACTTACTAGATTACCACTTTATTATAAAAGTATCTAACTCAGGAACAGCCAGATAGAAAAGATGCCCAAAGCAAGGGATGGGGAAAGGGCATGGATGCTTCCAAGCTCTATCTGAGCTCACTGCTCTCCCCAGTTCTCCAGGGCTTCAATCTTGAAGCTCTCTGAATGTCATCCTTTTGGGGTTTTCTGGAGACTTCACTACACAGGCATGGTTGATTCATTCATTAGTCAAGTCAGGGAGTTGAGACTGGAAGTTCCAACACTTCAATCAGTTGGTCATTTCTCCTGCTTTAGATGCTTTCCAAAAGTCACCTCTGTGCCAGGAATAGGGAAGAAGACAAAACATAAACTTAAAAAAAAATTATTTATTTATTTTGCGGGGGGGGAGTAGATTTTTATTTATTTATTTATAGAGATGGAGGTACTGGGGATTGAACCCAAGACCTCGTGCATGCTAAGCACGTGCTCTACCATTGAACTATACCCTCCTCCCCACCTTATTTTTTATTATAAATCACAGTATCATAGTTACCTTTGTTTTTTTTTTTCTAACTTTATTATTATGAACAATTTCAAACATGCAAAAGTAGAAGGAAAAGTATAAGAAACTACCATTATCCATCACCTGGCTTCAACAATTATCAATATATTGCCAACCTTGTTTTATCTGCTCCTCTGCCTTTGTTTTTTAGTATAATTCATTTAATTGTAAGTTCATTAATTTTTAAAAAAATGGCTGTGTTTAACTACTGGCTTGCAAAATTCCTGAAATATTAATGATTGGCTCTTGTAGGGGGCTCCAACATACCACTGTCGGCAGGTAAGTTTGCTCTTGTGGGGAAGCTGGCCTGGAAAAGAAGAGAGGAGGGAGTCCAGGCTGTTGAGACCCACCCATCTGCTTCCTTGCCTGGTCACGGTGGAGGGTATCCCCATGAAGTCTGAGCATCTCCATGAAGTTTGAGCATCTGACTGATGGCCTCAACCATTCTAGCAAAGATGAGGCATGAATGAGAACGGGTGTGTGACAGCTCTAAGAAAGCAAGTGGTCTCTGTTCTTGCAGGAGAGTGAGTAGGTCAGACTCTTCTACTTACATACATACAAAAACTTACTCAGGCAACAGGGAGTTGGTTCAAGGACACATAACTTCTGCTGAGCCTTTGTCATAGGCCTGCATCTCATGATGTTTCTGCTTCTCTGAATGGCCCTTTTATCAGGCAGGGCACAGATTGCATGCTCATTCTGGGTTAACTGAGGTGAGCTTGATTAAAGGACTATCTACAGAAGTGTGGGCAGAGGTGAAGGAACAGACGGCTCGCCAGTTCTGGAGGTCTCATGGGGGTGTTACCTGAGAGTAGGTTCTTGTTTCCTCACAGAAACAATTTAGAGACCAGACACGGAGACCAAGAAAGCAAAGTGAGGATTTACTAACCAATAGTACTCTCTTAGAAGGGACAGCAGGCAGGGTCAGGTGAGTAGCTGCCCCGAGGTCCTTTGGCAAGTTGGTTATACTAGGTGTGAAAATAATTGGGCGGAATATTCATTGAGGAGGGAGGTGTTTGGCATATTTCCAGATTTTCCTCCCAGCTCCACCTTCCAGAAGGAAGGAGGGATTTTTGTCCTTATTTGGTCTTGATTGGAAGTGTCCTAGCATTAGTGCATGATGAGTACTTCTTATCTGCAAGGTTAATTTTATCATAATAAGAGCATAATTGGGCAAAAGGTTACATTCGGATGCAGAGATTCCCGCCTTCTGCCGCCTTCCTTCACCTGCCCCTAGGACTCCTGTCTCCACCAGATGTATTGTTTCTTGCCACATGGACAGTGCCCCTCTTTCTCTGCGGAAATCTAGCTGACTGCCTAAGGTAGTGTGGGGGGAGGTGAGTGGAAGGGAGGAGTGGAGTGACGTGAGGTTCTCTTCACACCGGGAGGAGGCGCTGCCTTCTGGGCTCTGATAGGCAGCTTCATCTCCAGACTACCAGCAACCGGTAGTGAATGCCTGAATTTACAAAAGTCTTGGAGTCAGAATCCGGACCCTGAGTGACCTTGAGTGACCTCAATCCTCTGAGCCTGGGGTCTTATTTGTAAATGGGAAGAATAATAATAATAAAGCCCACCTGGTGGGATTGCTGTATGGATTAAATGAGATAAGAACGGCTATTTACTAAGCTTACTATGTGAAAGCAGCCTTCAACTATTTGTTGAATAAGCGGACTCTGCCATCTTTCATTAATTAATTAACTCAATTTAAAAGTATTTATTGAGCATTTACTCTAGGCCAGGCACAGTTAATTTGTGACAGGCGGGTTCTTTAGCCGCTGGTGCACTGGGCGGAGGGGCGGAGCTTCACGGATTCCCCGCCTACCACAGAGAGGCCCAATCAGGTCCGAGGAGGAGGCGAGTCCCGCCCACCTCTCCGCCGCAGGCCCGGAAGCCAGCTTCGCGAGGTTGCTGTACTTCCGGCGGTTCTGGTGGCTGGGTAGCGGTCCCTGGCGTGGGCTCGGCTGGTGCTCAGCCTCTTCGGGGAAGATGTTTTACCACGTGAGCAGGGCACGGGGTGGCGGCGATGGCAGGGTCGTGAGGAGGAGCGAAGCGGGGCTCCGGGACTAGTGCGGCTTCTTGCCTCATATCCCTGCCGCACTGTGCCTCGTCTCCATCCCACTTTCCCTGCAGATCTCCTTGGAGCACGAGATCCTCCTGCACCCGCGCTACTTCGGCCCCAACCTGCTCAACACGGTGAAGCAAAAGCTCTTCACCGAGGTGGAGGGGACCTGCACTGGCAAGTGAGTGTCGCGCCCTCCGTGCCGCCTGATCGGTGCGTACACCGCGCCTTGTGCCTGCATCCCCTCCCCAACTCCTACACATTTTGCAAGGTTCTGCCAACTACCCTGGGGAACCCTCTCACTCTCCCAGGTGCCCCAGGCAGTCAGCTGCATCCTGCTTTGGGTTCCCAAGACGCCCTATGCAAAGCTGGATAACAGGACCTCCTTCCCTTAGCTAAGTTTGGTCATTCGTTTACTCCGCAGACATTTTTAAAGCTCTTGTTGTGTGCCAGGCTCTGTGTTGGGCCCTGGGAAAAAGTGGAAAAGAATGAAGCCAGCCCTTGTGGAGCTCACACTCCCTGTGATTCAGCTATTTTTCTTTGTTCCCCATGCCCAGGGACCTGGCATGGCACTTCTTGGGCCTCAGTAAGTTTGCTGAGTGAATGAGTGACCAGGAAAAAGCAGGCTGAGAGTTGGAGGAAGGACGAGGACTGGGACTTGACCATCTCCGGGCTCTGCACAAAAGGACCTCTCACACAGTGTTGTAAATGAGCAGAGATGAGCCCAGAGCTATGAAGTACTTAGTTCTTTGAACATACAGATTCCTGAGCCTCATCTCATCCCTGCAGAGTCAAGAATCTCTGGTGACAGGTGTGGGAATCTGCATTTTAAATTCCTCCCAGGTGATTCTGAGGCATCTCCAGGATCAAGATCTCTTGGCTAAAGGACTACAGGCCTTTTGGACATTTATTGTGAAATTATGAGGCAGTGTTTAGTGTTATAGATGCTGATCATTGTCCTGTCTTCCTTCTGGGTCATTAAGCTCTCTGGGGGCAGGAGTGCCATCTCCTTCCCCTTTATGCTGCCCCTTAACCCCCAGGCTCAGTGACTCTGGCTGCAGATGATTTTAGAGGCTCGTCTACACACAGTGCCTTTCTCGTTTCCTCCTTGCAGATATGGCTTTGTGATTGCTGTCACCACCATCGACAATATCGGTGCTGGTGTGATCCAGCCTGGCCGAGGCTTTGTCCTTTATCCAGTTAAGTACAAGGCCATTGTTTTCCGGCCCTTTAAAGGGGAGGTCGTGGATGCCGTTGTCACTCAGGTCAACAAGGTAAGCCCATCCATAGGGGAGGTAGTGGGAAGGTCCCTTAGAAGACATGGGATGTGTCCCAACTCTACTCACTAACTCTGTGTGTTTGGCCAGATCACTTCCTTCTGTTTCAAGTTTCTTCACCTGTCAAATGGTATAGTAATCTTGCCCTGCGTCCCTCAGGGGCTTGTAAGTCAATATTAATGGTCAAAACAATAGAAGCCTCCATTGATTGAGTAGTTCCTGTGGGCCAGGTAATGTGCAAAGCCTTACAATGATTGTGTCAGGTGAGTTCTTTTATCCCTGTGCTTTGATGTCCAAGCTGAAGTTTGGAGAAGTTAAGTCTACGGGTCAAGGTCATGTGGCCAACAAGTGTTCAGATCCCAGACTGACAAGTTCTAGGCCTCAGCTGTTTACCACTACATTTCCTTAACTTAAAATGAAAGCTTCCTAAACAAGGTCCTACTGTTGAGCATAGGGAACTATATTCAGTATCTTGTAATAACCTATAAGATAAAAGAATATGAAAAAGAATATACAAATGTGTAACTGAATCACTCTGCTGTACACCAGAAACTAACACATTATAAATCAACTATACTTCAGTGGAAAAACAAAACAAAACAAAACAGACAAAAAACCTGAAAGTGTGAAAAAAAAAAAGAGAGAATGAAAACAAGTGCCAAATTTCAGAGTGGTTTCAAAACATGAAGGATATTATTAGGAATCAGATAAAGATGGGAAGCTTAGAAGACTTTGGGGACAAAAGGAAAAGCAAGTCACTCATTTCCCTTCTAGGTTGGACTCTTCACAGAGATTGGGCCCATGTCCTGCTTCATCTCTCGACATGTAAGCCTAGGCACCCTGGGTGTGTTAAAGGGGAGACACTGAGTCATGACTATCTGATGAAGCATCCATTTAAAGTCCTGACCCAGTCTCACCTTCCTTTCAGTCCATCCCATCAGAGATGGAGTTTGATCCTAACTCCAACCCGCCATGTTACAAGACAATGGATGAGGTGAGTGGATTGGAGGAAGTCAGTGAGAGGGACAGGGGTCGGAGCCTCTCCAAGGGAGAGTATTGGCCTGGGGATGTCTGAGTATACTCTTCCTCTTCCCCAAGGACATTGTGATTCAGCAGGATGATGAGATCCGCTTGAAGATTGTGGGGACCCGTGTGGACAAGAATGACATTGTGAGTCCCTTCTCTGCCTCCTTGCCTATAGCAGGCAGAGCCGTTGATTTCTTAACTACCCAGAGTTCCTGGGGACTTTGTACTTTGGCCAGGAAGAAGAGATGGGTGGGCAGAAGGCTTCGGGCCGAAGGTTAGAGGATAGTTCAGGGCTCTTTTTGGCTTCATTTCTTTTTTATCTTTCCTTCTGCAGTTTGCTATTGGCTCCCTGATGGACGATTATTTGGGTGAGTACCTGCTCCACCACACCGGGGTTCTTTGCCTGGAGGAGGGGTCTGTGGGTGCAGGGGGTGGATATGGGATTTCAAGCCTGAGTTGCAGATGAAAGAAACTCTTGTGTTGTCTGCTTGGAAGATCCAGGATATGCCCCCTCAGGATGGGATGGGATGGGGATGGCTGCCCCAAGCTCTGGATCTAACCGATGTGCTTTTCATGTTCTCACAGGGCTTGTGAGCTGAGCACCGGGACCTCTTACCTTGTTTGGTCCTTACCTAGGAGGTGTGACTGTCACAATTCCCATGTTGTGCAGAGGCCGAGTCTAGCTGCTGTTGGGGAGGCAAGGGAGTTACCTTATCATGAGAAGAGATCTGGTTCTGGTGCTTAGCATCTACTTCTAGCTTTTTGTCTGTGTGTTCTAACCATAAAAGGTTCTTGATTCCCATGGAAGTGTCATCTCCTTTCTTTGGTAAGAATTCTTTTAAAAAAAAGTCTGGAGGGCCAGTTGCTTGCTGGATCCTCTTTTCTTAGCCTGATGCCTTAACTCACCTCGGCCACCAGGGATGTAACTAACCCTTTTCCAAGGTCTAACATTGACCTCATTGAAGGGAAGGCACTCATGTTGGGTCTTTGGCTTTTAGCAAATGATACTATCATTAGAGCCACTCTGAGCCCCAGGCTCGTTTCAGTGTATTTGCCCTTTCCCCACCCTTAAAAATACCCAAGAGCATAGCTGGGGAGAGGGAAGAGGAGACCGCAGGTAGGGAGATGTGAACAGTAAAATGTAGTGATACAGATTGTGGGGTCCCAGCCCTTCTTAGGATGGGCACATAAACAACAGAGGCCTTTATTTGCTCATCAATCACTACACTAAACTCAACCGAAGATGTGAAAGGGCTCAAAATTTCATTAGGGTAAATCAACAAAAATACATGAAATAAGAAGATTAAACAAACGTGCAACCCACCTTCACACTATGCCTTTGCAATACTATTTGTCTACTTTGGAATGCCCTTTCCCAACCTATCTGCTTGCTGCCTACTAATCTATCAAGTCTCAGTCAAAAAATTTTTTTTCTCTAGCTTTCCTTGACTTCCATGGGAAGCAGAGCTGTGTAGTAGAAAGCATAATATTTGGGTTGATACAGAGCTGGGTTTCAGTCCTAGCCGGGTGACCTTATGTTTCCTCATTGTAAAGTGGTCCTACAGCCCTCTTTGGGTGGTTGCTGCTGGTATCAGAGATCGTTTGTGCAAGTGGCTGGCATAGAGCCTGGCCTGTGATAGGCACTCAACTGCTAATTATAATCATTGCTACATAGTGCATACAAAGCTGTGATTATCAACTGGGGTGATTTTGGCCCCGGGGGGACATTTCATAGTGATACTTCTGGTTATCACAACTGGGTGGGGGATGCAACTGCCTTCTAATGGGTAGAGGCAGGGATCCAGGGATGCTGCTAGGCATCCTACAATGTATAGGGCAGCCCCCACAACAAAGAATTATCTGGCCCCAAATGTTATTCGTGTCAAGGTCCAGAAAATCTGATTTGAAGCATCCAGAAGAGTGCTTGGAAACTGGTAAGAAAAAGGCATTTGAATGTGTTTCCTTTTCCCTCACCTCACCATTCCTGGACAACAGGCTCTTCCATTCATACCCCCGTAGTATGTCACAAAACACATATTTTGTTATTGTCTCCCTTTCCATTTTTTTATTATATAAAATTGCAGTTACTTTATTGAGATCATTGTAGATTCACATGCCTCCCTTTCATTTTTGTATCTCCAGCTCTCAGCACTGTGTCAAGGTTTCCAAGTTTGTTGAGTCCAGGAAAGTTTCTGTGCTGGATTTGCAATGAATTTTCCCATGGACACAATGATCAGGTTGTGATACCCTTCATATCACTGAGTTGATTACACAGGTTGTAGGGATTTTCCCTGTGCCCTCAACACCATGTATCTCCCTGAGAGTAAAATTCTTCCTAAGTTCTCAAATGGAATCACGCATCTGTAAGTTGTATTGGGGATACCCGGAAAGTAATACCAGGCCTAGAAGGAAGAGACTGATGGACAGAGAAGCAGCTCATGGAACTGCTGGTGAGGATGTTGGGTGTGGCACTGGGTCGGGAAGGGAGTAAGTGGGGATGGCCTGAGATGGTTTCCAGGACTCTTCTGATCTTACAAGGCTTGGTACTAGGGGAGTCTGAAAGTTACAGACTCTTAAAGAGGTCACAGGCTTAATAGTAAGAGGAGTATGTGCCTGGGAACATGCTAAGTCCTTTACATGCCTTTACACACAGGAGTGAATTTTCACAACAGTTCCATGAAACAGATTCTGTCATCCCACTGTATGGTTAATAAAACAAATCAGAGAGATGAACTAACATGCCTAAGTTCACACAACTAGTGAGTAGTGGAGCTGTGATTTTTTTTTAAACAATCTAACTCCAAAATCATCATAGCTCTTTGTGCCCAGCACTGGGTGGCTGGAGAATAAGTGGGAACCACCTTTTCCCCATCTGTGGCCATGTAGGTCTCATTGCTGCTTTCCGTGGCCCCTGCCGCCAAGGTTGACAATGGCTGTCCGTACCAATAACAAGGAGATCTGCCAACAGCCCAAATTCTGCTGAGCTGATCTCAGATTCAAAACCTTACAGGATACCCCGCCTTCCCTTCATGCGTAGATGGGTAGACACTCCAGTATCCAAAGCACAGTCCCGAAATTACTCCAAATGTCATTTTGAATATGACTGAAGAGACTCGCAGGGTTCTAGTCTCCTTAGGTGGTGTTGCTATGGCAACCCCAGTCCCATCCATCTGGCTTTCTCAGTTCTGGTCTCAGAGGATCTTTCCTAGAAGCAGCAGAAGCATCTAACCCTAAGAGGGAGGAAGAGCAGGTGTGCACATTTATGCTCCCCTGCAGAAAGCTCCCTTCTATAATAAATAGCCCATTATAAACGATACCATCTTGGATGGACAGAAAGGAATTTTACTGTCTGCCTCCTTATGTGTGAGTGCAAGTTCCACTACCAACTGTCAGTCTACATTATCTCATTTAATCTATGATAACCCTATGAGGTGGGTATTAATTACTCCAGATTGTAGAATGTGATTAGGTAATTTGCCCTAAAGCAGTATCAGAGTTGCAACTCGTGTCGGTCTTACTCCAAATACCATCCTTTAACTCACCAAGCCCACGGCTTTTCAATTAAAAACTGCCCAAGTTCGGGAGAGTGTGCGTGTAAAACGGTCAAGGAAGTCTATGAGACAAGTGAGGGCTTACTGGTCAGAAAAAGGGGAGATACGAGGTACGGTACTAGAATGGGCAGAGCCCTGGAGTCTGGAGCTTGCACAGGGTGTTTGGCCCTGTCAGAACACCCTTCTGTCCGCAGACAATACCTACCGAGAACCCCATTCATCCTTCGGGGAAAGGAAAGTGGCAGGTGATGTTGGAGAGGTAAGTTGAGCCCCACCAAGTAGGCAAGAAAACTAACGCAGACGCCGAAGTATAAAGCTTCGCTGCAGTCGCGTAAATGCAAGTGCTCAGAAACTCAGGAGCAACGACCAAGGGATTGGGAATGCCTTCCCTAAGAACATGCTTACTAAAACGTACAACGAGCCATTCACACCCCGCAAAAATCTCAAGAGCTGTTGCTTTAAGAAGTGCGACTCTCCAGCGTCACGTGATCCCTGGCGCCCTGGGTCTTCTACAGCGCCATCGCAGTGGCCAATCGCGTGGCGAGAAGCTTCTTGGAGGGCGGGAACGCCTCAAGTCGCCCGCCGATTGGCTGTGTGCGTGGAGGGCGGGGCCTGGGACCCGAGAGAGGGAATTAGTGGGAGCGGGGTGAGTGGGAGCTGCCGCCACCGCGGTCTCGGTAACAGCCTTCGCCGTGCGGGAGCCCTCAGGTGAGCAGGCCCTCATAGGCCCGTCCCGCTAGGCGCTGCGCGCTCACCGGCCTTAGAGCCCGCTCCGCTGGGGGCCCGCCCCCTTCGTTGCCCACGTGACCTAAGTTCGGTAACCCCTGACCTCCTCCCTACCCCACCGCCTCTAGATCTGGGATGAAGCGAGGCTTGGTGGGAGGATGCGCATCACGGAGGCCTGTAGAGGTCAGTTCCCACGCCTTCTTACCGGTGTGGCTAGTGACTGAGGATGTGGAGGAGCGGGAGACGTTGGTTAGAGCCCGGACTTTGTGGCGTTTAATATGGGCACATAATAGGGAAACTTCCGCGTGGGCAGGACTTCGTGCTCCCATTTTACAGATGGAGAAAGAAGCTTAACGAGTATACATTAGCGGATCTCCAACGCCAAGTCTCCGGGCTGGGCATCCAGGCTTCGTTCCGTACACAGCCCTCCGCTTTTCGTGATTCGGAACAAGAGTTTGAGCCTGCTCCCTACCGACGTAGTGCTCTCCAGATGATCTTGAGAAAGTCTTTTAACATTTAGCCTCTCAGAGCTTTGATTTCCTTGGCTGTGAAATAGCCATGATACTTACATAATACCTATCTTATTAATGCGGACAGAATGAGGTATAAGCCATATAAAGCACTTAGTTCAATGCCTCAGGCATAGTGTGTGCTTAGAAAAATCGCTATTCTTTATTCTTTTTTCAGCAAGTGTTTATTGAAACCGTGTTATGTGCTGACACCGTGTCTGAGGGTGGGGATGCAAAGGTGAGCAAACAGGCATGATCCTTGCCAGCGTGGAGCTTACAATCTAGTGGGGAGGTAGGTGTTAATAAATTCCACGAATGTATAATTACAAACTCTGATAACTGCTTTGAAGCAAAGTACTGGGACATTGTAGGGGTCTGAGAAGCCTTCCCTGAGCAAGTGATGTTTAAGTGGAGATCTGAAGGAGTGACTAGACACTCCTTCAGAGTGACTAGGAGCTCACTAGACAAAGGGATTGGGGGAAGAAGAGAGCATTCCAAGTAGAGGAAACACAATGTGTGAATGTCCTGAAATAAGGTGTTTTTGAGGAAATTAAGAGAGGTCACGGGAATACAGAACACAAGAGAGAGTGGAAAGAGGTGTTGGCAGATGTAGGCGCACATGCAGGACTTGGAGCTGTGGCACAGGTTTGCTCTCTATTCCAAAGGCCACGGGGAGCCATTGGTAGAAATGCCGCGGGGAGGCCAGGTAGGTGCCCATTGGGTTTAGGGACCTGGAGGTCACCAGCCATGCCAGAGAGCAGTGGTGTGGCAGCTCCTGGGTGGGTTATGGTGAAACTGGGCCTTGCTGCCCGTGGTGCTGATGCCTCCCTTTGGCCTGCGTGGGCCAGCCTTCCAGTTGTGCTGTGTGTTGTTGGAGTCAGTCAGTTGCTGGGTTCTTTTTCTGCTGTATCCTGTGAATGGAAGAGCATGCTCCTGCTTTTAGGCCTTGTAGCCAAACTGGGGAAGACCAGACAATGGGCAAAAAGCCTGACTATTAAAAGCCTGACAATCCCAGATGAGGAAGACCTCAAAAGAGAGACCGGATTTGCCTTAGAAAAGAAAGGGGGTGGGGACTCAGAGTAGAGAGGGAGACAGACCAGCTTGAGCCCTGATGGGAAGACACGAGGCTGGGCTTACTAGGAGGAAAGATCAGCTTGAACAGCTGTCTAGATTTGGGACCAAACACAGAATGTCAAGCCAGGGAGTTGGGACTTTCCTTTTATGAGTCGTGGAGAAGTACTGAAGACTTTTGAGCAACGGGCTGTCAGGGCTAACGTAGTCTTTTCATCAATGTTTAGTACCTGCTGGTTGATCAGAAGGAAGAAAACATGAAATTTTTGTTTATAATTACCAGTGGTAATATCTTCCATGTGTGTAGTGTTCCAGCCCCTGAGTTTCTCATACAGCATCTCATTTCATCCTTATAGCCACCCTGAGAGTTAGGGAGGGCAGGGATTATCGCCACTGTTTTACCAGGCTCAGACTGTTGAAGGTCTCAGCCAGACTGACATAGGAAGTGGTAGGGCAGGGCTGGGACCCAGTTCTGTAAACCCAAGGCCAGGCATTTTCTCAGGCGTCACTGTCGTCTGTCTTTTGGCCCAGCTCAAGTCTGTTTTGTGCCCTGAGCCTCAAGTTTCCTCACCTGGATGCTAGGAGCCTTTGTGGCTCCTTATTCGGGCATTCTGGAGCAAGAACAGCAAGATTGGTTTAGAGGGCTTGGAATCAGGCTCCTGGGCTCTAAGGGAGACTGGGCTGGCTTTTCAAACCATCCTCCCCACCCTCAGCTCCCTCAGAGCCATGTCAGAGCGCGAAGAGCGGCGGTTTGTGGAGATCCCTCGGGAGTCTGTCCGGCTCATGGCCGAGAGCACAGGCCTGGAGCTGAGCGATGAGGTGGCGGCCCTGCTTGCAGAGGATGTGTGCTACCGTCTCAGAGAGGCCACCCAGGTACACTCCCCCCCACCCCCAATACCTCCCAACTCTCTGGTTCCTCCCTTTGACCACCCCCTCCCCCAGGAGTTATTTAACAAGTATAGGTGAGGCACCTGCCCCGTGCTTGGAGGGAACACAGTGGAGGCAGTCAGTCCCTGCTCTTTCTGGAGTTTCCTCCAGCTGGGCTTCCAGCAAGCTGAGCTCTTGCTGGGCATCTTCTCCCTACCACAGCCCCGCTGGGCCGGCCAAGCAGGTTCATATTCACATTCTTCATGTGAGAAACGCAGTCACAGAGAGGAAATCTGACCTTGGGGGTTGTTTGCCCCCTGCTCCTTGTCCCCTGACTCTGTTCTTCCCCTCCTAGAATAGCTCTCAATTCATGAAACACACCAAACGGCGGAAGCTGACCGTCGAGGATTTCAACAGGGCCCTCAGATGGAGCAGTGTGGAGGTGAGTGGGGGGCAGGCTGCAGAGGGCTCAGCTGGCATGAGCCTCCTCCAGGCCCTGCTCAGGGCTGGCAGCACAGCGAGATGTGAAGACCACATACCCACACAAGGGAAGCTCATGGCTGGGCCCCGCCCCAGGGGCTAAGAGTTCAGAAGACGGGGGGGAGGCATGGAGGTTAGGAAGTGCTTCTTGAAAAAAATAGGAATTGAGTTGAGCCTTAAAGGAAAGTTTGGGTTAGACTAAGTTACAAGGAAGAGAGGGCACTCTGGGGGAGGGAGGAGCCTGAGCACAACTGTGGGTGTTAGAATGTCCTGTACAGTTGTTCTGGGGGTCCAGGGAGGAAAGCTGTGTATAGAGGAGAGCCATGTTTTCAAGTTGGGCAGGCGAAGTGAGAGTCGGAGGACCAGCAGCCCGAGGGGTGGGCCTCAGAGTCCCTCCGGCTCTGTGAGGAAGAACCACGTTCTACTCCCTGACATACCGAGCACCGGACATTCCAGCCAAGTTCCCAGTGATGGGCCTGAAGCCCCAGGCATCCCCCCGCCTTTGTTGTAGGACTTCTGGACTTTCCCTCAAATGGGCTCCCTGCCCTGGTCAATAGAGCATGTCTTCCCTCCCTGGATTCAGCCTGCTCCCAATCCTCTTCCTCAGGCTGTGTGCGGTTATGGATCCCAGGAGGCGCTGCCCCTGCGTCCCGCCAGGGAGGGTGAGCTCTATTTCCCTGAGGACCGGGAGGTGAACCTGGTGGAGCTGGCCCTGGCCACCAACATCCCCAAAGGCTGTGCTGAGACAGCTGTGAGAGGTGACCGCTGGGGTCCTGCATGGGGTGGGGACAGGAACTGGGCTGTCAGAGGACTGGTGATGGGCTGGCTGTGCCTGGGGCAGAAGCCAGAGGGGTGGGTGGTGGTACAAGGGGCAAAACCCCAGGCTGACTCATCTCTCTGCTCTGGTTCTAGTTCATGTCTCCTACCTAGATGGCAAAGGGAACCTGGCACCTCAAGGATCGGGTAAGGGCTAGTGTGGGAAATGGGCCCCCTGCTTGGACTTTCCTCCCTCGAGAGCTGAGGGTGTCAGCCTTTATCTGACAAGCATTTTCCAGGGCCTGAGCGATGCCTGTCCCGAGTGGGCCCTGGTCCCTGCCCAGAGGCCTCAGAGTTGGAGATGAGATCCCAGATCTATAAGCAATCATGAGGCCATGCTGGATGCCTGCACAGGAGTCTGGGTGGCCTGCTGGGGTCCCTAAGGTGTCACACTTCCAGGGTCTGCTGAGTGAAGCTTTCCAGAGCCTGAGGCTTATGAACTTGGGGCTTGGGGACTAAGCAGGAGTCTTCCTGGCTGTGGACAGGTGGGAGACAGTGGACAGAGCAGGGGTGTGGAGAGCTTGCAAGGTCAGGGCTGAGCAGGCTGCTCAGAGGGGCTGGTGGCTCTGTGCTCCGGGAGTCCTGTCTGAACGGGCTCCTTGTGGGGGGCATGGGGATGGTGGTTGTAGGCAGCAGGTGAGGAGGTTGAGAGATGGCTGGGTTCCACCCTGACCACCTCTTGCCCACCCTCTCGCAGTGCCCAGCGCCGTGTCTTCACTGACTGATGACCTTCTCAAGTACTACCAGCAGGTGACTCGGGCTGTGCTGGGGGATGACCCACAGCTGATGAAGGTGAGTGAGTGGGCCTGAACTGGGGCATGAGTCCAACTTTCAAATCACCGTGGAATTCCTTCAGATGCCTACTTCCTGTCCCCTCCACGCTGATGGGGGTGGGAGCTTCTCTCGGTGAGGGGCATGGTGCTCCGCGGCTGGTTCTCCTCCAATACTGCCTCCCCTTCCTACTGTAGGAGGAACCCTTGTTCCTTAGGGAATGGGCAGCTCAGCAGGGCCATTTGGGGGGGCCTCAGGTGGTCAGTCTCCCTACACCCTAATTCCAGAGCCCACTCTTTGGGGCGTCTGTTGACCTGGGGCCCCTTGGGGCATCCACAGTGCAGCTTTCATTTGCTTGGACTTGAGTGGGAAAGGAGAAGAGGAAGAAGGGTCCAGGCTAGGCTGCCCGGTCAGGCCTCACACCAGCCCTGGCTGCATCTCGAGCTCCACTGAGCTCCCTGGACAGTGCCTGTGTCAGGCGTCTTCCGTCCAGAGTCAGAGGAGGGCTGGGTTGGTGATCTGCTTAACCACATGACCTCGGTCTGTTTGCGGGTTTTCCATCTTCCACATCTTCGCATGTCTGGCTGCCGCTGTTACTTCCCTTGCAAAATTCGGGCTATTGCTCCCATACATTCCCACCTTAGAAGCTCGGCTGCTGCTTCCCAGGCCCAGTGCAGGGGCCTGCACGGGGTGGGGGTGGGGCGGCTGGGAGCTGTGTCCCTTCCTCACTAGCTGTTGTCCACTCTCACAGCGCCTGAACTCAGTGTCTTTATCCAGAGGAGTTGGGAGGGCACATGTGGTGGAGGTTCAGGACTAAGATGGTTTTACTCCTTTACCTACTGGAATGTATTTTTTCCGCTTAGAAAATACCAGCATACGTTTAGTATGGTACTGTAATGTAAAGATATACAAAGCAGGAAGTGAAATTCTGTAAAACCACCCACTCATTTTTTTTAATATATAAACTATACAAAGTTTATTGTCAACCAAAGTATTATACTAAACATCTGGTTTTAGAATAATTGCTTTTCTCAGTTAAAAATATGTTGAACATTTAGGTTGTATCCAGTTCTTTATTATTACAAACGGTGCTATGTGTTGGATATGTGCGTGAATGGGTTTCTTTTAAAGCGGGTTAAATTTGTAGACGTAGAATTACTGAGTCCAAGAATATGAGCATTTAAAATTTTAATACATAAGTGCTAAGTTGCTCTTCAAAAAAATGTCGATTTCTACGTGGGGCTGGTGGATCCAGTGCAGTGTGGCCACTTCCCTTCCAGATTGCTCTCCAGGACCTGCAGACGAACTCCAAGATCGCAGCACTCCTGCCTTACTTTGTTTATGTGGTCAGTGGGGTAAGTGACCAGGCTGGGGCAGGGGGGGAATGTTTTGTGGGGAGAAGACTCAGCAGCTGGTAGGGCACACGGCAGGTGCTGTTGGGACGGCAGGCTCCTGTGCACCCTTGCGTCCCCCTCAGCAACCCTCTTCTGCCAACAGGTGAAATCTGTAAGCCACGACCTGGAGCAGCTGCACCGGCTCCTGCAAGTGGCACGGAGCCTGGTTCGGAACCCACACCTCTGCTTGGGGCCCTATGTCCGCTCGCTGGTGGGCAGTGTCCTCTACTGTGTCCTGGAACCCCTGGCAGCCTCCATCAACCCCTTAAACGACCACTGGACTCTGCGGGATGGCGCTGCCCTCCTGCTCAGCCACATCTTTTGGTAGCCACTGGGCCTAGAGCTGATCTGGGGCGGGGCTGCTGCAGAGCTGAGCAGGTTGGGGCAGGAGAGTGGGTGAAACTTCTGGCTTTGAGGCCATACATTGAGAGGTCAGGGAGCCTCTTCCCCTCACTCCCCTCAGGCTTCCTGGTTGTTATGCCCTGGCACACTGGGATTCTACAGATGGGTGACAAATATGCCGGGGGTTGGTCCGTCAGCTGTCAGGTCCTGGGCCGGTCACCCCAGCCTCTTGGTCTGTTACCCCAGTGTTCCATGTGGGCGCTGTTTCCTCTGTGTGCTGGGACTTGAGTCCAGTTGGGCGGCGCCCTGCCTTGTTCCCCTGACTGAATGTTGCTCCCACAGGACTCATGGGGACCTCGTAAGTGGCCTCTATCAGCAGATCCTGCTGTCCCTGCAGAAGGTCTTGGCAGACCCCGTGAGACCTCTCTGCTCTCACTATGGGGCCGTGGTGGGGCTGCATGCCCTCGGCTGGAAGGTGAGGACCCTAGCCTTTCTCACATAGCCATAAGAGCTCCTGTGTGTAGTTAGCAAAATAGTGTTTGTGTGTCTTTTTCATAAAAATTGTATATGTTTGCTGTTGTCTGTTGAGTTCCTGACTTAGGCCAGGCTCAGTGATTGCTTGGCTTCCTGTACATAAATGTCTTATCTTTCAAAAACCCTGCATGGCAGATAGTATAATACCCTTATTTCATAAATTCCCACCCTTTCTGGGTTTTTAATTTTATTTATTTTTGTTATTATTCTTTTAATGGAGGTACTGGGGATTGAACCCAGAACCTCGTGCATGCTAAGCAGGCACTCTACCACTGAGCTAAACCCTCCACCCTGCCCATTCTGTTTTATCACATTAAGGAACTATTTGTCAATTCCTCTTATACTATTTTAAACATGGAGATACTGAGTTTTATCAAATATCTTTTTAGCATCTGTGGAGATTATCAGATGATTATGCACCTTAGTTCTGTCACTGTGACAAGCTATAAGAATGGGTATTTCTGCTGAACCACTCTTGCCTACATGGAATAAATTATGTTCACTGTTATTGAGATTTTTATTGGAATTATGTGGAATCTATTAGTCAGTTTTGGAGAGAACTGACATTAATATTGTCTTCTTGTCCTTGAACCTCATCTCTCCATTTTTTTAGGTCCTTCACTGTCTTTCAGGACCCTTTTCCCTTAAGACAACTTACAATAGCTTGTTAAATTTATTCCTAGATTCTTGCTGTTCTTTGATGCTGTTGTAATGCTGTCTTCTTTTCATGGTATTAATTTCTTATTGGTGTTTAGAAACACAAGTGACTTGTGTAGTGATTCAGCTACTTTACTGAACTATTAAACTGTGGATTATTTTGGGTTTTTAATGTAGATTATATCATGTGCAAATAATGACAGCTTTATTTTGCCTTTCTAAACCTAATGACTTTCTTTTTCTTATTTTCCACTAATACCATTTTCCATATGATGGTAATGGGCATCCTTGTCTCATTTACAGTTTTAAAAGAAGTGCTAATAATAACATTTCCTATTCAGGCTGATATTTACTTTGTGTGTTTATGGATACCTTTCTCAGATTAAGGAAATTACTTTATATTCCTAGTTTTATCATTAATTTATGTTAACTGTTATCAAATGCTCTGTCTTCTGAATTGATCCTATGGTTTTCCTGCTTTTATCTGTTAATGTGGTTAATTGTATATATAGATTTTCTAATAGTAAACCATCTTCACAATTCTAGGATAAACTCACTTTGGTCATGATATAGTCTTAAAAAAATGCAAAACTTTTATTGGAATTTTTAAAATATACTGTTGGGTTTACTGAAATTTTAAATGATTTATCTGTATTTATGAATGAACTCAATCATGAGTTTCCTCTCATGTACTGTCCTTATATGGTTTTAGTATCAGGGTTATACTGGCTTTATAGAATTAGGTAGAGAGGAAGTATTTCTTTTTTATATTTGTTCTTACAAGGTTGAGATGGTCTTTTCCTTGAATGTCTGTAGACTGTAAATTTTGGCATGGTGTTTTGTGGTTAGATTTTTAACTACTATAGTTATAGAATTATTTGAGCTTTCATGTTTCTTGAGTGAACACTTATATTTTTCTAGGAACTTGTATTTTCAAATCCTCAGGCTGTAGCTGACTAACCAAAGAACCGTCAAGGGGGGAGGGTATACATAGCTCAGTGGTACAGCACATGCTTAGCATGCACGAGGTCATGGGTTCAGTCCCCAGTATCTCCATCAAATAAAATAATAATAGCAAATAAATAAACCTAACCCCCCCCCCAAGAACTTATCTGTCAAAGCCTATCACATGTATCACCTGTTCTGTGAAGTCTTATTTTCCCCCAAGTTAATCACAGGATTTAAAATTATATAATCAAACTCTGATTAGTTGTTTTGTTTTTGTTGCAGGTAGTTTCAACTGAGTTCCAGTTTACATCTAAGCTAGGACAGTACTTGGCTGTACAGCAGCTGGCAAGCTAAATTTCTCTGTTGGCAGTGGGCATTACTTACACTCTTAGCCCTTGCACATGTCGGTGATAATGGGCTCATTTTATACTGTTTTGTCTGTCTTTGTATCCGCTCTTTACTCCCAGTGCTTAATTAAGGCTTGGGCATTCAGGAGACTCCAAATCAATATTGGTTGAATATGCCAAGCAGGGAATTTTGGATGAGCCCTGTCCAGTATCAGAGATAAAAGTAGATCTTTCATGGGAAATGGTACTTGAGAGGCAATAAGCGAAAAAGAGGCACTCACTGCATTCTTCTCTCCCTTCCAGGCAGTAGAACGAGTCCTGTACCCACACCTGTCCACTTACTGGACAAATTTGCAGGCTGTGCTAGACGATTATTCAGTATCAAATGCCCAGGTTAAAGCAGATGGGCACAAAGTCTACGGAGCCATTCTGGTGAGTGCCAGCCCCTTCCAGCCTCTCCTCTCCGTATGAGCTCAGTAGCTCAGCTACCTTACTTTGGAATACTTGATGGACCCGGGTTCCTCCTAGTCCTTGGGTATCCTGGTCCCTCTGCTCTTACAGGTGGCCGTAGAACGACTGCTGAAGATGAAGGCCCAGGCAGCAGAGCCCAACAAGGGTGGGCCAGGCTGCAGGGGGTGCCGGCGCTCGGACGACCTGCCCTGGGAAAGCCTTCTGCAGGAGTCTCCCTCCGGGGGCAGCGCAGAGCCAGGCTTTGGGTCTGGTCTCCCGCTGCCGCCAGGAGGCGCGGGGCCGGAGGATCCTTCCCCTTCGGTGACCCTGGCGGACATCTACCGGGAGCTCTACGCCTTCTTTGGTGACAGCTTGGCCACCCGCTTCGGCACGGGTCAGCCCGCGCCAACGGCCCCGAGGCCGCCCGGGGACAAGAAGGAGCCGGCGGCCGCCCCGGACTCGGTGCGGAAGATGCCGCAGCTGACGGCCAACGCCATGGTCAGCCCACAGGGTGACGAGAGCCCCCGGGGCGGCGGTCCCCCGTCGGCCTCCGCGCCCGCCGCCTCTGAGAGCAGGCCGCTGCCCCGCGTGCATCGGGCGCGTGGGGCGCCCCGGCAGCAGGGCCCAGGCGCCGGCACCCGCGACGTCTTCCAGAAGAGCCGTTTCGCCCCGCGCGGCGCCCCCCACTTCCGTTTCATCATCGCCGGGCGGCAGGCCGGGAGGCGATGCCGCGGGCGCCTCTTCCAGACTGCCTTCCCCGCGCCGTACGGGCCCAGTCCGGCCTCCCGCTACGTGCAGAAGCTGCCGATGATCGGCCGCACCGGCCGCCCGGCCCGCCGCTGGGCGCTCTCGGACTACTCGCTATACCTGCCGCTCTGAGGCGGCGCTCGTCCCTACCTCGGAGAATAAAGCCCGGCCCCGGAAGTGACGTCTTCGCGCTCGTGCGTCGCGCCGGATGAGGCGGGGCTTGGGGGCTGGCTCCCGCGGCGGCGCTTCTAGGTGGGGAGGGTGCTATGGCGCTTCCGTGGTCACAGCGCGTTGAGCTCGCGCTCTTCGCTGCCGCCTTCCTGTGCGGAGCCTTGGCTGCCGCGGCGCTGACTCAAACCCAGGTGTGGCTGCGGGGCGAAGTCGGCCGTCGGGTCGGGTAGGCGGGGGACAGGTCGATTCTAATACGGAGACACCGCTGCTAAGGGCCGGTCGGGTCTCCGCGCGCTGCACCTTGCAGCCGGTGGGTGGGGTGAGGCCGGTCGGCTGCGGAGATGCATCGGGGCTCATCGCACCCTGTGGCTCCGTCGGCCCTCATACTTCGAAGTCATTCCTTCGGCAGAGGAACGAGTCCTAGAGAGCATCTAACAGCATAGGTGGCTCCCGCTGCCTAACCTTACCCTGTTTCTGAAACAAGTTGACCCAGGCCCCCTTTAAATCAGACACTACTGTGCTGAGCTACACCAAGAAATAGAGCACAGTGTAGTGGAGGCGGTCAAAGTACCAAATGGCTGCAACACAACGTGTTAAATGACAAGAGTGATGTAGCAAAAGACAATAATTTACATCGAGTTTTTACCCTAGCCAGACAATCGTGTTAATAAACAGGCTCATTTAATTCCTGTAAATAGGCACTATTATGCCTATCTTACAGATTAGAAAACATGGAGATAACTGGAGGTTACACGAGTTCTGGTTTTACTCTAGGATTTCTGCACGAGGGGAGACCAGAACTTGTGAGGCACCTGAAGCTCATTGTATTTTATAACCACCGCCTATTTCCTGATCCTTCTGGTCACCGCAGGTTTGATTTCCCCAGCAGACCCATTAATCTACTGGCCCAGAAACAGGAACCGACAGTGCACAAATAACTTACTAGGGTGGCCCTGATCTAGATTATTCCTGACACCTGCCATGCATCCATAGGCACTAGCTTGAAATCTAGCACTCAGTAGTTTCTTTCCACAGGGCTCCTTCAGTGGCAGCTGTCCCCTGTATGGTGTGGCCGCCCTGAATGGCTCCTCCCTGGTTTTGTCCCGACCCTCGGCCCCATCCCTCTGCTACTTTGTGGCTGGGGCCTCTGGCCTGCTGGCCCTCTACTGTCTCCTGGTCCTGCTGTTCTGGGTCTACACCAGCTGCATCGAGGACTCCCACAGGTGACTGCCCACTCCGAGGGCCAGCGGTTGAGGTGGGAGGAGTCCCACCTCAACCACAAGGCTTACTCTCTCCCTCTTCATAGAGGCCCGAAAGGGCTCCGCATGGCGCTGGCCATCTCAGCTATAGCCATCTTCCTGGTCTTAGTGTCTGCTTGTATCCTTCGATTTGGCACCAGTTCCCTCTGCAAATCCATCATCCCCCTGAACATAACTACTAGGTAATGGGAGAGGGAGGGGAGCCTGGCTGGGGGTGATTACCTTCCCTCTGCAGACGGGATCCTATACTCCTCTTTTTATATCCCCATCAGTTCTGTCTCAAAGGGCACCTGAGTGCAAGGGTGTTTGGGGTATATCCCCCGTTTCTCACAACTGTCTCTTTGACCTCACAGCTGCTCTGATGCCCAGAAAACTCCATGGATACCCCCTGGAACCACTCTGCAGTTTTACTCCAACCTACACAATGCTGAAGTGAGGTCCTGGGATGTAAAAGACTGGGTGGAGATTGAGGGATACACAGATTCGTATGATGAATCATATAATACAATCTGTAGTTGTAAAGGTGCTCACTAGTGTACTCTGAGCTTGGCCCACCAGCAAGAGGCTGAGAGATGCTGAAGGGCTTGACAGCCCAACAGTGAATAGCTAAGAGTGGTATGTGGGTGGAACGGGATTCGAGATGGCCCCACTCCTCACACTTCTGTTCCTGTCTCCCACAGACCTCTTCTTGGGTGAATCTGGTATTGTGGTGTGTGGTCTTGGTGCTCCAGGTCCTGCAGTGGAAGTCTGAAGCCACCCCATACCGGCCTCTGGAGAGGGGGGACCCTGAGTGGAGTTCTGAGACAGATGCTCTTGTTGGGCCACGCCTTTCCCATTCCTGAAGAATAACCAAAGAGTACTTCCTGCCGCCAAAGAATCCATGCCTAAGTGCCTGCAATCCTCTTGCCCCTACATAGCCTTGTGTATTCTGGGAGTCTGTTTTCCCTCCAGGAGGGAAACATGACGACAGGCCACCTCTTCCTCTCTTCCTATGGCTGTTTTTGTACCAAAGTATTATATTACTTTCTTCCTTCACCTCAGTACTGAGTTCTTGGTGTTACAGCACTGTGGGTAGGTGGATGGGAGTAATGGGTGAAGGCTAAAGAGGCATGATCAAAACTTAGAGGTACTGGCAGGTAGCTGCCCTGGGGATGACTGCTCTTTTATTTGCTGTTAATGAATTTTGTGGCCCCTTGTATGACCCTAGTTGTCACCCCATCCCTAAGGTTCAGTTTTTCTTCCCCTCTGGGAGGGGTGAGTGATCTGAGGTTGTTTCTTGTCTCTTCACAAGCTACGGTAGGCACCTACAGTGTTGTCAAAGAGTTTGGTATTGGGAAAATGTCCAGCTTTGTCCAAAAGAAAGTAGAAGCGCCGGCCTTTGACCTTCAGAGGCAGCATGGCAGGGACTTCACCCCGGTGGGCCATGCAGGACACTTGGTTCAAGGGAACGGTGAAATGGGCACCCAAGCCAAAGGGGGCATGAGTGGTGAGGGTCACTTGCTTCCCTCCGGCCCTCAGGATCACTGAGCGCACAGAGCGGAGGGAGAAGAGAAGACCAGCACCAAGTACCAGGGTACCTGAAGGAAGAGCAAAGATTGGGAACAGGGGCTTTCACTGGAGAGCTAAGCAGCAACCCTTCCAGTGCTCCCTGAACAAAATAAATAATTGTGATATTTACTTAGCTCCTCTTATACTCCAATCGTGTATTAGTCGCTCTCTCAACAGCCTTAAAAGATGTCCATCCTCATTTTAAAACACGAGAAAACGGGCCCAGAGCATAAGCACTAACTTGCTCAAGGTCAGAGAGAGGCAGACCTCAGCCTGAGCCTGTCCGAGTGCTTGGTACGCGGAAACTTACAACTCCAGTGTACTGCAGCTGCCCACCCCTCCTCATCCTGGAGAGTCGGGAGCCCCTTACTCTTGTCTGAGCAGGAAGGACTGTGCCCACCCACCGCGTCCCCGCGCCGGGAAGGCAGCCCACACCTTACCGATGGCACCACAGCCGACGGCCAGGCCGTACCGCCAGAGCGCAGAGCGAAGGTCCAGGCGGCTGCGATCTGGAGGCTCGGTGTCCGGAGGCCGGGCCGGGACCGGGGGGCGGGTCAAGGCTGCAATGGCCAGGGAGGCCCAGAAGACGCCCTGGCCAGTGCAGAACAGCCCGAGGGCAGTGAAGAAGCGGCCCCGTTCGTGCTCAAAGAGCAGCACGTCCCGTGGTGGGGTCACGTCATGCAGGGGCCGAAGCACCGGCAGGGACTTCAGCGCTAGGAATAGCCGCGCAGACCCCCGCCGCCCGTGTGCAGCCATGACCCTGCGCGCCGCATCCGGGGCGGGACTTCCTGCTATCGCCCCGCCCCCCTCAGGTTCCGTCTGTCAACCCCGGGCCCACCCCTGGGACTCTGTCCCCGCCCTTGCTGGCGGAAGGGGCAAGGCTAAAGCAATCCAGCACACTTGACACAAAATACAACATCACTCTTTATCTTAAAAAGTAGGGAGGATCTTGGGGTTAAGTACACAAAGCACCTAAGTCCTTCGGGTAGTTTAGTGTCAGTTCTACAAAGTAAGCTTTGGCTTCCTGGCACCAGAGAGGCTCAATCTCCTGGAAGTCTTCCAGAAGGCGGGTGAGGAGAGGGATCCAGCAGCCCTCCCTCTCCTCGGCTCGGTCACAGTCATAGGGTGGCCTCGGGCCGGAGAGGAGACAACCATGACAAGGAGACATCAATATATTCACGGGCTATTTACAGAGGTCTTTTTCTGGGGCAAGACTATGGATCACTTCATGAACGCCACTTCTGGGATCTCGCCCTTGGCCTTAGAGAAAAATAAAAGGTCAGTAGAGTCAGGTGGCTATGCCCCCAGCTTACTGGCCCCTCTTGAAGGCCTGGAGATCCCCTTTTCCCACCTAGTCCCAAACCTTACCTTGAGATGAGTAAAGGCCTGGGCAGATCTGGTGTAATCCCAGTCGTTGTCCTGAAGGCACCTGGATTAGGGCAAGAACAGGCACCCCCATTAGAACCAAAATGCAGTCACCCTGATCAGTAAGTGCCACTTTAAAATCCAGTCTATGGAAACACTTGCCTGAGACTGCCAACAATTATATACATTCTTGCACTATTTATACAAATGAAAAATTTGTAAAGATCTTAATGTTCATCAATGGTCTTTCAAATACAAACAAATATTAAATTGCTATCTATTT
This sequence comes from Camelus ferus, assembly GCF_009834535.1. NCBI lineage: Eukaryota > Metazoa > Chordata > Mammalia > Artiodactyla > Camelidae > Camelus > Camelus ferus. Next base: position 63,851,273 of record NC_045705.1, read on the forward strand.
CTATTAAGTAGCTAATAGAAACAAGGCTAAGGTAATTTTTATACAAATAGAAAAAGATGTAAGATGTTTACTGACAAGTAAGTGAACAGTATTAAAAAAAAGATACTTCATTTTGGCTTTACATTTAATTATGCTAATTTCTGCATAGGGAAAATTTTTGTATGAACTTTTTTTAAGCAATAAAAAAAGTTCAAAGTTCCTGCTTTACAAATTTTAAGGGCATTCATTATTCACTACCAGCCCTCCCTCAGTTTACCCCTATTCCTACACATGCTCAGTACTCACTTCTGGGACCACTCCAGGTTCATGCCAGACTGAGTAGAGAACGCCTGCAGCATCTCCTGCTGCTCTGGGGAGAGGGTGGGCACTGGGCTGGAGGAAGGTGTGGGAGCAGGCATGGCAAATGCTCTTTGGATCTCATCAGGGCTGGCGTTCCGCACAAACAGCTCGTCATTTACGATGCACAGCCTTGGGGACAGAAAGCACCTTAGACAGCTAGACAGAAAACCTCATCCTCCCAACATCATTCCTACTCTCACTGACACTTGACACTCAGATTCTTTCGATACCCAGAAGGCGCCTTTGTTATTTACCCCCTTTCCCATGGACTCCATGTATATGGGATCATCTATCAAACACACCAGAATTATACATTCTCCCCCAACCCACAGTTCTTAGTCCTCATTCATCTTCACAAAAGACTTAGGATGTGAATATCATTAAATCAATTTTCAGATGAGAAAACTTGCCCTTAGCTAGAAGTGGTGGAGCCAGGAGGAAAAACCCAGACAGTGGGCTATGGACTCCAGAGCTCTTCACCACTGTGTGAGCCTCCTCCGATCCCCTCTTGCCTTTCTGAAGTTCTGAAAATACCCAAAGGACTGGCTCCACTCTCCCTCATTTTCACACTGGTGGCCATGGATTGGGACTGGGACCCCATATGGTAAGTCCAACACTCACCCTGAATTGCTGGCAGGAACAGCAACGAATGTCCGGGTAAAGGCTCGCAAAGAGTCCCGAGACTTTCCATCCACTGCAGAGATAACAATGGTGACAACCCCTTAGAGTCACTCATGGTCTTATTTGATACAAAGATCCCTAAATGGGTAGACAGGGTTGATTATGTGTGCACAGGGAAGCAGAGCAGGGGAGGAGTGACAGGGGCCGGGGAGACAGTAACAGTAACATTATTATCGCACTAATAGAGGATGTGTGTGCTAGGCCTTTCTAGGTCACTTCATTTACTCCCCATAGCACCACTACGAGATGGCTATTACTAACCCCTTCCTTTTACAAATAAAGACTCGGGCTCAGAGGTGACATAAATTGCCCACAGACACCGAGGACCAAGATTGGGATGGAAGCTCAGACCTGCCTGACTCCAAAGTCTGTGTCTTTCTAATCCTCAGGCTTTTCCCATATCCCAGACATGAAAGATGGGTGGAGAGGGTAGGCCAAATAAAGATGGCGTAGGGGCAGACTAGGAGAAGGAGGTTGGGGAGGAAGAGAGAAGAGAAGGTGGCTGGGAAGCCCAAAGTGCTGAGAATGACTAGCCGGGAGAGGGAACTCTGCTAACTCAGGACTCCAAAAATCCTTACCTTCCTTGAAGACTCCGTTGACAGAAAAACATAGCAATGTGCTCTGAAAGAGAAGCAGCAGTGTGCGTTACTGTCAGACTCCCAGCCAGAGCCCCTTGCCTCTTAACTGCCCCTTCCCCATTCCAGGCTTCTGTCAGGGAAGAATTAGGTGCTTACTGTCTGGGCGCTTATGTCTACCACAAAGGAATTGACGTCGTGCAGAGTTTTGGGCAACTCATTGAGGAAGGCCACCACGTTGAGACGTGTGTGCTTCAGTAGCCGGAACCGCAGGGCTATGGACAGAGGAGAACTCAAGGTTAGGAGATGCCATGCACTCTGAGCCCAGACTGATTCCATGCCATCTCCTTCTCCCAACTTATTTTGCTCACGTCACACACTTACTAGGGTCTTTAAGCTTCTTCACATTTCTGCTATCCTTGAAGTACTCGGCCAAGTTGCTTCTGGGGGAATGAGAGGAAAAGGAGGCAGTGGTCAGAGCAGTGTGGATGCTAGCAGGTGCTGACCTATACTTGTTGAGAAACTCTGGTCCTGGGCAGGTTATGGGATGTGACACTCACCGGGCGGGGTTCTGGGGGGTGAAAGGAATGCTCAGGGAGTAGCAGGCCCCATCATGGTAGGCATCCAGGAGCCGCTGCCGGTCTCCAGAGTCATAAACCGCATAGTACCTACGGGGAAACCAAAAGGGAAGGTCTGAGCTCCACGGTCTGTATCCACAAAGGGACTGATGGCTCCCAAGAGTAAGCCGTCCTGGGGCAGGCCCACCGCTCCCCAGCCTCAGGGGCCCTGGGACACTTACTGCTGCAAGAAGTGCAGGACCAGATTCTTCAGGGTCTCTGTTCCAAAATAGCTTCCCTGGAATCAAACAGATATTAGGACCATGTAAGCTGTACTCTCCTCCCAACACTATTTCTAACTCTGTGCCCACCTCCCCACCACTCACCTTGCAGGGCGGTAACATCGTGGGGGCATCAATATCAAAGGCAATTGGAGGGGGTAACTCGTGGCCATCCTGCAGTAGGGAAATGAAAGTTGATAGTGTAAATCAGAGAAAAAGGGCTGGATGAGTAAAAAGATGAGGGACAGAGGTCAAATGTAAAAGAGAAATGGAAAGGATCCATGAAACCTGAGAGATGCAAATTTTCTTTGGCTATAGGCATTTTTCTAGAAAAGAGAACTATAGTCTTTCTCAGATCCTCAAAGTCCTCTGTGTCCTAAAATTAGTGGTCATACAAATACATGAGGCAAGACTTTGAGGGTAGGCGATACTATGTTCCTCAGAAGAGAATAAAAAAAGTTAGGGACTTACCAGGCGTAATAATTTGGGAAATCGTTCACGAATGGCGCTGTCAAGAACGGGACAGAAGTGAGTGATGTTTCAGAGCCACCGTGCCTCCTGGGCTGCTCTAGGAGCAAATACACCAATGCCCGAGGGACAGCCTATCCCATCCTGCTCATCCTCTCACTCTTCCCCAGCCTCTGAGCTCCACGAAAAATAGCCCCACTCCCCACCACACCCGGGGCACCCAGAAATGTCTGCCTTGAAGGCCGACTCTCTCTTCTCTCTGCCTGACCCCGAGCGCCACAGGAGCAGCGCTCCCAGCCCAGGCTTTAAGCCAGGACTTCCTTCCCTCCCTGCCCCCCTTACCTTCCACCTACTCACCTGTGCAGCCCCGGGAAGAGGGAATGGGGTGGGAGCCCAGGGGCTCCGCTGCCTCAACAGGTATCCATCACTTCTGCCAGGTCTGGCCGTGGCCAAGACCAGAACACACCACAGGGATGGCACAGGATGTTGGGGCAGGGAGACAAGCAAGGCAGGGTTCGGGAGGCAAGGGAGGGCAGGAAGACGAGAGGGAAGGAAAGGAGATGAGAAAGAGAGAAGAGGTAGGAGAGGAGGAGGCACAGGAGAGATGAGGGAGATGCAGGCGAGTAGAGAGAAAAAGGAAAGAGAAAGCAAAGAAAAGGCGAAAGCACTACAAGGCAAAGAGGCATTTAGAAGGAAGAGGGAGAACAAAGGGAAGAAGGCACCTGACACAGCCCTTCCTTTCGGCTGCCCTTTCCCCGTGCTCCAAGGCAGCGACAGGAAACATCCTTACTGTGGTGAGAGGGCAGTTGCTGCCGGCCAGGTCTGTCTGCTACCTGGGTCCCGATCTGAGCTGGGCGTGGGAAGCAAAGCAGCCATGGGGGCAGGAGACCTCCCTCAGAAGGGGTGAGGGTTCAGGCCCCTGCAAAGTTGGGGGGGTGAGGGTCTGTGCCCCACCTCTGTTGGCCCCCAAGTTCTCTCCTGATGGCCCCTCTGCGACTGTGCCTGTCTTAGGTTGTTCCTTCCCTGAGGAATCTTACCCGTCTCTGGCTAACCAGCCATCCTCCGGGGCCAAGCAGGGTGATGTGAGGTGTGCGAGTGAGGGAGGAGCAGCGCCCCCAGAGAGGGTCAGTTCTCTGTCTCCTTGGTAGCCTATGCCCCCATGGCCTCCACGCCCAGCACCTGCCTTGGGATTCCCTCGCCTACTGGCGGGGCCCCGGCTCTGGTCACATGTCTCAGGGAACCCAGGTTTTGGAGGGCCCAGCTCACAGCACTGGGTGAGAGAGACAGACTGCATGGCACCAGCCACCAGGAGGCCTCAACCTCAGCACGGGCAGGAAAGCCTGGGCAACAGCCTTGGACAAGCAGACTGTGAGAAGAGAGCCCCTCTTGACAAAAGGACAAGCGGGGCCGTCATCGGACAGAGGAGGGAAGGCCCATCAGCATGAATTCCCAGGGAGGGAGGGCTTTCTCCGCCCCGTGGAACCAGGCTCTTGGCTCAAGGCAACTCCATGTATGGGGATACCCCTTAGCCATGGTAAAAAAGGGGAGATGCTCTTCTTGGAACAAAAGGGTTGGGAGATTCTAGAAAAGGCTGTGTTCAGGAAGGAAGGAAAAAGGCCACAGAACCAGCAACCAGGCAGTCAGGTGAGGAAAGAAAGGAGATGTGGGGCAAAGCTGGGTGACACGACAGACGAAAGGGAAGAGCACGTGATCCTCCCCAAGGACAGGTGGTTCCAGCTCAGGGCTGCACATCTCCTGCAGACGGGCACTGGTCAGGGTGCATCAGCTCAGCCTCCCAGGGGGTGAAGGTCCCCAGGAGGGGAGACAGAGGCTACAACTGACCTGATGTAGGTGGACTGGTCTCGGAAGGTGTCGCACAGGGTGTTTCCGTCGAGCCACAGCTCTTCCAGCTTCAGCCCTTTTATCTTGTCCAACTCCCGCTCGGACTTTAGCTGCCAAGGATGGGAGGAAAAGGCAGGAAAGAGACCCTGGTAAAGAGAGCCAGCAAGATCCCCACACCCCCAACCCCTGGCATCGTCTCTAAAATGCCCTCCCTTGTCTCTTGCCATCATCAGGCAAGCTCTCTCCACCCTCTGCCTGCCCCACTCCAAACACAACCAGGCTCCCAATCTCACCTCATTTCCAGAGAGATTCAGGATCTTTAGATTGGGTGCTTTCTGCACAATGCTGGACAGGTCATCCAGTCTGTACAGCTTGTTATTGCTCAAGTTTAAGGACAATAGCTGTGGGGAGAGAAGAGTTTAGAGGAAGCACCACCAGCAAGGGGATTAGAGACAACCCTGCCTCCCAACCCTTGGCTACCCACCCCACCCTGCTTCCCCTCCGAATGGGACAAAGGCCTCACCTCAGGGATGTTCTCTTCGATGATTCGCAGGGTTGCTGCCATACAACTTCGACGATTTAAGACAACATCAATGTTCTGTGCCACCAAATCTTCAGGAAGGAAAGGAAGTCTGAGAGGGCCAGGCCAGCGTCAGTACCAAACCACCCTCAAACTCTCCTTGCCTGACAGAGCCCCCTCCTCTGCCTCCATCTATCTACATATTACTGCTACCGACAGTACCTGGGTCTGAACGGAGGGCCTTGAGGTCAAGTGCTTGTTGGGAGCCATCGTATCGTTTACTCATGATCAGCTGCAGAGGAAGAAAAAGGGTTCAGTGCTCACTGGGGTTGTGGGTGGGGGTGAGGGTGCGGAGTGGAGAGCTGGGAGGACCGGGGTGGAAGTACCCACTGCGGAGCCTGCCTCACCTTGAGCTGCTCTACTTGTTCTGGCTTCAGTTCGTTCTGCACACTGTGGGGCGGAGGAGAGGAGTTGATGATGATAGATATCTGCGGGGAAGACACACATGGGCAAGGGTGAACACTAGGGACGCCTGGACCCCAGGACAAAGACCCAGTCCATGCCCTGAGCACCAGTCCCCACCCCAGCCAAGCCAGGCCCTTTACACGCACCCTGCGGTTCTCCCGATCCAAAATCTTATAGTTGACAGCCTTTAATGCAGAGGCGGTACTGGCGTCCTCAACAAAAAACTGGGCCCGTGTGTTTTCATAGTGAAACTGCAAGAGGAGGAAACAGGAGCATTAGATTTGGAGCCCAGAGCCCCCCGCCCAGGTGGTACCTCTGCCTTCTGTGGTGCCCACTGGCTACTTGGGCCTTATCTTACCTCAATGGGAGTGAAAGGGACACTGCACTTGCTCTGAATCATGTTCAAGAGCCATGACTTGTCGTATTTCCTGCCATAAGGAATCTGGACAAGAGAAAGAAGAGAAGCCAACAACATGTAACAAGGCTGAACAGCAGACCCACCCTAGTGCTCCTTTAATATCACCTACCAAGCTTTAAAAGATTTTCTAAAGAAAGAATCAATTAAAGGATTTCTAGGCAAGCCAGACATGAATTCCTTAAACTTCCTTTTTGTCCATTTATACTTACAATTCTTCGAAAGAATCAAATTATTTGATTCTAAAAGTTCCAAGATGTTATTTATAAACTGCTGCCCCTCAGAGAACTCAAGAGACCCACCTCCACACTCAACTTGAGTCAGATGGAGAGGAGACACCGGGCGGAGTTATTCCACTTCCCAACCACAGTTATCACATTCCCCTTTAGATGGCCTCCCCATACTGCCTGCCCCCTTCTTTTCTGAACCTACTCTTGGGTGTTCTAAGATACTGATTCTTACAAGAAAGAATGGATAGCTGACTGTGGAGACAACAGTTGAGAAGACAGATTTTGTAATGTGAAAAAAAATCACCTTCACTCTGAACCCAGGCCCCAAGCTCCCCTGCACCATCTGCCTTCCAAGATACTCACTGTAATCTTTTATTTTTCAACTGATAAATTAGGACTTATTATATTTCAGAAATTCTGTACTTTTGTCCATTGAAATACACAAGAGAGTGAAAAGACAAGACTTAGACTGGGAGAAGATGTTGACAATACGTTTATCTAACAAAAGACTAGTATTCAAAATATCTTAAAAAAATAAAACAACTAACAAGTCAGCAAGAAAAAGACATGCCATAGAAAGCATATCTAAATGGACCAATAAGAATACACAGAGTGTTCTACATATCATTTGACACCTGGGAAATGCAAATCAGAGCCATTATTATATTTTACTGCATATGCCGCAGAACGCTAAAAATTAAAATGCATTGGCAAGGATGTGGATCAACTGGAACTTTGCTATATTGCTGTTGGGAGTGTATACTGGGGAACTGCTTGGCAGTATTGATCAAAGCTAAATATTTGCCTACCTTTGACCCAAAAGAGCATTTATTCAAGAGAAACAAGCACATGCATCCACCAAAACACGTGCAAGAATGTTCACAGCAGCTTTATTTATAATAGCCCCAAATTACTCACTGTAATCTTAAACCAGTTCTTTGAGGTCCCGTCGAGGCTGGTGCCGGCCCCTCCCTTCTCTGGAGGAGCTCTATCACTCCGCACAGTGACGTGAATGCGGTCTCGATCATGCCAGCTTTCACCCCGACGGTTGGGTCGTGCGCTATAGGGGTTGCTGTGGGCAACGAGAGAATAAAACATTCATGAAGGTTAGGATGTCTTCTCAAAGACCTTCCTGTGCTGTTGTCACTCAAGACCATAACTAAGACTGTTCAAACATTAAGCTAGTCCTGACATTTCTCCCTCTTCCAGGTGGGAAGAGAAATGACATGGACAGTAAGAGGGCTACATAAATGAATGAGTCGCTACATTCAAACCAGACCAACTGGTTACTTACTATCGTACTCGGGGAGTATCCTGGGCGTCACTCATTGCCACGTCTCTGTCATCTTCCTCAAGGCGGGAAGACCGAATGCCAGAACCCCCTCGTCCAGACCTCCGGTTCCCCTCGCCATACTTCCACCGGAAAGGGCCCCGGCCTTTCTTTCTTCTTTGAGGGAAAGTAACTCGATCATAGTGCTCTGCGGTTGGAAACAGAACACAGATCAGAAAATACATCATTGGTTCAACTACCCTGCTTGGCAACCACAGTATCCTGCACCCTGAACTATCAGATGAGATACACAATCACTAGAGACGCTGCCTCCACGCAAACTCCCCTACCTGTCCAGAAACAGAATGCTCTCTGTGAGATGGCAGCATCAGGGAAAAATTATTAGAAAACTGTGTATAAGTCTTTAGAAAAATGAAGCAGAAACTGGAGGTACAGAGAGGAGAAGCAGAATGTGGAAGCATGAGTGTTACAAGTGTAACGGGACACAACTCAGACCCCCTAAAATCACCTGAAATCTGCTTTCTCTCAGCCTCCCAAATCTACTCAACCCCACTCAAAATTAGATCACTGACACCCTGGAAAAACCAATCACAATGATTACATCATCTTTCAGTAAATAATACTTCTTTTGCCTGTCCAGTGCAAATGTCAGGGCTTCTTTTAAAAGTTTTGTTCTCTCCTCAAAAAACTAAAAATAGAACTATCATATGATCCACCAATTCCACTCCTGGTTATATATCCAGAGAAAATGAAAATACTAATTTAAAAACTTACATGCATCCCAATGTTCATAGCAATACTATTTACAGCAGCAGAAGATATGGAAGCAACCCAAGTGTCCGTCAACAAATGAATGGATAAAAAAAGATGTGGTATATGTATACAATGGAATACTACTCAGCCATTAAAAAGAATGAAATCTTGACATTTGCAACAACATTCATGGACTTGGAGAATATTACACTCAGTAAAATAAGTCAAAGACAAATACTGTACAATATCACTTGTATGTGGAATCTAAAAAATAAAACAAATGTACCTAACAAAACAGAAATTCACAGATATAGAACACAAACTAGTGGTACCAGTAGAGAGTGGGAAGGGGGAGAAGGGCAAGCTAAAGTCATGGGATTAAGAGATAAAGACTATTAGTATAAAACAGACAAGCAACAAGGATATATTGTACAGCACAGGGAATGAAACCCACTATTTTGTAGTAACTTTTTATGGTGTTTAATCTATAAAAATACTGAATCTCTATGCTTACACCTAAAACTAATATATTGTAAACCAACCTTACTTCAACTAAAAAAATAATTTAAAAAAAAGTCTTGTTCTCAAACTGCCACTCTGAAGTGAAGGTGGAAGTGTGAGTGATCCAAGTGTAACCAGACACAACCCTGACCCCCTGAAAGTCACCTGAAATCTGGTTTTTGTCGGCTCCCCCAAATCTACTTAACTCCGAGGTGACCTGCCTCATATCTCGGGAAACCAATCACAATGATTGCATTAACTTTCAGTAAAGAATAATAGCCTTTATACAGTACAAACATTAGTTACAAATATGACCAATTTAAGGTCTTTTAAAAGTCTTGTTCTCAAATTGCCACTCTGAAGTTTAGGGAGGGAGCTCTTTGTCTCCTTGGACAGAAATGCCTTTTAACTCAAGAGTCAACTCCTGAATTCAGGTTCTAGTGGCAGCTAGGGTGCTTCACATGAAGGGTCCTCAAGTGCTCTCCAGGAATATGACCCTCTGAATCCTGGCACGTAGGAACGGCTTCTTAAAAAAGATCCATGACTTCCCCAAAAGGTCTGCCTAATGCGTAGTACTCTGCAAACAATGAACCTCAATAAAAAAATGAATAGAAGGCACAGCTAACATTCACTGAGAACTTTCTCCAGTGCCAGGCACTATGCTCCAGACACTTGACACAAACGATCTTGTTTTAACATACACACACACAAACACACATACGGAGACAACCTTAGGAGATAGGAACTGCTTCTACCGTCATTAACGGAGTGGAAAATGAGGCCTAAGTGTTTAACTCACTCAAACTTGGCATAGCCAACTCAGGATTGAAACCTTAGCTGTCCTGCTCATAACCACGACTCTGGATACATCGAGTTGGTGTGCAGATCTAAAATATTAAGCCAAAGCCGCGGGGGTGGGGGAGGGGGCAAGACCTGCTTGGACGCGCGGTAGAAAATAGGGCACAGGCAGCCCAAGAGCAGGGAACTGACTCACATTAAAGAGTTGGGCTGCCAAACTGAACTGACAGGCATCAACCACCCACAAAGTTCAAAGGAATCTCGTCACCCTCCCACCGAGCCACCCGCTCCGAGACGCAGATGCTCGCAACGCCACGATTCCGGAGTCAACAACTCGGGCGGTCACCCACCCTCGAGTTCAGCCAGGCCCCCGGGCTGCCTAGCCCCGGGCCCGCGCCGCGCCATCGCCGCTCCCCGCGGACACCGAGCCCCTCGCGGCCTCACGCCCCGGCGCTGCGGCCTAGGCCGGCGTTGCCCAGTCGGGCCCCAGATCGCCCCGCTCCCCGACCCGAGGGCCGACACTGACCGTTGTACGACTTCCCCTCGTCCGCCATGGCACAGCGAGAAGCAGGGGCGGGCTCTGTCGCGGGGCGCGACACAGCCAAACGTCCGAACCCCTGACGACCCGGGCCGAAGTGTTCCTACTTTCAGCTCCACCGCATTTATGGGGCGAGCACGTCGCGCGCCGCCGACGTCCCACGGCGATAGGCGGAGCCGCTGGGCGATGCGCGTGCGCAGTCGACGAGCAGACGCGCTAGGGGCGGGACTTGGTGCAGCACGCCCCGCCCAGGACCTGAGCTCTGGAAGCCAAGGGTTCCCGCGGGTTCGCCCCGCTCCTGCTTTCATCCATCAGCCCTGCTAGGCCAGCACTTTCAGGGATCGTGCTGAAGCATAGAGCTGGTTGTTGCAGCACAGGACTCGGAGAGGAACAGGGAAGAGGGGCCACGCGAAGGGCTTCCGAGGAATGGGAGAGTAGGGCCTCGGAGCGCGAGTGACAGCTCATAGACTCCTAGGGGGATCCAGCCAAGGGCTTAAGTCTCAGCTCAGCCCTTTGCCACCTGTAGAGATCTATGCCTCGCTATCCTCGCCTACAAAATAAAACAAAACTAGAACCTAACCTCCAAGAGAGCACGAACTTAACAAAAGCATTGCTTTTTTTCCTCCGGCACCTGGCTCAGTACCAAGCCTAGCACGTAGTAGAACTCAACAAATATTTGTGAAATAAATTGATTTCCATTCTATGCATTCCCCCCAAGAAGAGTTGCTAGGTCAAATTAAAGAAACTGAATTTGTCAGACTTTAGCTGTCTTCACAAATCTCCCCACCCACCACTGATATGTTGTGCTAAACCCACATCATGGGTCAACTGGGCAGTGAAGATGCAATCAAGACCATCTGCTGAAAACAGGCCAAGGGAAGAGGAAATATTAAAATGCCAGGGCTAGGAAAGACATGGGCTCTCCCTGACCCCGCAAAGTACTAGGGCCAGGCCAGTGTATGCTGATTGTTGTCCCTATAGCTTAAACTTCCTTTGAGGTGTGTGAAACGGGGGAACTCTGTTGACCTCAGAATGATGTGGTTGTGGGTCCTGGTCAGGACTGACAATCATATTAATCCCCCTGGAGGGTAGGTATTCCAGGTAGGCCTTGCCTTCATTCTCCTGTGACTAGCCTGGATTTGAAGACGGGCTTTGAGGGGACCAAGAGCCTCAGCTGGAGCTGGGAACAAATTCTTCACTTCCTCTTCCACTCCTGGCAGCAGGCAGAGCTCCTGCTTCTTCCAGTCCAAGAAAAATTGGGGGCCAACTGGCTGGAGGATGCAGATGAAACAGGTTGGAATACTGCTGGAGATGGTCCTGGAAGTTGCCACCAATTAGGGGCCCACTCTGGGCTCCTGTGCCCCCTTTGGAGGGAAGTTTCCATGCTAACTCAGTGCTGCTGTGCTTGGTTATCCCCTGCTGGGGGCAGCTGTACGCACAGAGCGCAAAGCCTGGCCCCTCAGAACCATCAGCTCAACCCTTTCAGTTCTGGTACTGGGCACTGGGCTCACTCCACGTGCTGCCTAGGCCCTTCGACGCTCCCACCCAGAAATGACGACATGGCTAACGAGGCTGACAGTCTTGTTGTAATTGGGAGAAAACGACCTGCAGCGCATTTGGCAGATCGAGAGTCACACGCACCCAAAGTTGGGGTTGTACAGGCAGCTGAGGGCTCAAGCCCCTCTGCCTCACATGGTGAAGAGAGGAAGAAGAAAAAGGTCAAATTCTAACCCAGATGGGAAAGTTGGTCCCTGGGGCAGTTTCACTTCCTCTCCTCACTCTCACCAAGGTGGAGAGGGGCATCTCTCCCCTTGCTGCCAAAGTTTCCTTTGGGACAGGCTAGGATGGGTTTATAAAAATCTCCCAGTGGAGACAACCTCCCCGACGGGCCCCCCAGTTGGCCTCTGCTCCCTTCCAGCCACTTCACAGCAGAGTCCAAATCCAGAACCGTGTGTTTCGTGGGCCTGAGGGTGATGAGGGGAGGACAGGGTGGCCAGAAGCAAGGAGTGGGGGATCAGGGGCAGTGGCCATTCTCAGCAGCTCCAAGGAAACAGGGCCTTTCTCCCAAGCACCCTGCACAGGCTCCGGGCAGCTCTGGCAACCTGCCCTCCCAGGAGAGTTCCAAACCCTCACGGAGTGCCTCAGAGTGGAGAGGGCTCAGGCAAGGAAGACCACAAAGATGATGAAGAAGACAATGAGGATGAGGAAGATTTTGACCATGAGCCACCGGTTGGAGGTGACCGACTGGAAGTACTTGAGGATCTCTGAGTGGGCGGCCTCAACATCCAGCTGGGCTCCCAGCACGTTCTCGTCGATCCTGGGGACAAGGCCGGGAGGAGGGGAAACAGAATGACACTGGATTAAAAAAAACACTGTTGAAGTATATTTACTGACATGGAAAGACAATTACAATATAAAATTGTTTATATATAGTGTGATACCATTTTTCTGTGTATATATATATATTTGTGTATAGAAAAAAGCTCTGAAAGGGGAATATAAAAAAGTCTTGGCTCTGGTTTGAAAATCAGCTGTGCAACTTTTTAGCTTAGGGCCCTACATCAGTCGCTTCACCTCAAGTCTCATTTTCCTCAACTGCAAAGGAAGGAAAAATGAGGATAACACAAGCCCTACCTCTCCAGTTGTTGTCAGTTGTAAATGAGTTATATAAAGTGTCCAGCCCATACTAAGAGGACCCAAAATGTTAGCTATTATAATTTTTGCCCATCAGTATTTATTTTGTTTTGTCTAATAAACAGTATTGCATTTGTAATAAGAGGGAAAGGTTCACAGACCATTATGGTCAGGATGTCCTGGTTCTGCGTGAGAAAGGAAGAAAAACCTGATGATATGAACAGAAAGTCAAGGGATAAGAAAAGCCCTGTATCAGGAGAACATGTCTTTCAGGGCACAGAGAAGAATAGCAATCTCTTGATACACTGCTGTGGAAAATACAGCATTTCCCAGCTAACCTGCATATGCAATCCTAAAAACCAAATATAAAGCCCAGTCTTTGCAAGGAGAGCTGGGAGCAGAGACCTTTGTGAGCTGTAAGGGCAGAAATGTTGGTGGAGCCTGGTAATCAAGTGGGAAAGTGAGAGGAAAGGCTGGGCCAGTGGCTGCAAGCCCAGGGTCCTGGTAAGGTGGTCATAAGGATGGCGAGCTACTCTCTGTCCAAATACAAGAGCCTGGATATTTATGTCAGAGAGGCTAACCAACGTATCAGGTGTCCTGGCTTCTGGCTATGGTTACATTTCTCAGTGAGGATGCATCTGTCACGTCAAACTCAATTAAAGCTCATTCATATTGGCAACTATGAATGGCTGTGCTTAACAAAAATGGAAAAACAATGCAATCTGGCATATAAAAGATTTTAAATGGAAGTCTGTGAAAGAAAACTAATAGAAGGGAACTCTGGTGGTGATAAAGTTAGGAATCGGTGGGATATGCAGAGGAAGCAGCAGGGGAGTTGGAAACTGGAAATGAATGGGGGGAGAAAATAAAGACTTGGGAGGGAGAAGGCTGAAGAAAACAGAGAGGAGGAATGCTTGCAAGGGCAGGACAAAAGGATGTCTTATGCAGAGAAAGAAAAACTACAGAGGGAAGGAATTAAGCAATAAAAAGCTAGAGTGAGTCTGGCTGAACAGAAAGGATGGGTGATAAAGGGATGCGAGAGGCATCGAAAACCAGAGGACTAGGAGGTGAGGCAGACTGCGAATGACAAAAAAAGGAGGTTGACTGAAGAAGACAGTGAAGCTTAAGAACTGGAAGGATTATCTGACTGTGACTAGGAGATCCTGGATTTTAGTTCTCTGAGTTTCAGTTTCCCCAAAACTTCCCAGAGACTGAGAGTAATTGGGTCATGTTCAGTGGATACAGAAGCTGCTTTGAAGTAGCTCCATGTGGCCAGATTTAGGAAATCTGATTGTAATAAAGAATAATGATGGTAATGGACTATATGACACGGAATTAAAATTTACTATTATTCTACAGTAATTTTAAAGAGAGAAAGTTCCTTCTTTATAGAAGAATGCCAGCTAATAAATGCAGAAGGGATGAGAGAATTAGACAATTACCACTTTGCCACACACAATCTCTCAAATGATTCAGGCCAGGATCATCATGGGGCTAAGATACTGGACATTCACAAGAACTCAAAGCATCACTCCACAGACGTCTCAGTGTGATGGTCACCACCTTGAACAAGTGACCAAACTTGGTATCACCAATAAAGAGATAATCTCATCAAGCACCTACTGATTGATCATCTACGTAACAGGTTAAAATACTGAACCTAAATTCAATCATAGGGAAAACAGTGGACAAATACAGGACTTTGTACAAGAGGCACTGGACTCTTCAAGGAAAAAAAAAAAGTAAATGCCACAAAGGAACAAAACAAAAGGCAGACTAAAGAGACAAATCGATCAAATGAAAAGTGTGACTGCTGCCTGGGTTTTAAATTGAAGAAAAATAGCTGAAAACTTTTTTTTAAGAACAGTTAGGGAAATGAGTATAGACTGAGTATGGGGCTGTGGTGGAGAACCGTTACTTTTCTTAGGCATGATAATGGTGTTGTGGGTGTTCAGGAAAAGACCTATTCTAGGCGGATGCCGCTGAAGTATCTGGGGATAAAATGTCATGATGTTTACACTTACTTTTAAATGATTCAGAAAAAAAAGAGAGCGAGCAGATGTGATAAAATGCCAACAGCTGGTCAATCTAGGCGGCAGGAACATCCGTGTTCACTATGCTATCTGCCCAACTTCTCCACAGTTTGAGTTTTTTTTTTTTTTTTTAATTTACAAGTTGGGAGGAAAGGGAAAAATGACTAACACTGGATCAGCAGTTTTTATACGTTAGGAGAAGTAAGAATCACCTGTTGAGCATCTCAAAAATGCCAATTCTTAGGGGTCACATTCAGGGATGCAAGGGTGGGGCCCAGAAAACTACACCTTGAGAACCGAGGACTAAATCACTGGTTTCTAACGAGGGTGCTCAAATCCAGATCCACTGGCATTCACGGGAGGCCAACACAAGAATATCTATGTCTATTTTAAAAACATCATCCTGTCAAAATTTCAGTTTCTTGTTCATATTGGTGCCCACAAGGTTTTCTCTCCTTTGTCATTTCCCTTTTATGCTTCCATCTACTGCCAAACTGCTTCTGAGCCATTCAACTGAAACTGCTAGCACCGATCTAATCAACCCACCCCCGCCCCCATCTAATTAACATCTGCCGATGTTACACTTAACATCTTAACTCACACCTCTCTCAGGGACACCAAGAAATTACATCTTTCTTCCCCAAATTCCTTTCACTTCAGCTTCTAAGGACGTCTCTTTTTTCTCTCTTCTTCCTAAACCCCCCTCCTCAGTCTCTTGGACAATTCCCTTCACCACATGCACCTGGAATCCTTGGGGACCTGTCTTGTTCTTTTTCTCACTTTACCCACTGTCCCTGGGTGGTTTCATCTACCCTCATGGTCTCACCAAGAAGCTGCTGACTCCCAAGTTCTAACTCTAGCTTAGTCCTCTCCTCTGAGCATCACAGACCTCTTGGCTGGCGCGTGAAGTGTGATGCTCATGATCTCCAGAATAAACCTCATTTCTCTCACCCTGCACCAGTCTGCCTCCTCTTGAGTTCTCTCCCTATCCCCAGATCCAGGAGGACCAGTTCACAGCAGCAATAACAAATGCTTGCTAAACCGATGAGCAAATGAGTACGAACACTGAAAAATACTTACGACACTCTTTCAAGGAAGACTAAAATGTGTGTTATATATTTTGTTGTATATATGCTCTAGTTCTAAATATTTAAAACACGTAACTAGAGATTGACACAACATTGTAAACTGACTATACCTCAATAAAATGTATGTATACACATACAAACACACACACACACACAAACCACATGCATTGGGGAAGAACCCAAATATATTTACAAACCTGTTTCTTTGAATCTATAATAATATTCTGATATTCAAAATACATTGTAGCCTGAGGAGCTACAGTGTTTATGGCCTCACTCAGCAAAGGATTCCCTGGATCTCAGCTGAACCACAAAAGGATCAGTCAATTCCCCTGATTCTAGGACCAAGACAGCTGCATTCACAGCACCTTTATATTGCCCAATGAAATACGTGAGGTTGCTTAACTTGATCAGTGTTGGGAAACCTGGTTTACACAAATGCAGGCGTTCACTCAGTTTCACACGATCAGCCACTAACTAGGTGCTGCAGGGAATAAAGATGAACCAAGACCGGATGTTGCCTGAAGGCATAAGCCCAAGTGGGCAAGAATGTGTGAACTAGTGGATTCCTCAAAACTCCACCCCTCCTGTTCCCCACTGTCTCCACTAGTGGCCATTCTTCTTACCCAACTGAGAACAATGTAGTCTGAGGAATTGAGCAAGGTAAAAAAAAAAAAGGTTCTTAGTCTCACACTTGGAGATTCTGATTCCACAGATGTGAGTGGAGTGGACTGCCAAGAATTTTCAGTATTTTTTTAGGAGAAAATACATATTGTTTTAATTCAGCATAGCTGATTTACAATATTAGTTTCAGGTGTAAAACACAGTGATTCAAAATTTTTATGGATTATACTCCACTTAGTTATTATAAAATATTCCTGTACAATATATTCCTGTAGCTTATTTATTTTATAATAGTAGTTTTTAGTCTCTTAAAACCCTACTTCTTTCTGGCCTCTCCCCACTTCCATCAGTAACCACTAGTGTGTTCTATCTGTGAGCCTGTTCCTGTTTGGTTATAGTCATTTGTTTTTTTCTTTCCATTTTTTTATTGAGGTATTGCTGATTTACAATATTATGTTTCAGATGTACAACATAGTGTTTCACAATTTTTAAATGTTATATTCCATTTATAGTTATTATAAAGTATTGGCCATATTCCCTGTGCTGTACAATATATCCTTGTAGCTTATTTTATACATAGTAGTCTGTATCTCTTAATCCCCTACCCATCTTACCCCTCCCCCTTCATTCTCCCCACTGATAACCACTAGCTTGTATTTGAGTCTGTTTCTTTTTTTTTGTTGTTATATTCACTAGTTTGTCTTATTTTTTAGATTCTATATATAAGTGATATCATGCAGTATTTGTCCTTCTCTGGCTGACTTATTTCACTAAGCATAATATCCTCCAAGTCTATTCATATTGTTGCAAATAGCAAGATTTCATTCTTTTTTATGGCTGAGTAGTATTCCATTGTGCATATATGTCTGTGTGTGTGTATATATACATATATATATATATACCAAGTCCTCCTTATCCATTCATCTGTTGAGGGACACTTAGGTTGCTTCTATATCTTAGCTAGTCAGAGTAATACTGCTAGGAACACTGGGGTGAATGTACCTTTTTGAATCGCTGTTTTTTTTTTTCTTCAGATATATACCCAGGAGTGGAACTGCTGGATCATACAGTTGTTTTATTTTGACTTTTTTGAGGAAGTTACATACTTGTTTTTCTACAGCGAATGCACCAACTTACATTCCCACCAATAGTGTACAAGGGTTCCCCTTTCTCCACATCCTCCCCAACATTTGTTATTTGTGGTCTATTTGATGATAGCCATTGTAACAGGTATCAGGTAATACTGTGGTTTTGATTTGCATTTCTCTAATGATTAATGATGTTGAGTATCTTTTTATGTGCCTATTAGCCATCTGTATGTCTTCTTTGGAAAAATGTCTATTCAGGTCTGCTCATTTTTTTAATTGGGTTGATTTTTTGCTGTTGAGTTGTATGAGTTGTTTATACATTTTGTGTATTAACCCATCAGTCATCTCATTTGCAAATATTTTCTTCCATTCTACTTAATGCTGTTTTTTGGTTTTGTTGATGGTTTCCTTTGCTGTGCAAAAGCTTAACTAGGTCCCATTTATTTATTTTTGTTTGTTTCTTTTGCCTTGGGAGACAAATGCAAAAATATTACCATGACTTTCGTTCTGCCTATGTTTTCTTCTAGAAGTTTTATGGTTTCCAGTCTTACATTTAGGTCTTTAATCCACTTTCAGTTTATTTTTGTATATGGTGTGAGAAAATGTTCTAATTTCATCCTTTTACATGCAGCTGTCCAGTTTTCCCAGCACTTTATGAAGAGACTCTTTTCTCCATTATACACTGACACTTCCTTTGTTGCAGATTAATTAAATTTAAGCACGTGTGGGTTTATTTCTGGGCTGTCTCTTCTGTTCCACTGATGTGTCCGGTTTTGTGCCAGGACTATACTGTTTTGACTACTGTAGGTTCATAGTATAGTCTGAAGACAGGGAGCATGGTAGCTCAAGCTCTTGTTCTTTCTCAAGATTGTTTTGGATATTGGGGGGTCTTTTGTGCTTCTGTACAAATTTTTAAGATTTGTTCTAGTTCAATGAAAATGCTATTAGTATTTTAACAGGGATTAAACTGAACCTGTAGATTGCCTTGGGTAGTATGGTCATTTTAATAATATTCATTCTTCCAATCCATGAACATGGTGTATTGTTCCATCTGTGTCTTCTTCAATTTCTTTCATCACTGTCTTACAGTTTACCAAGTACAGGTCTTTTACTTCCTTAGATTTATTCCTAGGTATCCTTTTTGATGTGATTGTAAATGAGACTGATTCCTTCTCTGATGGTTCATTATTAGTGAATAGAAATTCAACATATTTCTGTATATTAATTTTGTATCCTACCACTTTAATCAATTCATTGACAAGCTCTAGTAGCTTTCTGGTAGCAACTTTAGGATTTTCTATGTATAGTATCATGTCATCTGCAGTTGACAGTTTTACTTCTTCCTTTACAATTTGGATTCCTTTTCTTTTTCTTCTCTGACTGCTGCAGCTAAAACTTCCAATACTATGTTGAATAAAAGTTGCAAGAATAGGCACCCTTGTCTTGTTTCTGATCTTACAGGAAATGCTTTCAGCTTTTCACTGTTGAGTATGTTAGCTGTGAACTTATCATGTATGACCTTTATTATGCTGAGGTATGTTCCTTCTATACTCACTTTGTGGAGAGTGTTTATCATAACTGGATGTTGAATTCTGTCAAAAGTTTTTTCTGCATTTATTGAGATGATATGGTTTTTACTCTTCAGTTTGTTAAAGTGGTGTATCACATTGACTGATTTGCCGATACTGAAAAATCCATGTATTCCTGGGATAAATCTCAGTTGATCATGGTGTATGATATTTTTAATGTATTGTTGGATTCAGTCTGCTAATATTTTGTTGAGGATTTTTGCATCTATGTTCATCAGTGGTATTGGTGTATAATTTTATTTTTTTGATATCTTTAGTTTTGGTTTCAGGGTGATGCTGCCTTCATAGAATGAGTTCAGAATCAGTCCTTCCTCTTCAATTTATTTTTGGAATAGTTTGAGAAGGATAGGTGTTAACTCTTTAAACATTTGGTAGAATTCCCCTATGAAGCCATCTGGTCCTGGACATTTGTTGAGGTTTTTTTTTTTCCCCCATTGATTCAATTTCATTAGCGGTAACTGGTCTGTTCATATTTTCTATTTCTATTTCTTCCTCCTCCAGACTTGGGTGATTATACATTTCTAGGCATTAGTTCACTGTTTCTAGTTGTCCATTTTATCAGTATATGGTTTTTCATAGTAATTTCTTTTGATCTTTTATATTTCTGTGGTGTCAGATGTAGCTTCTTTTTTTCACTTCTGATGTTATTATCTTAGGCCCCCTCTCTTCTTGATAAGTCTTGCTCAATTTTGTTTATCTCTTCAAAGAACCAGCTCTTAGTTTCACTGATCTTTTCTATTGTTGTTTTAAGTCTCCACTTCATTGACTTTCGCTCTAATCTTTACTACTGCTTCCCTTGTACTAACTTTGGGTTTTGTTTGTTCTTCTTTTTCTAGTTCCTTTCAGTGTCAGGGTAGGTTGTTTGAGATTTTTGCAATTTCCTGAGGTAGGCTTCTATGGCTATAAACTTCCCTCTTAGAACTGCTGTTGCTGTATCTCATAGATTTTGTATTATTGTGTTTTCATTTTCATTTCTCTCCAGGTAATTTTTATTTCTTCTTTCATTTCTTCAGTGAGCCACTGGTTGTTTAGGAGCATATTGTTCAGCCTCCACTTGCTTGTTTTTGCAGTCTTTTCTTGTAGTTGATTTCTAGTCTTACAGCATTGTGGTTGGAGCATACGCTTGATAAGATTTCAATTTTCTTAAATTTACTAAGACTTGTTTTGTAGCCTCACATGTTGATCTATCCTGGGGAATGTTCCATGTGCACCTGAAAAGAATGTGTATTCTGCTGCTTTTGGATGGGATGTTCTATATGTCAGTCTATTTGGTCTAATGTATCATTTAAGGCCAGTGTTTCCTAATGGACTTTCTGTCTGATCTGTCCCTTGATGTAAGCAAGGTGTCAGAGTCCCCTACTATTATCATGTTACTGTCAACTTCTCCCTTTATGTCTGTTAATATTTCCTTTATATATTTAGTTGCTGCTTTATCGGGTGCATATATATTTACAATTGTTATACTTTCTTCTTGGATCAATCCCTTGATCATTATGTAAGGTTCTTCTTTGTCTCTTGTTATAGTCTTTGTTTTAAAGTCTATTTTGTGTGATAAGTATTGCCACTCCAGCTTTCTTTTGATTTCCATCTGCATGGAGTATATTTTTCCATCCCCTCAGTTTCAGTCTGTGTGTGTGTTGTTAGATCTGAAGTGAGTCTTATATATGCATCTTGTTTTTGAATCCATTCAGGTATTCTGTGTCTTTTTATTGGAGCATTTAGTCCATTTACATTTAAAGCATTTATTGATAGGTATGTACTTATTGCTATTTAGCTAGTTGTTTTAGGTTATTTTTGTAGTTCTTTTTTGTTTTTCTTCCCTTATGATATGACGATTATCTTTGGTGTTATGTTCGAATTCCTTTCACTTTTTTGTCTGTGTATCTATTATGGATTTTTGGGTTGTGGTGACCATGAGGCTTATATGTAGAAATATACTGCTATATACAACTATATATATGGCTATTTTAAGTTGCTGATCTCTTAAGTTCAAATGTATTTTTACCTCCTTCCCCCATAGTTATTTTTGACATCATATTTTACCTCTTTTTGTTTTGTGTACTCCTTACTTACTGTGGATATAGAAGATTTTTATTATTTTTGTCTTTTAATTTTCCTACTAGCTTTGTAAGTGGTTGATTTACTACCTTTACTGTATATTTACCTTTATCAATGAGCTTTTTCCTTTTGTAATTTTCATGTTTCTAGTTGTGGCCTTCTTTTTTTCACTTAGAGAAGTCCCTTTAACAGTTCTTATAAAGCTGGTTTGGTGGTGCTGAACTCTTAGCTTTTGTTTGTCCGTAAAATTTTTGATCTCTTCAATGAATAAAAGCCTTGCCATGTTAAGCACTTTTGGTTGTAGGTTTTTCCTTTTCATCACTTATTAAATATATCATTCCATTTCCTTCTGACCTGCAGAGTTTCTGCTGGAAAAGTCTGTTGATAGCCTTATGGGAGTACCTTTGTATGTACCTTGTTACTTTTCCCTTGTTGTTTTTAATATTCTTTGTCTTTAATTTTTGCCATTTTAATTACAATGTGTTTTGGTGTGGTCCTCTTTGGGTTGATCCTGTTTGGGACTCTCTGGGATTCCTGGACCTGGATGTCTACTTTCTTTCCCAGGTTAGGGAAGCCTTTAGCTATTATGTCTCCAAATACGTTCTCTGTCTCTTTCTCTCTTCTCCTTCTGGAACCCTTATAATGAGATGTTAGTATACTTGATGTTGTCCCAGAAGTCTCTTAAACTGTGCTATTTCTTTTTATTCTGTTTTCTTTTATCTGTTCAGCTTCAATGATTTCCACTACTCTGTCTTCCAACTTGCTGATCCATTCCTCTGTCTCATTTATCTACCATTGATTCCTTTTAGTGTATTCTTCATTTCAGTTATTACATCCATTTGGTTCTTCTTTATATCTTCTAACTCTTTGTTAAACATCTCACTGTGTTCATCCATTCTTTTCCCAAGTTCCTTGATCATCTTTATCAACATTACTTTGAACTCTTTATCAGGTAGGTTACCTATCTTCACTTCACTTAGTTCTTCTTCTGGGGTTTTATCTTATTCCTTTGAGTGGAACATGTTTCTCTATTGCCTCATTTTGCCTAATTTGCTGTTTTTATTTCAATGTATCTGGTAGGTTGGTAATGTTTCCTGACCTTAGAGAAGTGGCCTTTTGCAGGAGATGACCTATGCACCCCAGCAGTGCACTTCCCTCTGATCACCAGAGCTACGTGCTGTAGGGATGCCCCATGTTCTATGGGCTCTTCTGTTGTGGCAGGGCTGACTAGGAGTGAGTGGTCTGGTAGGCTTGTCTGGCCCCTGGTCTAGATAGTTGCTAGGCCCTGCCTTGTGCAGAGGCTGCCAGCTTCTGGTTGGTGAGAACTTCAGTTTTTATAAGCTCTATAGGGGGTTCCTATGAACATCCACATTTGGCAACCACTGATTAAAAGGATGTTTCTGTATTTATTCAACTACCAGTTGAGTACCAGCCATTTACAAGGCACTATGAGTTCAGCTGTCTTGCTCCCTCCCCCCAGCACCTGTACAGCATATTTTGCTTTCCCAGCTATCACCAGCTCATCTTGAAGCCAAGTCCTCCACCTCTGCACTGGATCCCACTTCCTCTAACCTTCTCAAGGACATAACTTTAAGAATTCTTCCCTCTTCCTGCTATATCATCAATTTTTATTTCTCTGTTGGATCATTCCCATTAGATACAAACATACTTTCATTTTTCCTCATTCTTTAAAAAACAAAACAAAACAACCACCTTGTCTCCCACTGGACAAATTGGGAACAGTCTGAGCACTGAAAATAATCTATCCTAACAAACTATAATACAAAATCTTAAGCCCATAATGATACTCAAAAAAAGAGGAAGAACTAAAAAACAAACCTCCTTGGTCTACTGTGGCACCTGCTCCATAAACTATGTACTCTGAAAATACAAGAAAATAATTAAGGTTTTGTCCAGCCTGATTAAGAGGAACTTCAGGTCATGCAGTTAGTAAAGGAAACCTCTTCTTTACAGAAAAAAAGTCCCCCGATGAGATAAATTGATTCAGACCAGGGAAACATCATAAATGACTACTAGAAACATTAGGTTAAGGTTTTTGGGGAACAGGGTATCCCATAAATCAATTGCTGACTGCAAAGAAGAAAATGTACTTTTGAAAGGAGAGATTTTCTATTATCACCTCAATCAAGTGATCATACTTGTTCTCACTAATATAGGGACACTCTATGACATTAAATGCCTCTTACTGGGATGCAATCTGTTGATACATATATACATGTTTCAACAAAATATATATGTATTTATAGTTGATTACACACACACACACACACAAATATATTCCCAGAAAAAAGGTGACAGAAAGGGAAAGAGGCAGAAAAAAATTTGAAGAAATAATGGTCAAATATTCCCTAAACTATGTCAAAGTTTACAGATTCAAAAAGCTCAGAGAATCCTCAAGCAGGATAAATTCAAAGAAAACCACATCTTGATACATAAACTGTCAACTGCTGAAAACCAAAGATAAAAAAAATATATATTGAAAAGCAGCCAGAAAAAAACACATTACATACAACAGTGAGAATTACCACTGACTTCTCACTAGGAACAAGAGGCCAAATGACAATAGAATGATATATTTAAAGCACTTAAAGAATAAAACTGTAAACCCAAAATTCTATATTCAAAGAAAATATTCTCCAAGAATGAGTGTGAAATAATGAAGTTTTAGATAAAAGAAAAGTAAAAGAATTTATCATCAGCGGATCTACACCACAAAATGTGCCAAAGAAAATTCTTTGGGTTAAAGGGAATTGACAGCAGATGGAAACTGGATATTCAGGAAGAAATGAAGAGCACTAGAAATAGTAAATACGTGAGTAAATATAAAAGATTATTTTCCCTCTTAATTTCTTTGAATTTTAAGATTAAAATTATAATATTATATTGTGGGGTTTATAAAATATGTAGAAGTAACAAATATGACAACTAGAGCAAAAAAGATGGAGGAGAGGACTGCAAAATTCTCACATTTTGCAGAAAGTAGACTGTGAAAAGATAACGATGCATACTGTAATCCTTAGAGCAACCACCACAAAAAAAAAAAAAAAAAAGCAATGACACATGGCTAAAATACCAACAGATAAATTTAAATGAATTAAAAAATTTTTTTCTGTTCAAAAGACAGGAAAGGAGAAGGGGAAGAATGACAAACAGAAGGGAAAAACAGAAAACAAATAGTAAAATGGTAGGCCTAAATCTGACCTTATCAAAAATTACATTAAATATTAACGAGCTAAACCCTCCGATTAAATTCTCAGCTCTCATCTTGCTTGGCCTAAAAGCAAGATTCATCACAGCTGATCACTCTTTCCTTGATTCATTTTCTTTTCCTGGCTCCCAGGACACCATGTTCATTTATATTTCTTCCTACCTCATCAGCTGTGCTCCTAGTAAGTGACCCCAGGACTGATACTTGCATCCAGAAATGGCCGTGGGACTCTGTGCTTGATCCTCCTCTTTAAACAAATTCCCTTCCCTAGTTTCAAAGTCCAATTCTGCCCACTCTTGGCCCAGACCTGTCTCCTAAACTCCTCATATCTATAAGTCTGTTTGCTATCTCTACCTAGATGTCTCAGTTGTCCACTTCTTGTTGGACACACGTCCAACACAACCTATTCCCCTCCAGACCTACTCTACCCCGAGTAAACAGCCCTATTTCAAATGAAAGGTATGAATCCCTTTGGTTGCTCACATCAAAAGCCTGACATTATCATAAACTCCTCTTTTTCTCTCACACCCTACATTTAGTTCATCAAGTAATTGATTCTGTTGGTTCTACCTTCAAAATATATCCAGAATCCAATTACTACTCACCAGCTTGATCCCAGCTACCATCACCTCTTGCCTAGATTACTACAAAGCCCTCTGCACCCATCTCCCTGCTTCTATCCTAGGCCCTTACAATCCGTTTTAACTACAGCAACCAAATGATCCTTTTAAAACAGAAGTCAGATAGTATAACCTTTCATCAAAACCCTGCAATGGCTCCCCATGTCACTCAGAGTAAAAGCCAAACCCTTACATTGGCTTTAAAAGGCCCCATAAGATCTGGTCTCCCATTTCCCCTACTGTCCTTTTCACCTGTCCTCATTCTTTGCTGTCCTTTAACTCATAACTTATTCTTGCCTAAAGGCCTTTACACTGGTTCTTCCCCCTGCCAGGTATTCTCCAGATATCCACACAGCAAACTCCCCTACCTTCTCCCAAATCTTGGGCAGATGTCATCATCTTAATAGGGGCTACTTCGGTCATCCTATTTAAAATTACAAGTTGCCCCTCCAAACCTAGCACTCCTGATTAGTTTACCCTACTCTATTTTTATTTATGGCATTTATCACTAGGCAAGAATGTATACTGGTTGAGGGGAGGGTACAGCTCAGTGGTAGAGTGCATGCCTAGCATGTACAACGTCCTGGGTTCAATCCCCAGTGCCTCCGTTAAAAATAAATGAATGACTGAATGAATGAATGAATGAATAAAAACTTAATTATTCCCCCCAAATATATATATACTGGACCACTTACTTATAATGTATATTTTTAATTGTCTATCTCCCCTACTACGATGTAAGTTCCACAATGACAGGGACCTTTGTCTCTTTGGTCCTCGGCTGTATCTCCATAACTGACTGAATGAACGTTAAGTACCAAAGAAGAGGAGCAGATCAAATGCCTCCTGCAGTAGCAGGGGTGCCAGAGGAGCAGAGAGGCCCTCCCATCGGTGGGCTCTACCTGCCTCCCTCCAGGCTCATCCTGTACCTCTCTGTTCCTGTTCACTGCTTTCTCGCCACACTAGCCTTCTTGATTCTTGAATACAGCAAGATTGTCCCATCGGAGGGCCTATGCTCTAGCTGCCCACACACGGCCTAGAAAACTCTCCCTCTCCTTTGCATGGCTGGATCCCTTGTCATTCAGATCTCTGCTTAAATGTCATCCTCTTCAGAGCAGTCATTCCTGTCACCCAATCTGATATACGTACTCCGTCATTTTCTTGACACCTCTTCCTACTTTAATTCTCAGTTTGGCCCTTGTCACTACCTGAAAATTTCTTGTCAATTTTTTTTAACAACTTTCCTCACCCACCCTGTCGAATTCCATACAGACACTACAAACTAAGCTCCAGGAAACAAAGACGTAACTGTTCTATTCATCACTGCATCCCTAGAGCAGTGCCTGCCATGGAACAGTCACTCTCTAACACTTGTTGAGTGGATGCAGGTAGGTGAATTGGACCCTACAGGTGGACAGGATTCACTCTTCTCTTCCACAGGGCATCCAGCTGTCCCTGGAGACCTTTAAGATGCCAATCCACAGGGGAGAGAGGGTTCTTGTTTTTGAGGTTAAAGAGAGAAAGCATCTCACCTCTGAATGGTTTCTTCCTGTTCCTTAACCATGTGTGCCAACTGCTGAAAGATGGAGCCCAGCTCAACAATTGTGGACTCAATGTTCTGCATGGTGTCTGCCCGGCTCTGGATGTAGGAATCCTTCAGAGGAGAGAGAGTGCACGTGAGCACTGGGAGCTTCTTCAGGGTAGGGCCTGCCTCCTGAGGACCCTCCAGATTGCCATTCCACCCATGGCACCTTCCAAACACTCGCTTGTGGCCCACAAAGGAAGACAGAAGAACAACTCCTGCCCAGCTCAGAGCCTGGGTACCTGCTCGTCAATGAGCTGCAGCTGCTGGCTGGTCCTAGGGTCCATCATGTCGATGGCCACATCCCCAGAGGCTCGGGACTCTGCCCCTAAAACCACAGCACCGCCCCCTGGGGAAAAAAAGAAGACATGACACTTCTTAGGGGTTAAAAGGTTCAACGCCCACATGCACTGGATTTCAATCCCAGCTCTGGCACTTACTAGCCTTGTGACCCTGGACATGTCATTTAACCTCTCTGAGCCTCAGATTCCTCATCTGCAAAATGGGGATAATGACAGTTGCTTTCTCAAAGGGTGATTGTGAAAATTAAATGACAGAATGTGAGTAAAATGAGTTAAGTGTACGGACAATATTAGAAACTCATTCTTTTGAACATGACTGAATGGATTCCCTCCCCCTCAACCAACGATGAGAATGTGGGAGACTAGGTGTGGATAATAAAGCCCAGTCATCAGGTTTGACCTCTGGGAGATAAAGCCTAGCAACTTCCTTGGCCCTCCACTCTCCTACCCAACTCCTGCCTTTATAGGATACCCTCAGAACCAGAGTAACTAAGCCTGACCCCTCAGGGCTCCCTGTACTGCCTGTGACTTACCCAGGTGGTTGGGGGCAAGGGGCAGGGCTGACACGGGTGCCCGGGAGAACTGCTCCCGCCGGCTCCTCTGCTGCTTCAGGTTCTGGGGTTGAGTGGGGAAGAAATGCAAAGGTCCTGAGGCCTCTGGAAAGTGGGCACATTAAAGAGAGATCCCTCCTGGTGCCCTTGACCCTGTTGCCCTTGCCCCTCCGCTTGGCCCTTCCCCATTTCCCTCTGGGGCCCTCAACCCCAGCTTCTTATCTCCCCTACACAGATTCTTCTCACCTCTGTCCTCACTTCTAAAACTGATTTGAAGTCATTGGACATGGAGGCCAGTTTTGACTGGAAGAAAAGGAGAGGGTCAGCCAGAGAAGACAATGCCTTCCTCCCTTCTGCCTCCCCCTCTCCCTGGTCCCACCTGCAGGGAGACCACGATGGTGTTGGAATGGGTCTGCAGGTGCCGGCCACTCTGGCTGCCCTTGGCCCTCACGAAATCCTGAAGCTGGGCGATTTGTTTGTTGAGGCTATTGATGTCCTGGCGAAAGAGCCAACAGAAAAACTGAGTATCAACCAGGGGGGTCCTCGGCCAGCAACTCTCCCATATGGACATCTCTGGCAGGGATGGCAGGGTAGACATTGGTAGCAGGGGTGAGGGTATCTCAGTCAGAACAGAAGGGCCTGCTGGGACAGTCTAAGCTCTGGAATTTGCTCTGGCTTAGTCCCTGCAGAGCAGAGCCAGAAAGAAGCGAAACATAGCCTCCTCTGTTTGTAAATAACTGCTCTTAAATCCCTCCACCCTATTGCCACACCCCCTGCTGTGAGGCCATGCTCATGGCCAAACTCTCAGACCCAGAGCATGCTGACCACAAAGCGTCTGTGCAGTACTTGGAAGATGGGAAGAGTCAAAGGCACCATGGCCTCCCAGGGGGAAGGGTGTAGCTCAAGTGGTAGAGCACATGCTCAGCACCCAAGAGGTCCTAGGTTCAATCCCCGGTACCTCCTCCAAGCAGAAATCAGTGAAGAAACCTAGTTACCTCCCCCTCATAAAACAAACAGTACAAACCATGGATTCCCAGAAGGACCAATGAAATGATTTTTATATACAGAATTCCTTTCAAAAAATCACTACTGCGAAAGAGTGAAAGGTGTGACTTGTCCAAGGTTATACACAATGAGTTAGCAGCACAGCCAGCCTTTCTACACCAGACCAACACATTATCCACTTCCCAAGCCTGCTTGCCAAGGGCTTTGTGAGAGAAGAGAGATGAAGGAGGCAGCCGGGAGTAGCAGAGAAAGCTTGCCCCACAGCAGCCAGGTCCAGGGAAGGACCAGAGGAAGAGGAGGAGAGGAAGAAGTAAAAAATGGTGAATTCAAGAAACAGGCTAGACATTTGTGGCAACATGGATGAAACTGGAGATCGTCATTCAAAGTGAAGTAAGCCAGAAAGAGAAAGAAAAATACCATATGGTATCACTCATATGTGGAATCTAAAAAAAAAAAAAAAAAAAAAAAAGACAAATGAACTTATTTACAAAACAGAAACAGACTCACAGACATAGAAAACAAACTTATGGTCACCAGTGGGGAAAGGGGATGGGAAGGGATAAACTGGGAGTTTGAGATTTGCAGATACTGTTACATATAAAACAAGTTTATACTGTATGGCAGAGGAAACTATTATTTAATACTTTGCAGTAACATACAACAAAAAAGAATATGGAAAGGAACATAAGTATGTATATGTATGACTGAAACATTACGCTGTACACCAGAAATTGACACAACATTGTAAACTGACAATACTTCAATGAAATAAAGAAAGAAGGAAAGAGGCTAGGAAAAAAAACTTAGATTAGGCAATTGCTCTAGTCTCTCCAACCGTTCCCCCTCTGCCCCGGTTACTATCCCAGCCCCACCCATTCTCTTGAGACCCCTGGATGATTTCTGCAGCTGACTGGTCTGTCCCTTTGGAGTTAATGCAGCTTCCTCACAGACCTGCATCCAAAACTAAATTCCAGGATTTCCCCCGATAAAAATCTCTTCCTCCAGGAGCTTAGAGAATGGCACCCCTCCCCTGCCAGGCACCCAAGCTGGAGGCTCCTAAGTCACATCCTGACCTCTCCTTAACCCGGCTTATATGCCACCACACAGCCATAATCTACACGGAGCACTGGCTACATACTCAACCCCATGTGAACCAAACAGCAGCCTCATGTTTGATTACTGGGCACTGCGCAACCTGCTAAGCAGCTGACAACTTCCTCTTTGTCCTTATACTTAACACAGAAAACAACTCTTGATTTCCCCCCAAAAGCTATTCTTCCTTCCTTCCTTTCCATTTTGGTAAATGGCACTACCATTCATCAGTTGCTCAGACCAAAAAACTTAGGAGCCATCCTCAATTCCTCTCTCTTCCCTTAATCCACACGGAACCCACAAAGAACTCAGCTGACTCCAACATATACTCTGAATGTGTCCACTCACCTCCTCCAAAGAAGCCGCCCCAGTCCAAACTAGCCTCTTCTCTCTCTCAAAAATCTCCCAGAGCCTCGTAAGTGACCTTCCTCTTAAGAGTCTGCCCTCCTACAACCCGCTTTCTACACAACCACCAGAAGGATCTTCTAAACCATAAATATGGCATGCCATCCTCCTCCTTAAAATCTTTTAAGAGCTTCCCGCTAAATTTAGACTGCAACCCAAATTCCTTACCTGGCTTACAGAGGCTGTAACTCTGGCCCTGCCCACTCCTCTGACCTCACGCCTACCAGCCTCCTCCCACTTGCTGTGCTGCATCCACGCTGCCCTCTTCCACGTTAGTCAAATGCATGAAGGTTACCCGTGCCTCAGGGCCTTTCCCTTTGCTATTCCCACTTTCTAGAATGTGCCCCCATCAGATCTTTGGATGACTGGCTTTTCCCTTACCATTCAGGTCCCTTCTTCAGCCAGGCCATCCCAGGTCATCCCCAGTTAAGGTAGGCCCCTTGCCTGAATAACTCACTCACCCTTATTTCTTTAATAGGATCTGCCACTACCTGAAACTGTCTTTTCTGTTTACTTGTATAGTGTGCAGTTCGTCCATTCAGAAAAGAAGTTCCCAAGGGCAGGGACCACATCTGTCTCATTCACTGCTGAATCCTCAGAACCAGGCAGCCAAAAGTCACTCAATAATGTGAGTGATTGAAAAAATAAACAAACGAATCCTCACAACAATCCTATGAGGTTAGGTTCTGATATTGCCCCCTTTCTATTTATCAGGGAACTGATGCTCAAATTGGTCAGGTAGCTTACCCAAGGTCACACCTTAAGTGGCGGGCCTGGGATTTGAAGTCTCTTGGAATCCAGTAGGTGGGCCTTAGGTGCCTATGCACTAACGCCCCAAGAGTTAATGGAAACTTCTCTTTTCTACTCTTGAACGTGTCTGTCCTTTGGCCTCTGCCACAATCATCTTCATACTGGACAATCACATAAGCTTCCTCCCTAGCCTCTCTGCTGGTCCTCACTCTTGGGTTTTTTTCCCCCAGGGTCATTCAATTTCTCACTTTATTCTCACTACATGATTCTGGGGAAGAAAGGAATCACACTGTTAGAACTGTACTCTACCAGTATCCTGCAGACAGAATTGGAATCCAGGTTCTAATCCAGGTCTTTGCAGCCCACACATTCAGAGGGATTCCACCCTCCTGAGCAAGCCCCACAATGATCTTCACAACCAGCCACCAACTGACCTTTCCAGCCGCATCTGCTGCCGAACACTCATTCAGTCAACAAATATTGGCTACCTACTATATGCCAGACACTTATACAGGCATTTGGGATACATCTATGAACAAGCAGAAAGAAAAATCTCT
Source organism: Camelus ferus (assembly GCF_009834535.1). Lineage (NCBI taxonomy): Eukaryota > Metazoa > Chordata > Mammalia > Artiodactyla > Camelidae > Camelus > Camelus ferus. The sequence goes on from NC_045705.1 coordinate 63,882,734, forward strand.
GCTCTTGTGGCATTTACCCTTTTTCCCCCCTTTTTTTTGAGCAGGATGAGGTAAGTGGGAGGAAATAAGCAATAAACATAAATGAGTTAATTATAGAGAATATTAGAATGTATGTCAGAATGCTATAAAAAAGAAAGGAAAGCAAGGTATGAGAGATCAGAGCACGGTGATGGCAGGACTCCCTGAGCAGGTGACATCTAAGCAAAGACTTGAACTCTCCCTTTCATAAGACATGCCTCTGCACACACTGTTTCCTCTGTCTGGAATGTTCTTCCACTGCCTCAACACAAGCCTTGAAACCAGCTCAGATTTCAGCTCCTCTATAAAATCTTTCCTAATTTTTCCAGATTGTCTCATTCATCTTTTTATAAGATCTTTTCTGCACCACTCACTTCCTGTTCAGTGTTCACTGCAGGTGTGAGTTTATGGGGCTGGATACCTCTTCTAGACAATTAAGCCCCTGAAGGCAGGAATCCTGCCTCACAATGTTACTGCAGCAGGTGCTCAGGACAGTGCTTTATACACAGAAGATGATCAGTAAGTGTTTACTGACAGTGCATGAGCAGGATGCTTGGGGCTGGCTCTAGAAACTTGCTCTGTGACTCCACAGCAAGGGAAAACGATGGAAGTGATCTGATGGGAATGCTGGGCTCTCCCAGTCGCTAGTCACTCACCTGTTTGATGATGTAAGTTAGCTCCTCGATTTCCACTGCTTTATCATCAAAGAGGGATTTGCGTTTTGCCACTGCAGAGACATATAAGAAGCTGTGATAGGTGAGGGGGAAGATAAGGTTCAGGGAGTACGGTTCCTCAGCCCTCTTTGGTTCACTGCCCAAACTCTGAAAGACCCCAAGACTACTCACAGATTGTCAGTTTCTCCAGCTTGGCAAATGTGTTGCTGAGGTCTTTTCCAATGCGCCTGCAAATGAGCAGTAGTGAGAACACTGTGGGAAAAGGAAGAAGAGGGCCTTTCCCACATTAGCACTGGCACAACCAACCCAGTCGTCACAGCCAAGGCCACCACAGGCAAGCCTGCTTCTCCTTAGACACTGTGTCATCCCACCACATAACCTCTCTCAACTCACTTGGCCATGAGGGTGAATTCACTGCGTTGCCGGACAGCACGCAGAGCCGGCTTGTTTGTCTGGATTCCATTCTGAAAACAATGTCAAGATGTAAAACTTTAGCCTTTCCTCCCCATTGCCAGCTTTCACTGCTCTTCAGGTGTCCACTAAACTCCATCCCTAGTACTAGTGGCATCCTCCACCAGATGGTCCAGATAGGAAGACCTGGGCTGAAATCTTTCTAAAATTTTTTTAAAATCTTTTTTCCTTTTTTTTTTTAATGGAAGTACTGAGGATTGAACCCAGGACCTCATGCATGCTAAGCATGTGCTCTGCCACTGAGCTATACCAACCCGCCCCCTCCAACCTGGGTTCAAATCTTGATGCTACCCCTTATTAGATGGGGAGTGTGGGGCACATTACTTAAACCATTCTGAATCTCTATTTCCTCTTCTATGAAATGAAGACCATCCACACACCTCCAATTGCTGTTGCTAAGATTAAAAAACACAAGGACTGTAACGTATTTTAGCCAAATACCAGGTCCACTGTAAGCACTAAATAAATGGTAACTAGTATTACTATTCTATTCCTCCAATTTGAGAATCGAAGAGATAAACAGAAAGCTCTTGGAGATCACATAGCAGAGCAGTTGTTAACAAGAGCTGAGCAGTAAAAATATTTAAAATTACAGTTATTCAGGTTCCACTTGGATTTAGAAAGTCTGGACCAAGACAAAGAAACCTAATTTTCTTAAAAATCAGTCCAAAGTGATTTTGATAAAAATTACTTATTTAGAAAGCTTCCTTTATTTTACAGATGTAAAAACTGAAGTCCAACTAGACTGACTTCCCTGTTGTCACAGAGCACAGAATTATACTAGAACTAGAATTCAAAGTGCTTGTCTCTGAGCTAAGGGTCTTTCTAGAATCTGTTCCTTATCCAAATCAAATATATTGCAGCTGCCTCTCACCCTGAGATATTCCTTCCAAAATAGCAACCCATGTTCAGGGGATTCCTGATAAAAAGTCTAGATCTTTGCCACCAGATCAGCTAGCCCAACTTTTCTCCCTTGCTTAGTAGATACCACCCCTCCAAGCTGGATCAGTTCTCCATCAGGTTCCCCCAAGAATTACTTCAATCAACATTGCCGGAGCACCGCCTCTCCCAGGTTTCAGTCAGGCTCTTTCCTGCCTTTCCCACTCCAGGTACTTACCTGACGGCTCTGCAGGGACTTGCAGGCAGACAGGAACTCCTGGGTCCGATCCCGGCAGGACATGGTGTCGGGAAGGGGAGGGACCAGGGCCACTGGCGGGGGCAGAGGAGCGATGTCGCTGCTGCTACTGCCAGCAGTTGCAGGGGACAGGACCTGTGTCTTTGAGAGACCCAGGTAGACACCCTGATCCGTGTTCTTAGACCCGTAGCGTTTCCGCGGGATCATTGAGACGCATAACCTCGGACTGTTGTGGAGGGGAGAGTGTCATTCCCCAGGTAGCCTCCTTCCCCACAAATCCCTCCCCCCTCAACCAGCAGATCCTCGGGCCCCCTCTGCACTTGGCAAGTTCTTTCGCGCCCAAAGCCACCCGTAGGTCCTGGGGCCGCTTCCTCTCCGGCCCCGCTTCCTCTCCGGCCCAAGCTGTACCCCTCCTCGACTCTTCTTCCAACTTGGTTCTGGTGGCCAGAGCGCGGGCTTGGGCCCTGGAGCAGAGGCAAGACCAGTACAGGTCCCGTGGCTCCGAGGCTCTAGCCCGGCCCGTGCAACTGCCCCAGGCCCTAAATGGGCCCTCTCGTATTCACGGCTTCCTGCGACTCGTCAGGGAGAAACGGCGACAGACCTCCAGAGAGGGACACACTTCGGTGGGCGGAGGGGGGAATTTCTAGGTGTTTATTTGAAGCAGGAAGTCCCACCCCCGCCCAAGTCCCACCTTCTGGAGGACGGCAACCACTGATAAGCTAACGCCGACGTCTTTCTCAACAGGGGCTTTCCTGATTGGACTACGAAGTATTCGCTCACTCCGAGCCGGGCCGACAGGACTTGCTCCCGTGTCCCTGGTTCCCTTCCCCCTGCCCGGGGCCGTCCCCGGAAAGAGCAGCCCAGAGCAGACACGGCGGTCAGACCCCTCTTAGAGCGAGCCCTACCTCCTCTCTGCCGCCTGCCGCCGCCACTGCCACAACCTCTCGGGTCGTCACCGCCTCCTCCCCGGGCGCGGAAGCCGCCGAAACCCGACCAAAGCCTAGAAGCCGCCACGTCACCCACACGTAACCCCACCCCCGGTGACGAGAGGGCGGTGCCACGCCTTTTCGAGCCCGGCGACCCGAGAGGCACGTCCCCCACCCTAATATAGGAGAAACTCCTTTCTCCTGTTGGCTAGGCCGCCCCCGTGACCCCGCCCCCGAGGAACGAGAGTCGGACCCAGGGGCCTGGGGCAGCCCCGGGGGAGGAACCTTAAAGAGCCCGCAGCCCTGGCGGGTCCTGCAACCTGTGCATCCAAATCGGGCAGCGGAAGCACAAGCTCTCAGGCAGGTATACGTTAGAAACTTTATTCTCTGGAGGCTGGGACGGACTGAGAGCAGGACTAGTGTCACCCCTTCTCCGGCTCCTTCAGGATCCCCTTCCGCTTGCACTCTTGGAACACACCCGCCTGCTTTTGACCCTGGCCTGATTGCCTCTTGTTTGACCGCGAGGAACCCCGACGGCTGAAAATGGATAGCCGCCGCCATAGCACTGTGATCAGAAGGCTTTCGTTCGACCTGCGATTCCGTTGGTTCTCTGAGTCCGCATCGACCCCTTCGGTGCCTGGGAGGATGATGAGGCTGCTGAGCTCTACCCTGCCCAGTCCAACCTCCGGGTGGTCCTATCGGGTTAGCCCCAACTCCCGGCTCCCTGGGCCCCCTTTGTGTCTCTGGTCCCACCTTCCTCGGCTTCGTCTGACCCGGCCTCCTTGGTCTGCTCTTCCGAAGTCTTAAAGTCCTTGTCTTGGCAGCAACCCATGGCCACGCGCAGCCCCGCACTCCGCCACCCACGCCAGCTCGCCGGCTCCCGGTCTTGCTTTTGTGACGTCAAATACTCCCGCCACCCCAGCTCTGGGAGTAGCGACCCCTCTTTCCTTTCTCCCATCACAGAAGGCTCAGGGTCATGGTGCGTATTATGGTGTTTATTTACAAATAAAGTGAGCACAAGCTCTTCAGGAGTTAGTGGACCCAGGCCGCTTCCTCTTTCTCCGTCTGGTTTGGAGAGCGTCTTGGGTCTGCTCCAAATCAGATGAGGTCAGGAACTTCCGCTTGGCAGCTGCCTCCAAGGAAGCCCAAAGTTCATCTGTCTCTGTGTCTTCTGAAGGTATCTTGTTGGGCTCTTGAGGCTCTTGGGGTTCATCCTGGTGAGTGGGAGAAGAGCTTAGGAGTCAGGAGCATAATAACAGATCCACAGGAAGGGGAGTAATCCAGGTACCACCCTTTTTATTTCCTGCTGCTGGAAACCATTCCTATCCATGCTCCCGTGTCACCCTTGGCAGTAACCCTGTCAACAATATATTAACACCCCTCTGAAAAATTAAGTAACTTGGCAGGTGGATGGACAATCCCAGGTCTGAGTTCCAGCTGCTTCCCTTTCCTCTTCACAGGGAACTCCACACCTGTGCCCTTAGCCGCCACGTTCCCAGACCCAACTGCTTACCTCCCAGTTATCCCTCCCTGACAGGAGGAGGCAGTTTAGTTGAGATTTGAGATAAACCTGCAAAAGATGAAGAGCCTTAAGGAGCCACGCCTGCTGAAATAGAAACGAACAGAAGGGCAAAGGAGGCAGCAGGCTCTCACCTTATGCTCCAGGCCCCGTGGATTCCGGATCCTGTGTACCCTCAAGACTCTGTCCAAGCCACAGGAGGCTAGTAGGGGCTTTGAAGGGTGACACTGCAACCCTCGGACACTGCCTGCCAGCCCCTTCAGACAGCCCAGTAGGCGCCCTGGGGAAAGGGGTAGGCATCAGTGCCAGCTCGCCAGCTAACAACCATTTATTGGATGTTTACTGTCAAATCACTTTGTTTCAATATTTAAGTTTAACATAACGCTGAGGTGGCAGTTACCATTATCTCCATTTTATAGGTGAAGGAACTAAGGCACAGGAAATTGACAAAGTAATTTGTCAAAGGTCATATAGCTTCTGGAAGAACCAGGATTTGAACCCAGGCAATCTGGTACCTGAAAGTGGCCTCAACCACTGCACTGTACTACCTCAAAGGGAATCCTGCCCTTCCTCCCCACCCCTTCCCCACCACCGCCTGCCCCCCCAAGGCACCCTAGACCACACACCTTGCCGAAGGTCAATTTCTGCCAGCTGCCCATGAGTGTTCCCTACAATCACGGAGCTAAGGAGGAGACCAGAGGTAGATGAGATCAGCAGGAGCCCCTTGAAGTCCTTCCCAAGCCCCATTTTGCCTTCTAAACACTCACTTGCCCCCAGGAGTGAGGGTCATGGCTGTCAGTGGGTACTCTCCATAGGTGGCCTCGAGGACTGGCCTGCGCTGGGGGGAGGCTGGATCATAGACACGAACCTGGAGGAAGACTGAAGCATCACAATAGTACCCTCACTCCACACACCCCCTCTGGCTCCTCCACATCTTCACCCCCTCCTTCATACACTGCTCTCTTGTTTACAACCCACTCTTAGAGAAACTTTCTCATTTGAAATGCACCCCTCTTTGAGTGTTGGGGGTGTACAGCAGAGCTGCTTAGGAGCATGAATGAACAGGGCTGAGGGGAGCGGTCCCTCAGGTTGGGGGCTGGCAGCATTCCCATGGTCTGCATGTGTGAGCATTCCATCCATCCATATTCCCCTCTTAGGGTGGGAAAGCAAGTCAGTCCAATTGTCAGAGAAGCTGAATTTTAAGCAGAGAAGTTAAGCTTGAACAAGGGAGGAGAGAGGAAGCCTTCATGTGTGTTCTGAGCAGAGGTATATCATCAAGATCAAACTTCAGTATATAGGAGCAAAGGAAACAGTAAATACAGTGACCCTGTCCTGCCTCAGTCTTAGGACTTCAAATGAGACCAGCTTAAAAGATCCTGAGTCGGGCCTTTCCCATAAAGACTGCCTGGGTTCAAAGCTGAGGAGCTGAGGCCAGAGAGCAGAGGATCAGGCTTGGGTCCCAAAGCAAATCAGAGGCTGCATCAAGACTAGAACCCAATTCTCTTGACACCTGCTCCATGAGATTCTACTATGAAGGAGACACTCCCTACTATCCTCTCTTCTAGGTGGGAGGGGAAAAAGAAGAATCACAGTTCAGGAAAGTCCATCCTAGAATGCAGTAGGAGGTCACTGGCTCAGCCATTGGGTTGGGACACACAGGGGAAGTGGTCCCATTTCTAGGAGATTAGGGATGGAAAGATGATGAGGGCGGCTATGCTGAATGGTGGGGACTGAGACTGCACAGCAAGGCTGTTTCTCCAGGAGGCTGCTTAAGCCCAGAAAGAAATAGGGTGGGGTGGTGCCTCACCTGGTGGTACCCTGTACAGGTGACGAGCTTCTGTGACTCAGGGAGGAACTGTATGTCCTGGTCCCAGATGGGAACCCGCAGGTCGAGCCAATCATTCCGTACCTGGTGGGGCAGGTGGAAGGGGGACAGGGCTGTGAGGGGCTCAGCAGGCCCCTTCCTTCCACCAACTGTCTTATCCTCTAAAGCCACAGGACTCTGACTCATAGTCAGTGGTCTCAGCCTCCCTTGGCCTCAGACACAGCCCCTCCCCACCTATTGTCACTCACATTCTTGGCTCTGAACACAGGCTCCTCTGACCCTTGCAGGTCCCACACCTTCAAAGCATTCTCCTTCCCACCCGTAGGCAACTATGTTGGGGCGTGCTGGGTCTTGGCGCATCCTACACACCCCAGGGCCCACCCTGAGTTCCAGGAGCTGAAAAGGGAGATGAGAGGGGAGATGTGAGTCAGTTCCAGAGTCATCAATCCTGCTCTCCCAAAGCCTTCATTTGGTTCCTACCCTGGGTCCCACCTTCCCCACCCATCAGGATCAGGACAGGGGAACTTCACTGGGTCAGGGGATGCCTCCTTGTCATTGTCCTGCCAGACTCGAAGAATCCCGGAATCCACACAAGTGATGAGGGTTCTGCAGGCAAAGGGAAGAGAGAGTTAGGTTTTTTAAAGGAGGAAAAAAAAAAAAAAAAAGGCATAAAAGTGTTCCCTGGCTCCAGATGACCCACTGCCAAATTCACATGAACGAGACTCCCTCCTAGCAGCCCTGTTCCCAAGGAAGCCTCTAGGTAACTCGGGGCCAGGCAGGGTTGATGACTGTTGTTTAATTTCCTCAACAGGATGAGGGTTTATCAGTCTTATAGGTGAATAAGCTGAAGCTCTGAGAAATTAAAAGATTCACCATTCAGCTCTAAATGTCAGAACCAGAGATGGAAATCAAAGTCTGTGACACTCCAAAGCAGAGAGCATTTGCTATTTCATAGCTACCTCTGGGGCACCAGGCCCTGCTGGTATTTCTGAATAGTGAGTCCATTTCCAGGGGTCAGGATCGGTAGCTCTGAAAGGACTGAAGTGGGACTGCTCTGGATTTAGTGTCTGGCCAAAGTCAACCACCAGTTTCTTCTCTCAAGTTCCCTGTTCCAGGTTTCAGATGCTAAATGTCAACCTCTCCTTGAAATAATGCTTCCCATGAAGCCCAAGCAAGTCTCTCTCCAGGATCAGCACAGCCCAAGCCTAGGCTCTTTCTCATATCTGCACACCCTCCTCACCTTGGTTCAGGCTCTGGGCTTGCCTGGGCTGTGGAAACAATCTCCCAGCTGCTCCCTCTCCAATCCATCCTACATGTTTCTGCAGGCTCACAGCTCTGACCATAGCATTTCCTGCTCAAAAATCAGTAACTCCCCACCACCTACAAAATGCAAATCTCAGCTGAGCACTTAAAGCCCTTTATCTTCCAGGGGGGTGGCTATAGCTCAGTGGTACAGTGCATGCTTAGCATGCATGAGGTCCTGGGTTCAATCCCCAGTACCTCCATTTAAAAAAAACATTAACAAAAAGTGAAAAAAAAAAAAAAGTGAAAAATAAAGTGCTTCCTCAGTTTCAACCCCCAAGTGCTATTTATCTTGCTCATGATGTACCCTCTAGCCCGGCACCAATGCTTGGCCTCTGCTCAGGCAGTAGCTTCTTCATAGGATGTCCTTACCCCTTTCTCCATCTGCCAAAATGCTACCCATCCTTCAAGGCCCAGTTCAAATGTCTCACTCCCACAGTGCCTTCTAGATCTCACCTGTCAGAATTAACATCACCAAACCTACACAGCTTGTTCCCAGCCTCTCTCCACCTTCAAAAAAAAGCTAAGCCTATAACCCAGCACTTTCCCATCTTCTACTTTAGAGGTTCACCACCTCGTTGGTAGTTGTTAGGCTCCATTTAAAAACATACTTGAAACTATTAAATGACTTGCTTAGGGTCACCCAAAAGGTTATGGAGCCAAAAGAAAAACCCTCGAGAACGCAAACTCTATGAAGGCAGGTACTGTGTCTGGTTTACCTGCAGCCCTTGCATTTCGCCTAAGGCCTGTAACTCAGCAGGTGTTTAATAAATGCTTATTATAGGAATGAACTAACAAAAGCAGAACAAAGGTCCCTGTCACCCAGACCAGGCCCGTGTCACCTAACGGTTGATTGCCGTTATCCGGCCGTCCCGTGGGAGCCTCAATGCTCTCCCTAGGACCTGAGTGTTCGGCAAACAAGGGGCTCGGTCTTACCCGTCGACCTGGGCGAGGCCTCGGAACGTGCCCTCCCCTCCAGGGCAGTGCCTCTGGCCCTGGAACCTGCCCTCCTCGGTGCTGAAGTGCTTCACTGTCCCATCGGCACAGCCCACCAGGATCTGCAGGCAGAGGAGGGCAGGATGGTGAGGAGAACGAGGCTGCCGCGCCCCAACCCCCCAGCTCCGGCCCAGGCAGCGGCCGCTCACCTGAGTCTCGCCGCCCGCGCTCCAGCACAGCGCGCTCACTGCCTCCTCGCGCCGCGGCTGTCCTGAAGCCATGAAGTTCGCCGCCTGTTTGCGCTGAAGGTTCACCCCTGTGGGACGCAGACGTCAGTCTCGCTGGGGTGGGAGCGGGCGACCCCCGCAGTCCCCGATGCCCGGCCCCGCCACCCACCTTTCAGGATGCCGGTGTCGGTGCCGACCCACACATGGTTCCAGCGTGCCGCCGTAGCCGCCATAACAGAGCTCGGGAGCTCTCGCCGCTCGCACTTCCGGCGCAGCGTCTACGTCACCGGCGCGCGCCGAGTCCAATCCGGAATAACGCTATTGCTGGGAGTTTAAAAAACCGGAAAAGTAAAAATTCCCTGCCGGGACCATCTGGTTTTGCTTTTACAGAAACGAAATGTGGAGATTATTTGTAGAGATCTGAACAATAGCTTGATCATTTTAGAATTGGAGTGAAACACATCCTAACTGAACCGCGATGCTGGGTCCAGCCGGTCCTAGTCCGTCTCCCTGCTCCAAAGCATGACTTTTTTTTTTAAACAAGAAAATAAAGCCCATTTCAGGGACGATTCAAACTGCTAACGAGGTGCATGTCTTCAACGTCAAGTATAAAAAGACAAAAAGAAATCAGAGAAAATGAAACCGAGGATCTTAAAACATCTCTGTTTTGGAAGGTGGAGGTAAGAGTGTCTTACTTCCTCACATTGAAAGGTTTGCTGATGGTAAAAATTAGCACCAACTGGGAGTGAAAATCTGCAGAATTAACAGAAACAATGTTTCTCCCAAGGATAAACTGCATTTTTAAAAATATCATTATGGCCCCCTTTGAATGACTACAGTTCTCTTACGGAGAAATTTTTTTCTCTGCAATCAGACTATCAGAAACTTTGCTGTTTGAAATTGTATCAATAAGGATAAAAGCATGCCCCTCCTGCCTGGCAGATCTAAGTCCTCCACAGAGAAGCAGCGTTGATCTCCAACTCAGCTGCAGTGTTGCCGGTAAGAGTTCTGACAACAGTCCGCATTTATCTTAAAGGCATCTTCAGTTCACCTCACAGTCTACTAACGTTGACCTCTTCGCTATCAGCTCTCTTTGTACTGAATCTATTACACTTCAAACCAAATTAAACCTAAAACTCCCCTTCCCCTAAAATTCTGTAGTTCTTCATCTTGCGGGGGGACCATACCCCATTTCTCTTTTGGACTGCCCCCTCTCACAAAACCAGACACACAGCTGGAGTTAAGACTATAAACCAGACGGTACCTCCCGGTTTAACATAACGTACAACTAAAAGCTAAAATAAAACAAGTATTTTTAACTTCTCACCTGCATCAAACACTAAGAGTACATAGTTTCATTATCCCCACAAGGGCTAAATCCAAACACAATTCTATGGTACAAGTTTTGTAAATGAAATTGCCAGCTAAGTTTTAAGTCTATGACAGCTTTTGAACAAGACAACAAGAATAAACGAATGTGTACTACCTCCGTTAAAAACCCACATCCCGTAAAGTTTTTGTTATTTCCACAACTATTCGCCTAGTACACTTGGATCTACAATACTCGCGAAAGAAAAAAAAAAATTTCTGTCTCTTATTAAACCACTAAAGAAAGTTTCCCCCGAAGGGGATGCACCGTTCCTGGAAGTACTGCAATACCAGGTCGACGCGTGGAGTGGACGGAGCAAGCTCCTATTCCAACTCCTAACTCCAAAAATCCATTTAATATATTGTCCTCGGATAGAGGACGTATCAGATATTAAACTGATAAGAACAGATACTACACTTGATCTTAGCCAAAAGGCCGAGAAGCGATAAAGCTTTTCGTTGATCACGGCCAGGCTTATACCTACTATAGCTTTTACAATTGTGGTGACTTTGAGTTCCCAGTCATTAGATTTTTTCCGATGTGCAGTAATGCTTAAAGTCAATTTCTCATTATTTTTACTTATAATAATAGCTACATTTTGGGGAAACAAACCTTAAACAGTGTTCTTTACTGCTTCGCCTTCCCGCTCACGCTCGGTGTATTTTGCATAAACCCGCCCCTTTGCTCTTTCACTTTCTTGGGATTGGTCCTCATACTAGATGAGATTTCAATGGCCGCGAGGTCTCTTTTCCTCTGAGACTTTGGCGTTAGTCTCCCAGCCTGAAGGCTTTTAGGCGCTCCCTGGGGCAGCAGGGCGGTGATGTCAGTAGGCTGAGGACGGTGCAGAGCGGCGCCCCTCTCCACATTTATTTGGAGAGGCCGCTATTCCCGAGCACAGGCTTTGGATTCCAAAGAACTGAATTGGGATCTCGGCTCGCCAGTTCCTGATTTGATGACAGGAGACATGTTGCTTAGGCTCCTATCTCCTCTGTCAAATAGGGGAATGATAACACGCTTATGGGGTGGTTGTGAGAACTGAGGACACACTGGGCTCAGCCCTAAGGAGACAGGAGAGGTTAGCCATTAGGACTATGTTCCCCTCACATCTTGGGGCTCCTGGCTCCCTTCTGCCCCTCCTGCCTCACCGATCTGTAACACCCACCCCTACCCCACTTACATCTTGCCATTTATACCATCCAACACCCACCGTCGCACAGCACGGTGGAAAAGATGTCCTGAGAAAGACTTCGGAGCCTCTTAATTCCTAAACCCAAGAACCACCAGTGGGAGAAGGGGTGAGGACAGTGTAGGTCAAATGTAAAAGAAGCAATTCTTTAGAGGTTCAGAGCAAAGCCCCCAGCTGTACGAAAGGGATTAATGTCAGGCCCTGGCTGAGAAGGGACTTGGAAGTCCTGTTTCCTTGGAAACCATATTAATGTAAACGCGGAACGTTCTGTTCGAAACCTCCTTAACTGATCTCTGTACCAGGGTTGGAAATAGAGGCCATGTCTTTATGTCAAAGTGACCAGCATGGCTGAGCTCCAAGAGTGGAATGTTCCATTCTCACTGATACGATTTCAACTAGCAAAGTCTGATAATCCGTGATTTTAGAGAATTCGGTGTCTCAGCACTGTGCCTGTTAATAAACAGAAGCAGTTTCTACATGCTCCTGTAAATAAACCCAGAGCCTCCAGGGAGGGTCTGAATTAAGGGGGTGTGGCAGGCAGAATTAGTGCCCCCGCATGCCCTTGTCCTAATTCTTAGAACCTCTTATTATGTTACTTTACATGGCAGGCAAAACGTACTTCGTGGATATGGTTAAATTAAGATTTTTTAGAAGAGATCATTCTGGACTATCTGCTGGGCTCCATGTACATAATCAAAAAGATCACAGAGAGAGGCAGGAGACTGTCAGAGTGATGCAGCATGAGAACGATTTGATGATCCATTGCTAGCTTTGAAAATGGAAAGGGGTCAATCGGCCAAGGAATCTGGGTGGCCTCTAGAATCTGGAAAAGGCAAAGAAACAGATTCTCCCCTGGCACCTCCAGAGATAAATGCAGCCCTGTTAGTACACCTTGATTTTAGCCCACTGAGACCCATTTTGAACTTCTGACCTCCAAAATTGTAAGAGTTGTTTCGTTTTAAGGCACCAAGTTTGTGCTAACTTGTTACAGTAGCAGTAAAATAATACAGAGGCAAAAGCAAAATTCAGTTTCTTTCAATCACCACTTTCTCTAAATTGTGCAAGACCCAACCTGGCGCAGGCCACAGCCCCCTAGCCGGGCAGGCTTCAGTCTGTCCCCGCAAGCTGCAGCCACGTATCTTGAGGACATCTTTTGGTGGGCTTTTCCCAGTTGGGTTTTAGCCATCACGTTGGCAGTAGCCCTGTTCCTCCTCTGAAGCAAAGGCAAGTATAAAGAGTTCCCTTACTTTCATCTACTGTTACCCCTGCCTCATGATGTGTGGGTACAGGAGGCTGACAGCAAGGACCCCAAGAACTTGGAAATCCATTTGGTCCCTAGGGGACCATTTGCCCATTTATTTACACTTAGTGAGCAGACATCCTACAATGATAAGCAAGATTAGACATACAAAGTGGACCTTGCCTTTGTGATGTTCAAAGTCTACTGGAAAAGTGAGAAAAGGCTCCACATAAGAGATGAAGGTGGCTTGGGTAAGTGTGGCTGTGACAGAGATGGTGAGAAATGGAAGAGTTCACAGAGAGTCGCTGGTTTTGATGACAAGCAAAGCAAGGCCTTTCCATCTGGGTACATTTAAATTTTGTAACAATATTTTCATGAAACTGATATAAATTGTCAAGTAGTGTTCAAAGGCATTATATTGTGTTTATATGTAGTTACATTGTTGCATGTTATTACATTGTTACAGTGCTCCCCAATTTACATCCCCTTTTATCTCTTTAAACTGTTTTTTTAATGATACATTCCTCCATATTTATAAATTGATTAGACAATTTTAGACTTTTTTTTTGTAGTGCACCTAAGAGAAAGATGTTATAAATTTAAAAATCAAAACAATATTGCAGCAGGTCCAAGAAATGTTTAGTCAATCCAAAGTATTTAATTTTTATTACATCACCTAACCCTTCTGAGAACCTGCTGTAGCTTTCCCCAAATAAATGCATAGTTGCCTTACACAATTTTGCAGTTTCTGGAGAGATTCTTAGAGGCCCCTGAGGCCCATTCACTAACCCACAAATTAACAACTACAGCCCTAAAGAGATAGGAGAACCTGTTTGAAGGTATCCAAACACCTAAAAAGGAGCCACGTTGAGTGGAGGAACAGGATCCGGAGGTCCTGGAGGGACTTGTGGGCAGGCCTGTCCAAGGGCTGTCCGTCCCAGAGAGCCCTGGCTCCAGGACTTAAGATTGGCTACCCTGGGCCCACTTCTCATGGCAACTCTTGAGGTTGGGGTTGGGCAGGTCCTAGAAAAGAGGCACTAGCTCTCCTCTTGACCACCAACCCACTCTCACTGCTAATTTGTATTAGCTCCCTGGCTCCTAGGAATTTAAAATCTCTACTGCTATTTAGTCTGCTGAAATGATCTTATCCAGTGCCCTGACTTTCCCTCACATCCATCACCTGGTGACATCTGAGCCCCAACCTGGTCCGTGGTGCCAGGCACAATTCCAGGTGCTTTTATATGAATTAACAACCTTAATAGAGATAAATAGGTACTATCATCTTCCCTCTTCTACAGATGGAGAAACTGGCGCACAGCAGGTTAGATGATTTTCTTTAGGTCACACAGCTACTAAGTGGCAAAGACATACTCTAAACCCAGGACACCTGGCTTGAGGCCCATATCCCGCATTCCTAAACCCTATGACGTTTATGCCTGTTTTCTTGGGTGTCCAGGAGGCACCTCAAACTCAGTATATCCAAAATGATTCCCTCCTGACCTGCCCACTCTGGAACATCCTGTGTGCTCCCTTTACCTCACACCCACATCCACTCCATCAGGCAATTTTGTTGCTTTTCCCTCCAAAATACATTCGGAATCACTCCATTTCATTCCATTTGCCATTTCCTCGGCCAGGAACCTTCAGCCCCATCTTCTTTTGTAGGTTTCAGCTTAAATGCCATCTCCTCAGAGATGCCTTCCCTGACCACCCTTCTTACATCAGATTGCTATTCTTTGTTAGCATATATCATGTACCTCAGTGTCTCAAAACTCAGCACTACTGACATTTTGGCCTGGGTAACATGGTTTGGGGAGTTGAGGGGCTGCCCGATGCATTGTAGGGTGTTTGGCAGCATCCCTGGCCTCTATGCACTAGATACCTACCAGTAGTATACCCCACCTCCAATGATGACAACTGAAAATGCATCCATACATTAATGTTCCCCAGGGGGCAAAAATCACCCCTAGCTGAGAACCAGTGTTATTTCAAATAATCTTATTTACTGGCTCTCATTTCTGCCTTTTGGACTAGCTGCTCCAAAGGTTAAGTCATTGACCAACCATAGATACCACCCCCTATAATCCTGCATTGCCACTGCTCTTACTATACACTTACTTGCCCAGGGCCAATTAAGAAGCAAAGATTTGAGAACACTGCATTTACAAATGTTCACCTGAGTACCCCGGTACATGTCCTGTAAAAGCTGCAGCTTTTACAGAAGTACGCTTCTCATGGGAGGCACAAAGAGGAAGTACAGATCATTTCAGAAGTTATTCCATTTACTCCACAACAGTACACACTAAATTAGTCAAGGGAGGCTTCCCAGCAGTAACTTGAGCAGGGCCCTGAATAAATCACCTTTGTGGAACCCAGAGAACTCCATCAGAAAATAAGAGACTCTTCTAACGAGTTAGAAGAGCAAGAATGCAAGGGTGGCTGCAGAGATCAAAATGCAGATGAGGTTACACTAGGAAGGCCATTGGGCAGTGGCAATTTACTGGCATATGGAGAAGCCATGTACCCAAGCGGGCAGTGATACAGTAAATTCTGGTTGTAGGCCTGATCTCAAAGGGCAATTACACTCCACAGAAACCATATTAGAGATTCATGTGAAGAAAGGGGGTGATGAAATACCAAGACCTGACAATCAATCTTCTGTTCCTAAATGCCATGCCTCGTCAGCTCCTAGTGCCTTTATCCAAGTCTACCAAAATTTTAAGGTATGGTTAAAATGGATCACTCAAACCCAGGAAATTTGTCATGCAGAATTCCTCAGCCAAATATAAAGAAAACTCCTTGAAGGTCTAAGAAGGCTCCTTGAGTGATGCTTCCCAGGGCCAGATAATCCAGCATTAGGCAAACTGCCAGACTGTAAACAGGGCAGTCAGTAAAAAACTCTAGGATTATTTCCTTCTGTTCAGCTAGGCCCACTCAAACACAGGAAATCAGTGAAGGTTTAAAAGAAAAAAACTTTTATTTACAAAGGCTGAAATGATTGCATGCTAATTTCAACAGCTACGTTATATAATGGCTTGACAATTCCAAATTTTGACGTCCTCCAAGAGTCAACTCCTGTAGAGAAAAAGTGAATCTTCTTACTAGACAGGCTTACAATGGGATATCCTTTAAACCAGTTATCATTAAAAGGATTGCTTCCAAGTATTTTTCCATTTATCATAGCCTATTAACACAAGTACATGAACAGATACCTACTATTATATGTGCTTTATTCTTTTTTTCAGACCTGGAAAAAAAAGTACAATTGATTTTTCCATCAGTCATTTATTTCCACCATTCCCATGTTTAGAAATTCTTAATGATCCCTCAGACAGTTCCTTCTGGAACAAGCCTTCCTCTTTTCCCCCAGCCAGTCCCAGTGGGTTCACCTTTACAGGCTCTGGGACCAGAACAGGAGGTAAGACATATGAATGTTTCTTCACTGGGAAATTTTAACTTGACCCATGTTGCATTCAAGTTAACTTTACCTCTTAACTTCAGACTGGAGTTGAGCAGAAATATGGCTTTTACCTTTCCCCTGCAAAAGAACAATTGGGAACTAAGTTTCTCAACCATCTCCAGGAATCCCTGTTGCTTAGAGAAAAGGCATATCTATATAGACTAAGTCTTAACACCAAACATTTTATAAAAACCAATAGCTAGTCCAAAAGGCTTCCTACTGCCTAGAAAACCTACTTAGGTAATGTCCCACTGTTACCTTTCACTTCAAGGCAAACTCACAGCTCAGAAAATACCTTTCAGTCATAGTAATCAGACTGGGGCGGTATCGAACTCATCACAGGTGAGTGAGAATTTGTCAAATGGTTCTTAAATGGCTAAAGACAGATTCTGGATTATGCCAGTAGTGTCTGCACAACTATCCCAAGTGCCACACAAAAACTGGTAACTCTTGAATATACTTACCTCAAATCATTCTCAGGCTCCAAACAAGGTGCTGGAACTAAAACAGGACAAGACTAAATTAGTGATGGTTATCTCTTGCAATAAAAGTTGTTCCCACCTAAACCACTGTTCTAGAAAATCAGATTTCCGAGTCTCAACAGCAAATCATCAGCCGAACGAGATTCCATGTAAGTCATCACATATAGATGCCTAAAAAGGCTTTTCTACTTAGTATGCTGCATGCACCAATGTATATGGAAACCACTCACCTTTGAGCAAACAAGCAGGTTACTGGCAACGGTACCTAGTGAAGGATAAAGCTATGAGTGACAAAAGTTCCTTCAACACAATACCCCACTGCTATCTTCTCCAGTTTCTCAGGTGTTCATATCTTTTCATTGTTTAAATCATAGTGAGCTAGTTTGATTCATCATAGAAACTGCCTACTTGGTGGCATAAGCCAGAGACATTAATCAACTAACCTTTCAGCTCTGGAGGCTTTCCAGAAAGAAGTATGCAGGAACTAGCTGATTCTGCACGAGAAAATCATGTAATTAGCAAAGTATCTGCAACAGTCAAAACTATTCTAGCTGTGATTACTGTATAAACCAAGAAAAGCTAAGCAAACGCTATCCACATATATTTGGTGTACCTCAGACTGTTCCATATGGAACAAGTTTTCATCCTCTCTCCCAGTCAGCCCCAGTGGGTTCACCATTACTGGCTCTGGGGCTGGGACAGGGGGTAAGACAGGATGTTTGCTCTCCTCACTGGCACTGACAAGCTACAACCAGCAAGGTTACAAGTACTCACCACTTACTCTCAACTCTTTCCAGGAATTTTACCCAGAGCAGATCAATAGGCATCTAGAAAATCAAGAAAGATAATATAAAATATAAGCAATCAAGTAACATCAGTAAAAGCCAGTGAAACCAGAAAGGGGTTTAGCAACAACCAAAACCCCACCAATGGTAAAGCTGTTCAACTCACATATGCTGATTTGCCATATTGGGGAAGCAACTTACTGTTAAGATAGATGAATATATCACCATCAGGACAACCTGTAAAAAGGGAGCAAATGATTATTTCAAAAATACTATAAGAGTAAAACTTTTTCATTAAACAGAAACTGCCATCAGAACTCTAACATGCTATTAACTGTCGTACCTCACAGAGGATCAGCATTATCAATTCAAATCATCTGACAGTGACATGTGGTGAGGGAAGAGCACACCCTCACAAGAACCAACTGCTGCTTGATGGGTTGCTGTCTCCCTCCCCAGGAAAATCATTCCAAGAGGAACAAGCTGGAAGGAGCAAAAAAGCAACACTGCTCCACTGACCATTTGCTCTCCTGGTTGTGGGGAACACCAGAGAGACCACCCCCAACCTCTAACTTGAAAAATTACCTGTATTCACCCTGGGAGGCAGCTGAATTCCTTGTGATTGGCTGGAGACAGAAAAAGGAAAAAAGGGAGGCATTACATGTTAAGAACAGCCATTAAAGACCCCTGAGTTATGTATGGCTGAAACATACAGTACACCAGAAACTGGCACAACATTGCAAACTGACTATCCTTCAATACAGAAGAATGCAAATAAAAAGACCCTTGAGTACTCTTGGCCCACTTCTCAGTAGTAAGATGACATCACTTGAGTTCAGGCATATGCTTGTCATTTTACATTCATCATGAAGTGGCCAGTGCAATCTGAATGAACAAGTCCCATCCGGACACGGTGTCCCTGTCCATAATTGCATAAAGCATAATACACCCACCTGGGGCATCACTGCAATGTTTGACCTACACAGGGATAAGCCTTGTCCCATTCTCCAACCTGTAGTCTTTTGAACTAAACCACATCTGAAAAAGAAGACAACACCGAAGATTTCTCACTTTTACATCTCGTAGCCTAACTGTCCCATGTTAGTACTTTAACACCTCAGAGTTAAAAAGCCCAAACATCTGCTGCGGATGGCGCCACTCAGAATTTTTATGTTCTCTCCACTAATCCATCAGAAAGAGAGAGTTCAAGTCTTGAAATCATCCCCGTAGCACATACCACAGACTTTCTATACCCCCAACAATGAAGTAGTTAGAAAAGAAAACAGTGGTAAAGGCAGGCCACGAGCACTTACTCTAACGAGAGCCCTTTACAACCCTTCAGCATTCGACGTGAGCCTGAACCCTGCAGACAAGAGGACGTTAAGTCAGCACTAGTGTATCTCGCAAACGCTTTCTTTTCCGGAGCTAAAACTGCTGTACAGGGCCCGTCTCGTCAGAGTTTCTTATCCTCACGGAGCTCAGTACAGGTCTGTGAAGTTTCTCATCACAGAGAGGCCCGTTGGCACTAGCCGCCATCGCCATTTTGCCCTTCACAAAGCCCCTGTTGCTTCGAGGCCTCAACGCCACCGCCAAATTCCCATTCCCCTCCCTCATCAGCCCAATAAGTGCAACAGAGTAAGGCGAAAACACAGCACCCTCACGCAACCATTTTTCTAACGCACCATAGACAAAAACCTACCGGAAACAATGGAAGAATGAGACCGAAGGCCTACCGCGAGACACTTAAATACCATCTCGCAGAGGCCTACGGGATTTGGGGGCGGGACTAGGACGTGCACAGGCGCAGAAGGAGAGGAAGTGCGCCCCTGGGGAGTTGTGGGTAGAGATTTCCTGGGAAGGTGGGCTTGGAGTGCGCGCGCCCCGAATTGCGGCGCGAAAAAGGTGCGCATGCGTCTTAGGGAGCTCGCAGGCGCGCCTATTACACTGCGGCGGGATCTGTGCTACGGCCTTTCTCTGGGGCTGTGGCCCCGAGTTGCCTGCGTCGCGCGGATCTGGGACTGGCGGCACGTCACGGTCACAGCCGCCCGCCCCCACACCCATCCCTAAGCCCCTCTTGCCTACACACAACCTAAACCCGTGTGCAGGGTCCGACTCCATGGACCCCGAGCCTCCCGAAACCTCGACCGGCGGCGCCTCGGTTCCACGCCAGCCGCCCAGCGAGCATTCTGGGCCTGGTGCTCAGGGTCCCAGCGCAGGGGGCGACTCAGGTACTACTGGGCTCCGGGCCGAGCTCGAGCCGTTGCATGGAGCTGTTTCGGGAACGTCAATCAGGCCGTAGATGCTGTTGAAATTTTATGACAGTCTGATGATGTTTTCCCTAGCTGGCCATCTCTGTCCTGCTGTCTGGTCCGATTTCGCTAGAAAATCTACTACGGCTAACATTAGCTGACATTGGAAGCGCCTTTTTAAGCGCATTGCGTGAATTAATTATACTTTAGTCCCCCAAATTCCATGAGGTAGGTACATAACCCCGTTTTATAGATGAGGGACTCTTGGTGTGTAGAGAGCTTGGCAGAGCAGCCTTCAATACCCGCCAGATTGTCAAGGTGGTTCCAGTCACCTAAGACACTTGTTTTTGAAGTCAACCAGTATTAGTTTATTAGTCGTTTGTGGCAAACACCTAGTGTTTGCACATTTTATAATTACTTATTAAGCTCTTACTATGTGTTCTGTAGGACCTCACCTAATCCTACAACGCTAGAAGGAGCTATTAAGGTAATGTTAGGCATGAGGAACCTGAGGCCTAAAGAGGTTCATAACTTGTCTGGTATTATCCAGCTAAGAAGTATGAGAGCCCAGGTGCAAATCCAGGCAGTCTGATTCCAGAGCCTGTACTTTTGACCACTCTGTTTTACTGCCGTCATGACACACTTCTCTGGGTATTTGGGGAGCAAGCAAATACGTGGGAAACAAATGGCGTGATCCCTGGGTAGTTTCTCAAAATTAAAAAAAAAATTGTCTCCCTTTCTTTGGATCCTTAAAAGGACATTTTCCCCTCTAATCTCCCTCGTGAAATTGTAATACCATTGAAAATACTGTGTATCTGCTTAGGGACTGCGGACCTTAGCAGGGCCAGAAACCTTTTTTTTTTTTTTTTTTTGGTGGGGTGGGAGGGGTTAGGTTTTTTTGTTTTTGTTTTTTTTTTTTAATGGAGGTACTGGGAATTAATAACCAGGACCTCATGCATGAGAAGCACAGCACTCTACCACTGAGCTATGCCCTCCCCCCTCAGAAACCTTTTTTAATTAGTATCTAGGATTTTCTGCCCCCATCCCTCCTCTGCAAGAACCAATTTTCATTCCTCTGGAGGGCAGTGTTATCCCCCATGCATGTCCCAGAGTAACATGACAGGTAACACAGTACGCAAGTACTGAAAGAATTCTAAGTTGAGCAAAGTTAATATGGATGGAATAAATTCATTTATTCAGTAACTATTAAGCGCTGGTTCAAGTTCGTGATTGAAAAGTTGTAACAAAATGTGTGAAACAAATAAGCTATGGAAAATTCCGAAGGTCCAGAGTAGACAGGGCTAGGGAGATTGTGTGTGGGTAGGGGAGCTGGAGGCTGCTTTATGGAGTTCCTGGGCCTTGAAGGGTAGATAAACAGAGAGCAGGGAGGGAATTCAACTTAAAGAAACAATTTGAGCAACAGTCTTGGAGCTGGAAAAGGAAGGAAGTGTACGAATATAATTCATGAAATATGGACTGAAGAGGAATCATTGAATAAAAAATTGGAAAAGATTTCTGGGGAAGGCCAGATGAGAAGGGCCTGGAATGCAAAGCTAAATAATTTGAACTATAGATAAAGAAAAAAAAAAAAAAAAAAACGGAAAGTTTTTGAGTAGGGAGGTGATAAGAAATTGAGGGATAAGACAAGGACATTAATTAGATTGTCACAATAGTTCAGGCAACAAGCAAGTGGATTCTGTACTAACAAGTGTACTGGAAGGGAATTAAGAGAGGATTTATGCCAGGAGTCTTCAATTTATATACCTACAGGAATATAAATAATGCAGGTAAGCTATAGGAACTGGGTGGGGACTCTGGTGATCTCAATAGCCCTGCCTTAGCTCCAGCTGATTGTTGCCTTGCTAGAGTAGTGTCTCTGAAAAATCTGATCAAGAGAATCCAGAAATCCAGAATTGTTTATTAATTTGCCCATTTAAAATGTTGGCATCTGTAAACAACAAGGTCCTACTGTATAGCACAGGGAACTATATTGAATGGCTTGTAGTAACCTTTAATGAAAGAGAGTATGAAAAAGACTTTATATATTTATGTGTATAACTGAAACTATGCTATATACCAGAAACTAATACGACATTGTAAATCAACTGTGTTTCAGTTAAAAAAGAAATCATTGAGAATAACACAGCTGAAAAAAAAATGTTGGCATCTAACTTAAAAATTTTAAGCATATTCTATGAGTCAATCAAAACGTGTGGGGGCAGGGGAATCGGGGACTGCTTTATGGAGCTCTTGGGCTTTGAAGGGTAGATGGGCTTCCCAGAGCTATGGGCCAAAGTGGGCCCATGACCGTGAGTTTGCAACCTCTTGTATAGTGGTATAGAACCCACTAGAAAAAGAAAAACAAAGGGAGAGTGTCAAAAACTGGATGTTCTTTTTAGAAGCTATAAAGGAGTTGAAGAGCTAAGCACCAAGAAAAAGCCAAGGTTCTTGGCAGTTGGAGATCACAGGTGAACTTTGCTTAACATTTATTGTACTAATTTATTTATTTGTTGCATATCTATTAGGCACAGGAGATACAACAGGTAATAAAGCTGACAGTTCTCTTTTATGCTCCCTGGGAGCTTATATTCTGGTGGGAAACACAGAGAAACAAATAATATGTCGGTGGAGTTAAATGCTATGGTTAAAATTAAGCAGGGAAGAAGAGAGAAAGTGCTGGGGCAAAGGGGAGGAACTCCTTCACTCAGACAGAGAGAGCCCCTCTGATAAGGGAGGTTTGTGCAGGACTCCGAGGACGTGGGGGAGAGTGAGACAGTGTTCCACGTAGAAGGACAGCAGCACTGTACCATGCTTACTGATTAATTTGTTGTGGTGAGGATTTTAAAAACAAAACTGGGGAGATTTTGTATGCATCAGTGAAGGTTGGTGGAAATAATGCAAGTTTCATTACCCATGAAATAAGTGAATGTTGAACATTTATTCCTTTGAATAATAAGGTGGAAAGGGGATGTTCAGCACGCAAAGAATGTAATAGTCAAATTTAATGAAATGTGTACATGTATGTATGTGTAAATGTATTTGCTTGACTGGTGCAAAAAGGCTGGGGTGTCAAGAAATGAGAAAAACAAGGAGGGTATAGCTCAAGTGGTAGGGTGCATACTTAGCATGCACAAGCTCCTGGGTTCAATCCTCAGTACCTCCTCCAAATATAAATAAATAAATAAACCCAATTACCTTCCCTTATAAAAAACAAACAAAAAAAAAAGGAATAAGAAAAACGAGGTGAAACAATTGGAGGGTGTTGAGTCTTAACATCTATTATGTGTTTTCATGGCACTTTTCAGGCACTATACTGAGTGCTTTATACATATTATCTCAATTCAAAAAGCTAGTTTTTATAGTTAATGCCCCCATTTTACAGATAAAAAAGTTGAGTATTATATTAAGTCACTTACCCGAGGACAAAGCTAGTGTGTCAGAGCTGTTACTCAAATCCAGTCTCTAATTTTGACACTGTTAAAAATTATCCAAAACTTGGAAATAGGCAAAAGTTATTAGTAGGCGTTCTTTCGGTGTGAAGCAGGCCCACTTAGCTTGGGGATTACCTGGTTCTCCAGGGGATATGTACCTTTGTTTGATGTCCTTTTTACTACTGCTTTGGGTATTTCAAAATTTGATAAAAATTGTGTTGTAAGACATTAGCTGGTTTTTAATCTACTTATTATAATATAAATTCATATCAGTGTTCTTGACTGATGGACTCTTGGCTGATAATACTCCTTTCCTAGAATTCTCTTTTGCACCAGTCCTAGTAATTAAAAGATTGAATAAAATCTTTGGCAATGTGTTTATATTTTTGAGTCATGTTTTCATTTTTTAAAATTATACTTTAACAACCCCTGGGGTACACTGCCTTTCATTGGTCCGTTTATTTGTTCATTCAAGAAATATTTATCAAGTGTCAGTATTTAAAGCTGGGAAGTCTGACTCCAGAATTGGAGCTTTGAGACAGTGTCCTAGTGGGATTCCAACACCATGCCTCCCTCTGGGTGACATCATGCTTCCTCTTTCCAGCGAATGTTTTTAACTTTTAAAGAGCTGTCTATACCTGTATCACCTGGGAGCCTGTTAGAAATGCTGAATCTCAGGTCCTTCCACAGACCAGATGAATTAGAATTTGCATTTACACAAGATCCCCAGGTGATTTGTATGCACGCTAAAGTTTAAGAAGCACTGGTTTACACAGTGCTGTCCACATCTTTCTCAAGACACTTTTCAGTCTTCCTACTCGATCTCTCAACAGGACCTTACCCTGTTGACCCATTTCCTCTTAAAACACTGTGTTTCTTCACTGCTTGGGGCACTGCTCTCTCTAAATAATCCTCTTAATATTTCTGATACCTTCTTAGTGATCCTTTGAGGTGTATCTTCTGGCCCATTTCTCAAATATTAATATTCTTCCAGTTATGTGTTAGGCCCAACTTTTTACTTACTCTGCCTGGGCCACCTGATCCACTCCTGTGATTCTAATGACCACCATTATGCCGACAGCTCCAGCCCAGAATCTCCTCCCTGAGCTTCAGAGCTGTACATCCAGTTGCCTTCTGGATGAACATCATCACTTGGATGGTCCACAAACTTCTTAACTTTTCCAAAATGAATTCAACCCAGTCCTCCTATTTCACTCAGTTTTCCGAGATCCTTTGCTACCACTACCCTAATTCAGGCCATGGACCCCAAGCTTTCATTACAGACTTAATCTGGCTCCCCGGCCCTGCTCTCCTTTCTTCTAATCTGTTCTTCATCTTGTAGCCGGAGTGATCTTTCTAAATAAAAAATGTAGTCTTCTCACATCTCAGCTCATAAATCTTCAGTGCCCCTCCACAGTCTTTAGGCTACCGTCCAGATCATCAATATAGCCATTGAGACCCCTCTGCCCCTTTCCTTACTGCCATTCACTTACCTGCCCAAGATTGGATCCATCCTGCCTGCCCACAGTAAACTCCCTGAGTTTTGAGACCGTGTCTATGTAAATCATCATTGTATCCCTATTGCCTAGCAGAGTACATGATGCAAAGTAGGACTCAATATATATTAGTTTATCTCTATAAATTTTTGAAAGATCTTTTTCTAGCCCCTATTCACTGATTACCCTTCTTACTAAATGAGCTGCGAGGTCTTTGATTTTGCTCAGAGAACAACCCTGCCCCCACCTGGCAGCAAGAGATACTGCTTCACTTAACAGAGGAGGAGGATTTGCAAATAACCAGTGCTCTGCCAGGAACTGAGAGTTAAGACAGTAACTTAAGAGGAGAAAAAGAGCCCAATTTGATAACAGTTTCCTGGTCTCTGGGGAGATGAAGATATTGGAGACTGTAAGGACAGGCTTAACAAAATACATTTGTGGACCTGAGCGAGGGAAGTTGGGGCAGGAAGGGATGATGGGGAGTTGATACAGATAATACCAATTCTAGGCCTTTTGGCTGAGATCAAGTGTATTATCTGTTTTTACCAGCTTAATATCTATGTCCTTTACCTGAGGCATTGATTTTTGGAACAAAGAGATGGAATAGGAGCTTGCTCTGTCAGCTCCTTGCATCAACCTGGCATTGCAGTATTTCTAGGAACGGTGTACCGCTTTGGGGATGTTTAGTTGTTAAACAAGAGATTTGTTAGCTATAACTTTGATGGAATTATGTCACCCTTAGACAAATGAGCATGATGAATTATGGCAACTGGATTCATTAGTGATTTGGTTATGGACTTGTAAACCATGTGAAGTAGTCCAGAACCAGGCTAAGAAGCATACCTGTTATTTCAGCAGCCAGTGATCCAGTTACCTTAGTAACTGTTTATGTAATGACAGAATAGAACAGTGGTCACCAAACTTTTTTGATTATGCTCCCTTTCAGTTAAGAAAATTACTAGAACACCCTAATATATGAAGATTTTAGAGAAAATTAAATTTCATGTACATTACCAATTATTTGAAAAGGTAGGAAAAATTTAAAAGAATGATATATAAATAGTTCAAATATTTTCTTTATAAGCCATCTTGTTGGTTAAGAGAGTGGCTACAGCCAGAATGCCTGGGTTGGAGTTCTGGGTTCCCCTTATGCTTTCCAATGAAAGCTAAGTCATTCAGCCTGTTTGGTTGTTTAAGGCTTCTTTCATGGTGGATTCTTGCTGGTGGACATAAACGCATGTTGCAGAAATCTTCCCGCTTTGTGCACTCTCCCAGATGTCCATCAACATCCTCCACCCTAGACCTCACTGCCTTTGATCTTCCAGTCCTATTGTTTCCAGGCCTCTAATCAGTTGGCGAGGCCATTATTGGCCATTGACCTGGAATGTGTATATATTCTCACCTTGGGCTGTTTCTTCTACACAAAGTGGATCACCAGGGGTACAGCTAGCAGATTTTTCCCTCTCCACTGTCTTTCAAGGCCACTTCTGAATGTGACTGTCATCCATTTTCGGTTGGCACTCATAGGTTGACTCATCTGTAAATCATACTAGGGCTTTTACTTCCTCCCTTAGCAGGTTATACAGGATACCCCATATGACCGTGGGCTCTTTTGTAAAAGGGGTGGGATGCTTTTACAAGTATGGTGGATGACAGGTGGTCTGGGCTACCTGCTCATGCAGTTTGCTTGTGTCTTCTGATCCAGGAGGTACCATTTCCATCTTTTGAAAGACTGCTGCTGGGCCAGTCTGACTTTTTGGTTCAACTTATAGTGGCAGCATGTCTGACATAACTCATAACTCATAGTGGGAGCAAGTCTGATGGAACCCAACTCATAATGGGGGCAGTTCATGGTCACTTAGTGCTTCATAAGGATGTATTCCAATAACATGCAAAGAGCTGTTTCTCAAAGGCATCTATTTCTCTGTTGTGGATGGCTTGGCCTTGCTCTAGCAGGCTTGGCACCTGCTTTTCCTGTTGGGGCTTGCCATAAGCTCCACAATGCATATTTTTGCAATCCCATACATCTCTTGGATTTTATGGCCTAAGTGGCAGGGCTTCATGCATTGCAGGTTGGACCTCCTACAGAGCCCTGTCCTACTTTGGGTTGCACTCAAAGTTGGCAACTTACCATGTCACCTGGTATACAGGTGGGAGCTTTATTTCTACGTGTGGATATGACAGTCATCACCATCCATGCATCCTTTCTGTTTTTATGGTGGTGCTGATCTCTGTCCCCCTCCCCGCACTCCCTAGGATGTGGTAATTGCTTTTGATTTACTGTCATGGCTGGAGGGTGGGGGAGTTTCAGAGATTTCTGCATTGCCTCTCCCACTATGAGAGCTCTGATCTCTTAGGCCAATGTAGAGGTTGTGCCAACTCATGAGTATACCAATCCCACTAAACACTTGGGGACTAGGGAAATTGCCTCTTCCCATGGGAATCGTGATGACACTTTGGGTCTCCAGGCATCAATGTCAGCTCAGATCCTGTGTCTAAAATCCTCCAAATATTTGCACATTCTCCTGTTTTCCAATTGGCTCAGATCCAGGAACTAAGGAAGAGATTTTTACGACTGTTTATTGTGGTGACTGTCATAGCCTTCTGCTCCTTTCTTCTTGCCTTCTTGAGGTTATGTATGTACAGCAGCATCCTCATTGGCTTCCCATCTACTTCCCTCCTAGGGATACCATTCTCTGTTATAGCCACAACTCTCTGTGGGTCCAGGGCCCATGGCTAACCCTCCGATCTGGTCAGTCTTATGGTAATTACAGTTTTCTGGCTTCTGGCAGTGAAGCAATACCTCTTACACCTCACCTCTATCACTTGATGGGAGTGGGGGCAAGGAGTACCATCCCTATACATCTTTTTAAAATTATCTATCTATCTATCTATTTAGTGGAGGTACTGCGGATTGAACCCAGGATTTTGCATGCTAAGAATGTATTTTACCACTGAGCTACACCCTCCCCACTGCTTTTTAAAAAATTGAAGTATAGTTAATGTATAATATTATAAAAGTTAAAGGTGTACAGTTTAGTGCTTCACAATTTTTAAAGGTTATATTCCACTTATAGTTACTATAAAATATTGGCTATATGCTCTGCACTGTACAATATATCCTTGTAGTTTATTTTATACATAGTAGTTTGTACCTCTCAGTGTGCTCTGTCTAGATCAATTTCAATTTATTCATTAGCATGGCTTCGTTTGCTGTATATATTCTGCCATCCCCCAAACTTCATCTCAACCCAGGATTTCCTGAACTGCAGACCCTTGTATCTGACTGCCAGACATCTTCCCTGGGATGGCTCATCACCATCTAGCTCCAAAACTGAATTCATCATCTTTCCCCACAAATCTATTCCTTTTCCAATGTGCCCGCTTTTACTCAGTTGTCCAAGCCAGACATTATCCCCACTGCCACCATACTGTAAATGCCCTCCAGCTAAAGACTTCAAGGAACATACTTGTATTGGAGCAAGTTGGACTTACTACTTGTTACAGTGAGGAAGGACACCCACCATGGGAGGAACCATGGGGTGTCTCAGTAAGAGGGTGTTAGAAAGAACTTACAGGATTTGGGTTGGTGTTAGATGATTTGGGGGAGGGTTTAAGCAAGTGGGGCTCTATTCTGCAATGGGGGTTTTCAGAAAGTGGGATATCTTAATAAGTCTTATGTATGAAAAGGGAAGACTAGAATGAGGCTAAATCTATAGTTAGCAAAGAAGCAGCAGTCACTCATGTTACCCAGGATAGGGAGATGTTTAGGCTTTTGTGATTTGGACAGTCTTTATGTTTTTGTTTGTGTTCAGACATGATGATGTGAATGATCTGGTTCTTGTTTGTCTTCATCCACCGCGACTACAGAGTGATCCTTGTCTGATGTTGATATTCTGTGAAAGTTCATCTTGAGAACACCAGGGCCTAGCAGTGAGGGCCAGGCTAGCTTCCGGACAAAAGCAGCTGCTTTTCTCTTTCTCAGTACCCTAGTTCAAGCCCGTCACCCCTGGATTTCTGCTTCAGATTCCTAACCTGGTTCTCTGGCTTTGACTTTACCCCCTTCTAGTCCATTCTCCACATTATACCCAGAGTGATCTTTCCAAATAAAAACTGATCTCAGCTCAGAATCCTCCTATTTTGCTCTTAGGTTAGAGTCTGTTCCTTCTGTTACCAGGCCTTTTTCAGACCCTTGGACAGCAATACCATAGAAATGAATATCACTTCCACAAGATTCTTAGGCAAGCAAAGCTTTTTGTTGACAGAGACAGCTTGTGCACAAGGGAGAAGGCAGAAAAAAAAAAGTGCCAGCTCGTGCCAAGTAGAAGGGGCAAGTTGCTCTTATAGCAAAAGGGAGGGTTTATCTCATGATCGCTGATAATTTCCAGAAAAGTCAAACTTCTTTGATCAGCAGCAGGTGGCTCCATGGTGACCATCAGGAACAGGGAGTGCTTCTGTGAGGGGAGAGGAATGCAGGAGACTTTCTGCAAAAAAGCACAGGAACAGATAAGATTAAAATTTATAGTTGAGCTTGCTGTATTGTGACAACAAGGTGTACTGGTTAGTGTAACAGAGATAATCTTTTATTCCTGAAAGCCTGGTTTTTTTGTCTCTGACACTCAGGCACCGAAGGGGATTTGTTCTTTTAACTTGCAAAGTCTGTTTGCCCAAGGCCATTTCCTGGTCCTTTTCCAAAGTGGCTGTACTCTTGTCTTCCTGTCTCACTACCAACAGAGCCAACAAGGCCCAGTTTCCTTTTTCAGTTTCAATACCACCACACATTCCTTCCCTTGTTCTACCTGGCCCCTTCCCGGCATATATTCCCTGAGGTCAGGAAAGCTTGTCTGAATAATTCATTACTTTATCCCCATCACGTATACCAAGGCATGTCACGATAATTCATTGAGTAACTGCTCTATGCTGTGAAGTAAGCTCCTGAAGAGGTTGATAGAAGAAATGCTTTTGAACGAAAAACAGCTCCCTCCCGCAGGAATCTTTCTCAGGGGACTGAAGCTGCTCAGGGCATAGTTCTGCCCTCTCCTGGCAGCTAGAGGCACTGTCTCCATCAGTAAAGGAGTAGGGAGATGCAAATGAGCAGTGCTTGCTGAGACCTGGGAGTGGGACCGTCACCTTAAGGGCAAAAATCAGTATGAGGGGGAAAAAAAAAAAGCAGGGAAGAGAGTATAGCTCAGTGGTAGAGTGCATACCTAGCATGTACGAGGTCCTTGGTTCAATCCCCAGTACCTCCACCAAAAGTAATAAATAGATAAACCTAATTACCTCCCCCCTCCCCCTAAAAATCAGTCTGAGAATACTTTTTCTTATTTCCTGAACTGTGGAGGAGTGCCCCAGTTGGAAGCTCTCCCAGGGAAGGAATAGACTGGTTTTTGGGAGTTCTGAAGATACGGAATTTTATAAGCAATAGCTTTAAGGCTGCATTTGTGGCCTTGAGTGAGTTTGAGAAGGCAGGCCTGATGGGAACCTTTTTTTACAAAATTAGGATATTACATCTATTTTAACATAACTGAAGTTAGTGTGGAAAAGGGAGACAAATACACAATAGCATTTACACAGTATAAAGGGGCAGCTTTTTAAAAAAATCACACACAGGTGGGGAGGGTACAGCTCAGCTTAGCATGCATCTGGTCCTGGTGTTCAAACCCCAGAACCTCCATTAAATAAATAAATGTATAAATAAATAAAGCTAATTACCTTCCCTCTCCCCCCAAAAAACTATGCAATGGGGATACACCTAGTTTAATCAAAAAGCTTATTTGATGTTTAATTTTAAACCATATGTAAATACAATAACCAAGTATTTGGCAAAGATTTATTTTTTTCTATTTCCAACCTTTTAAAGTAGACACAGAGTAGCTTAGAATGAACCTGGTTCTAAGAGCACACAAAAGTTGACCACAAATGGTAAGACTAAATTCAGCAACCCAGAGATAAGAGTAAAAAATGCTGATTGTCCGTGGTGGTGAAAGTCTCCACCGAAGCCCTTGTGCTGCAAAAGTAAGCAGTCTGCTGCGGGGAAGGGGTCTTAACTATAGGTTGTTCTTTTGGTTTTTGATCCACAATCAAGATGAGTATCTGTTCTTATCATTTAACACCTCATAAATCCTCTACCTGAGGGTACTTTAATCAATTGGATTTTTTTGGAACAGAGAGATGGAATAGAGGTTTAGTCCTCAAATCAGCCCGATGTCCCAGATCCCCCGTGAATGGCACGGTTCTCCCTTTTGGGATAGATGCCAGTTAAAATGCAGACTGTTTGTGCTCCACTGTGTTGTTCAGGTTTGGGGGAAAAAAATTCAAGGTGAGCCTGCTAGTTCCCCTTTTTCCTCAACATTACACATTTTGCCTGTCTTCTTATGCCCTAGTTCTTTAAGATTTAGTCATCAATAGTATTCTAGTTAGAAATTTTCTACAAATTTCTTTGTTCCCCAAGATTTCAAAGTTTTTACTACTATAACCAATGCTGAAGTGAAATCTTTGTATGTTGCTCTGTGCACATGTGTGAGAGTTTCTCCAGGGTGTGAATTCAGGATTGACATTGCTGGCTGGGTAATAGCTATGAGTATTTTCAATTCTATGGGCTATTGCAAATTGCTCACCTAGAGTGCTTGTATCTGTTAATGTCGCCACTTAAGCAGTTTCATATCCTTGTCATCACTTGGTTCAGTCAGATGTTAAATATTACCAATCTTATGGGCATAAAATTATATTTTGCATTTTCTTGATTACTAGTAAGGTTATGTAATCTGTCAAGAGTTTACTGGCCATTCCTTTTTTTTTCTCCCTTTTTTTCTGGCCATTCTTTTGTGTATCCAGTTTGTGAACTGACTGTTTCTAGTCTGTACATTTTTTTCCTACAGTTATTGGCCTTTTCCTTATTTTTCCTTAGTGGTTTTCAGTGATGCTTTATAGGTTTTATACAAGACTCTATTGTTTAGTTTCAGATATTGTGTCTTCTTCCATTTGTGTCTTTTTCAGTTTTTTATGGTCTCTTGTGATGCACAGATTTTTTTTTCTTTCTTTTTTTTTGCAGTTGCACCATTTTAATTGAAGCATAGTCAGTTTACAATGTGTCAATTTCTGGTGTACAGCATAATGTTTCAGTCATACATATGCGTATATATATTCATTTTCATATTCTTTTTCATTGTACATTACTACAAGGAGATATTTCTTTTTTAATGTTGTAGAATTATCAGTTCTTTTCTTAATGGTTTGTGCTTTGGTGTCGTGTTTAGGAACTCCTTCCTTACCTTGAAGTCAGAAAGATATTCTTATTCTAAAAATTTTAAATAGTTGCTTTTCATATTTAGCTCTTTTAATCACTTGGAATATATCTTTTTCTTTGCTTTTAAGTTGTGATCTAATTTTATTTTTTTCTAGCACCATTTGGTGAATAGTTATTCTTTCCTGCAGTGGTTATAATATTTATTATCTCTGCATATATTAAGGTATCAGATATGCATGAGTTCCTTTTAAGTT
This sequence comes from Camelus ferus, assembly GCF_009834535.1. Taxonomy (NCBI): domain Eukaryota; kingdom Metazoa; phylum Chordata; class Mammalia; order Artiodactyla; family Camelidae; genus Camelus; species Camelus ferus. Next base: position 63,914,965 of record NC_045705.1, read on the forward strand.
TCATACTCTGTTCTTTTGGTCCACTTGTTCATCCCTGTGCCTTTAGCATGCTGTGATTATTACTTTAGCATTTTAACATGTGTGCTATATGGTAGGATTTGTCTTAAAAAATATTACTTTCCCTTAAAAAATATTTACTATTTTTGGCCCTTTTCTTTCACACATGTGTTATAGGATTATCTTATAAAATTCCCAAGAACAGACAGTAAGCTTTGTATTGGAATTGCAATGGATTTATAGACGGTTTGGGGTTATTGATGAGAAAATTAACCAATAGTCAGTCTAAGAAGGGAAGGAAAATTTTATTTTAGCCAACCTGAGAATTATAACGTGGGAGACAGCTTTCAGAAATCTTTGAGGGTTGCTCCCGTGTTAGAGGTCAAAGCACAGTTATATAAGTTTCAAAGACAAAGGGTTATACATCAAAGTAACATAGTCCAACAAGGCGAGTAATGGGTTATTGTGACCCCTTACAGAACTGAGAAAGGAATGTTATCTTCTAAGGAGTTACCTTCCTGGCGCCAGGAGGAAATTGCTTTTTCTTTTGCAAGTAGGCATTCCTGTGTCTTCTAAGGGGATCTAGTTAATGTGTAAGGCAGACACACAATGCACACTAAAGGGGAGGGGGGAGGGGTCATACTGCAGAGAAAAATTTTATGTTAAAATTTTCTCGTCCTACATTCAAATAATTTTATTTCATCAGGGAGCATTAATTTCTTTATGACCTCAGATCTTTCTGTTCATGAATATGTGACATTTCTCCTTTTGGTTTTTACACTTTCTATTCCCTCACCTAGAAAACTTTCTTTTCAAAAGCTCCCTTGTTCCTGCCTCCTTTGGTCTCTGCTCAGAATTCTCATCAGAGATGCCTTTCCTGAATAAAGCAGTCTCCTCATCCTGCTGCATCTTTTCATAGCACTTGTAATCATTTGACATATTATGTATGTTGAGTATTTATTTCTAAATTGTCTTTCATTCAGTGGAATTAAGCTTCATGAAAGCAGGGACTCTTTCCTTGCTCCATCCCCAGCTCCTGGAAAAGTGCCCGGCACATACTAGGTAGGCAGTATTTTTTGTGTGAGTGTGTTTCTGTAGGATATTATCCTTTCCTTCATCAAGAAGTTTCCTATTTACTGTTAGATTTAATCTTAGGTCTCATAGTTTTCATTTCTAGGGTAAATGGCAACCTAAAAAAAAAAAAAGACATTTTCTAGTTGTTTGCTGCTGGTGTACAGAACAGAATTGTTTTTGCATGTTGTTTTATGTCTAGTATTTTATTGAACTGTTATTATAATAATTTGTCTAGATTCAGTTTGATTTTTCTATAAAGAATTTTATTTTCTGTAAGTAAGAAAAACATTTAGGTCTCAATTTTTTCCCCCATCAAATGTTAGTTACGTATACAAGTTTTTTTTTTTTAATTTTTTTTTATTGAGTTATAGTCATTTTACAATGTTGCATATATACAAGTGTTTTTATAAATTAACTGATCTTTCTCTTTTAAAGAAACTTGCTATACGGTAACTCAGTTCTAATGCTGCTTTCTAATTTAAGTTTCCAAACTTGCTATAAGATCCATTTTTCTTAAACTTTTGAGTTTTAATTTTCTCTGTAGTCAATACCTTTAATAGTACAAATATTTGTTTGAGATTACTTACCCTTTTCATGGAAGAGTGATAACCAGAATCAAGATATCTGCTATTTTTAAATGTCTCTCTAAATGTCTGCATTTCCACAGATACTTTGTACCTTTTCTGTTGAGTCCCTTGAATAACAAAAAGGTTTCTTAAATAACGTTTCCAGATTTGAGTGCAAGGTTTTACAAGAAGAATCTGCTTTTGTGGCCTGTTTACTACTAATCACCATGATGTTTTCTGACACCATGATGCTTCTGACACTAAATGTGTAGGTTTTCTACCAAGCAGTTCTCCAGTGCTCTGTGGACCCCAACTGGGTGTCCTACAATTTAATTCAGTTCTAAAACCCACTACCTGGAGTTTGCACAGACCCCACAGGTTAAGGGCTCAGTCCCACACCCACAGACTGCCCCCCACTTCAGAAGCCAGTCTCAAATACTGGATCCCCAGGTTACCCACACTTCTATCTCAGTTGGCTACAAATTGGGGTTTCCCATAAGCTCCTACTCAGCTTTGAATTTGATTTAACAACTCATAGAACTCAGGGAAACACTTTACTTACTGTGTTCAGTTCATTATAAAGGATATTATTAAGGATACAGTGACCAGCCAGTTGAAGAGGTACATAGGGTGAGGTCTGGAAGGGTTCTAAGCACAGGAGCTTCTGACCCTGTGGACTCTGCTGGGTGTGCCATCTTCATGGCACATAGATATTTCACCAGCCTGTAAGTTCTCAAAACCCTGTTGATTAGGGTTTTTATGGAGGTCCCATTATGCAGGCATGATCATTGGCCTCTGGTGGTTACTCAGTCTCCTGCCCCTCTCCTCTTCCTGGAGGTTGAGGAATGGGGCTGAAAGTTCCAACCTCCTAATAACTAACTGGTGGTTCCTCTAGCAATGGGCCATCATCCTGAAGTTCCCCCCACCCCAATCAACTCATTAACATATAACATGACATTCTTTACTCTGGAGATTCCAAGGGTCTTAGAAGCTCTTCAGAACCTGGCAACAGAGACTATCAGAGCAAAAGGAGACCTTTTCACTCAGGAAATTACAAGGGTTTCAGAAGTTCTTGTGCCAGGAATTAGGAATGAAGACCAAATATATATATTTCTTATATTGCAATATCACAGCCTGGTATTGTAGCACCTCTGGGAACAAGTGTTATTGGGGATTTATAATGATTAAAGATGCTGAGAAAATCGGAGTGTGGTAATCATGTAACTGTAACCCTTAATTCTTTAGTCCCTATACTAGGGACTGTGTGTGTGTGTTCAGGGAAAAGTTTATTTCCTTTCTCAGATTGGTTACATTCTAGCTAGCATTTCATTAGTGTAACCGTTTCTATTTTAAAATAGAAAAAAGAATTTTCTTACTTAGTGATGTATTTTACTTTTTTTGTCTTTAATTTGTCTTTAATTTCTCTGTAGCCCAAATTCTTTTACAGAGTTGTTGAAATTAACTGCTTTAGTCACAGAGTGAGTGGTTGTTTCAAATTCAAGTTTCTGTTACTCCACACTTGTCCCTAAATATCTACCTATCAAGACTATATACCCCCTTTTCACCTTACTGAATAGAAAAAATATTTTTAAAATGTAGTCAGTCATCCGTCTCCCTGTATGGAGCAGTAAGAAGATTTTTCCTATAATTGACCCAAAAAAGGAGACTAGGTAGGAGCAGGGGCAGAGGTAGAACGAGCTATTCAAATACTGAGTTACTTGCCTTGAGGGAATAAAGGAAGAGTTTATTTCAGGAAGTGTGTATTGAAATCCAAGACCCCAACTTCTCATTACGTGTCTTTATTGTATTGTTGGAAAGCTCTGGTAACATTTAGCCGTTTTGGATGCCTGTGAAAATCAAAAGTACTTGAGAACACGGTTTATGTGACCATGAGTGTGATAAGGAATTGTAAAACTTGGCAGAATGATTGCATACAGCTTATCAATGATTTGGCTTTTTTTTTTTTTTTTTTTTTTGGCCAAGGGCAAATGTGCTATTTCTTCTTATCAGCTTAATGTGTGATATGTTTCCTGAGGGCAATGTGCTAAGCTGGCTTTCAGGCAGGGAGGTGGAGTAGGAGTTTGCTTCACATACCCCATACATCAGTCTGGTATTGCAGTATATCTGACAATAGCTTACTTTCTTCCCAAGGATATTTCCTCTAGCTGAAGAAAAGAATGGCTGGCTCTAAAGCTTTTTTTTGTTTGTTTTTTTGGTAGATATTTTGTCTTCAGAGTGATCTTGCAAGTTAAGCTGAACTATTTTTGGCAATTTCTGTGGTTTCTCTGTTCAGTGTTTATTATCAACCTTTAGATGTTCATTATCTACAATGTAATTATATATTCTTTAATCACAGTTTATTATTCAAGAAAGGAAAGAGGGGTTTTCCTGAGTTTCATTTCCACATCTGAATGCCTTCTTTTTGTTGGGGGCCGGGGGTTGGATTGTATAATTAGAAGTGAGATGAATACTCTGAAGGAAAGGAATGGTCTAGTCTGGGGCAGTGGTCATGGACAACTTCCTGGAATGGGGCAATGCTTTGGCTGTTTTCTCAAGGATAGAAATTAACTAAACTGAGTTGAGGTGGAGGTGGTTTTCAGGGTGAGAGAAAAAGCAACCTAGAGAGGGGACAGTACATATGACAAGGACCCTCTGGTTTGAGGGATAACTTCAAGAAATGAGAAGTCTATTGTGTTGGGGGTGCACATTAAGGGTGTGAGTGAGGAAATAATGTTTGAAACATGAAAGTAGGGAAGACAACTCAGGACCTTGTTGATCATGTTGAGTCTATAAAAACAATGGAAATCAATTGAAAGTTTTTTAAGAGAGTGCTACCTAATCAAATTTTTTAAAGAAAAGATCAGCTGGGCTGTGGTTTAGAGGACGATTGGAGGGGAACCAGTGGATGTGGTGGCACTGAAGATTATGTCAGAAGTCCAAGAAATGGGCAAGTCATAATCCAGTTGTATTTCTGGGATCCAGGAATGTATAAAAGCTCTTGTATTGGTCTATTTATTAATACATTTGCTTCTACAAAAGTATTTCCTTGTATAAATACATTTATAAGACAGGATTCGAAATACTGCACGCAGGTGCAAGAGCTGGAACATTTTAAGTCAGGGTGGAGACTTGGGACCATTTTCAGCTGGTTTTCAGAACGGTGTTGTTACAGAAATGACAGGCCAGCCAAGAAACAAGCACTACTCAGAGGGCTGGAGTACTCAGATTTATTACGCCGGCAGGCTCAGAGAGGCTTCTGCTCTGAAGCTCTGAGCACCTCCAAGATGTGTGCAAAAGGTTTTATACGGTTATTACAAGCTTGAGGTATTCGGCCAATAGGCATGGAACAGCTTTAGCAGCATCATTATCACAAAAGTAGAGGCAGGGAGGAGGCAAACCAACATTTCAAGGCCAGATATGTCTCTGAAAATCCAGCTAGCTTGCAAAAAACCCCAAAAAACAAAAAAACAAAAATATGAGCAGGGAATCAGCAAACCGACACTTGTTACACTTAGGTTTATGAGTTAGCTTGTTAGCTGAGCTTGTCTTTTCCTTCTCAGTGTGACAGCAGGCAGCAGTAAGTTCTATTTTTCTTTAAGTGTAGATGTTGTAATTATACTAATCAGGCTACAGAATTTATAGCAGCACCTAGCTGGATGGGGAGGATAGGGATGGGTAAGAGTCAAGAAATTTGCCCAAGTGCTTCTGGCCTAGAAGACTGGAAGGATAACCGTGTCACTCTCTGAGCTGACACTCTCTGATGTTTCAGCAGGGTCTTGAGGAGGAGAGGCTACGGGTTTGGGGTTGGCAAGATGAGATTCATTTTGGATAATTAGACATATAGAACTAACTGAAGATGAACAATTGCTTTTGAACACTTAGGTTTCAGGGTCATTTAGTGGATTTGAGAGTAAATGGGCTCCTTGAGAGACTGAGTGCATGTACAGCAGATTACTTACTATTACCAGTTTATTACAAAGTCTACAACTCAGAAACAGCCAAATGGAAGAATGCACAGGGCAAGGTATTGGGGGGTTGTCACTGTCAGCGGCTTGATGTGTTCACCAATCCAGAAACCTGTGAACCCTGTCACTGAGGGCTTTTCATGGAGGTATCATTATGTAGATATGATTGATTGAAACATTGCCATTGGTTATTAACCCAATCTCTAGCCCCTCTTCCCTTCCCAGAGGTTGGGGGGTAGAACTGAAAGTTCCAACCGTCTAATTGTGCCTTTGTCTTTCTGGTGACCAGTCCCCATCATGAAGCTATCTAGGAGCCCACCAAGAGTGGCCTCATTAGAACAGAAGACATACCTAACATCCCAGGAAATTCTAAAGGACTTAGGAGCTCTGTGCCAGGAACTAGGGACAAAGACCTGTCGATTGAAATAAATGCACAGTGTAAAAGTTGAGAGTTACGCTTTATTTGGTGGGTGGACTCGAGCCGGGATGACAGCCTCTCAGATCGCTCTGAGGTGGTAGGGGAGGAGCTAGGATATATAGGAGCTTTACAACAAAGACCAGGTAGTTGGAACAATAAAAGATTACTTGTTACCTAAAGAAAACCAGGCATCTAAAATTAAAGAATTGATTGCTTTTCTGTGCATGGGAGGAAGCAAACATTTGGGCTCCGTGAATTCATTCCTTTGACAAGCACCTAGCTATCTAGGGCCAGTATCCTGTCCTTTCTTATTCTGAGTCCCCTCAGAGTGCACCATTGTGAGTGGCTGCAGAGGCTGGGCTGCAGGCTTATCTTCACTAGGGGGTGGCGGCAGCGGCTGATGACTTGATGGCTTCAGCATTGTTTGTTTACTGACATGGTTTGCAGTATTTTTCGTTCACATACCAAAAATATATCTATTTTAAAAAGTCATATTATAGTTATCCATGTGGAAAAAGTAGATTGGCTCTACTTTATACCATAAATAAATTCAATTAAAGATTGATTAAGCATTGAAATGTCAAAAACTTTCCTTTTTTGCATAGAAAATATAGATGAGTATCTTTCAGGCCTTGAAGTAAGGAAAGATTTAAAAAATAGGACATCAAAAAGAAAATCCAAGAAGTGGACTATGAAAGACTGATACATTTTTTTAAAAGACTGATACATTTTTGATGGCTAATTTTTGTTCATCAAAAGACTCCTGAGTTCCTATATCTTGGTTTCTAACACCATTCTCCAATAAAGGAACAAAGGATCTTGGAGAAATGGCTGATTCTAGGGCTGGGGCCCTAGCAAATATATAAGATGAGTTGTAGCACCTTGTAGGTCCAGAAAGTAGAGAGATGCTCAGAAAGATGCTGGGAGGGGGAATGTAATAAAAGGATACAGGAGCCAACCTGAAAGAGCTCACGGTGGCCAAAGCTGCAATAATTTGAGCAACAAAGCAATATAGTGTTGGATCCTAACCCAAAGTATAAAATAAATATCCAAGAATTCACACTGATATAAATAAATGAATAGATAAATAAATGAGGGAAAAGAGACAAATCTTCTGCACAGAAAAATCCCAAATAATTTATGAAGATACTCCTCACTCTGGGAGGCAGAGCTTAACTCCATACCTCTTGGGTGTGGCTGCACTTAGTGATTTTCTTCCAAAGAAGGTGATGATAAAAAGTTTTGCTGGACACTGGAGATGGTGAAAATGATGATCCCCACCAGTGCTGTGTGGCCATGACTGCAGAAGGAGCTGATGCTGGAGTACTTCAGATGTTGGATCATTTAATCTCTTATTACCAATAAACCCTTTTGATGAGATCAGTAGTCTGGCTCTGATAGTTGACTATCTGATGTCATCTATCCAAGGGTAATATGCTAAAAGTACTTACTTCTCTATTTCTTCCACAGATTGATTTTCTGTATCTGTGGTGTTTCTCTTTTAATACTTGGTTGCATTGGGGAGAATGGCTTGCTGTGGTGCTGTTCATTTGTCCACGTTACTTGAGTATCAGATACTTTTCAGATGGTGCATTTATTTCTCTTCTCAGAGAAGGCTTTGGTTGCATTTCGTTTACCCTTTCTGGCTTTTATCCCCCCTCACATTCCTCACCCTTCACTAAGACAGCTCTGACAGTTCTCTTTAGCAGCCAGTGTCCCTCCTGCAGGATTTGTAATAACAAATACTATTTCAGCATTGGCTCTTCTAATAACAGCTGCCAAGTGGGCCCCTTTGGTCGGGGTCAGCCTCCTTCTCTGCTTTCATCTCAGCTGCACTTTGACTTCCTAGTGCTCAGTTCTCTAACTTCAGCCATCACCCGTTTTTCAAATGTCTAAATTCCTCAAGACTGATGGGAAGTTTAGAGGCATGGGTGCTTTCTTCTGGTCTTTGGAGTCATGCCTTCAGCTTTGGTGGAGTTGCCAAAGAATCTGTTGGACAGAGACAGTCTCCTAAGTTTCTAACTATCCTCCCGTCTTTGCCCTGTCTTTGGAAGTCTTTTTCTACACTTTTGGGGGAAAAACTTCCTATCTTTAGGCTAAAATCAGGTAATCCTCACCTGCTGAGAAACATGTAACATGAATTTTTACAACAAGGTGTTAGAAAGGAACTTTCTCTGTACACTCGGCCCTCTGAATTTCAGGGCCCCACCCCCAACTGCCTGCATGAATGTAAAATCCCAAAGACATATGGCCTCATTATTGGTCCTTATTGTCCTCTGGACTGTTGAAGTAACTTTCTTCATTGCTTTGTCCCAGCCTTCTTTTGAAGGCTAAATTCTTCTTGAACACATTATATATTTTGCAGCCTATAGTAAATACTGAGTTTTCTATTTAGCAACAGACATTGTAGGATCTGAGGATCTCTAGCCACCCTTTTTCTTTGTAGTCTTTCCCTATTGTTTTCCTGAGTCCCCTTCACCCAGATTTATTACTTTGTTTTATTTGGTTGAACAGTTACAAGTCTTGATTTGTTTTCCTGCATAAATAGCTTCATCTTGATACCATACAGTGTTGTTTAAACTCCTTTCCATTTTTATCCCTTTATCTTCATGGGCTACTTTTGTTGAATTGTTTCTAAGAAGGGAAATAATTGGGTTTGATTGATAATAGTTTACCCGCTCATTTATCAAAGACTTATTAAGTGCCTACTATATGCTAACTCTGAGCAGGCTGGTCCATCAACAAATAGCACAAGACCCTGGCCACTTGTCTTGAAGTAGAGACATTCAGACAAGGAAAGGCAATGAACACATGGGACATGAATTGTAGAAGAGGTAGATGCAGAGTGGATGGAAAGTAGTTTTTTTGGGTAGTTGAGAAAGGCTGTCATTTGAGCTAGGTATTGAATGAACTGGAGGTTACAAGGCAGATGGGTGGAACAGGAAGGGCAAAACACAGAGGGAACAGCATGTACAAAGATGCAGATGCTGGGTGTTTTGTGGGACTGACAGCTGTTTGAAGGCTGATGTTGCTGGAGGGCAGTCCCTGTGGCAGGTGTGGCGGGTGATAAACTTGGGGAGGTAAGTTGTTAGCTTCTTTACCATATGCAGAAGGGATTGGTTTCATTTTTCTGGAGCCATGGGGGGCTGTGAGTGAGATACTGTGTCCCCAGGGGTGTTATGTTGGATCATCTCCAGGGTAGGTGTTCTTAACCTTGAGCTTTCATGCTGGTAATAAAGTCTGTTCAGAGCCCCTGGGTGGCACTTACATGGCTTGCTCCGGGCACCTTAGACTTCTTATCATTCAGCGCTGATCTGAACTCCAACCTCTACCTGCTTGCCTGCCTCCTTCTAGGACTTGGTTTCAGCTTTCCTGGGGTGGGGGTGGGGATGGGCTCAGTCTGAAGGGAAGGGGAGGCAGAGGATGAGCCTTTTCACTCTCTCTGCTCTCCTTTGGCACCCCTTTCAGTCTGCTGTTTCTTCAGATCTTGGCTTCTGCTTTCTCCCCAATACACAGCTATCTTGGCTTCCAGCCCAGGTGGGAGAGGGAGAAAGAACTTATTTCCTTCAGCTCCTCTCTGAAAATAACCCAGCTGGCACTGCTCAGGAACAAGAAGTTCCTGAAGGTGTTGGCACCTCATGGTGTTGATGTCCAGCAGTCCCTGCTGTGAACCTCATCTCACTCTCAATCCAAGGACCTCTGTGGAGAGAAGTTGGGTGGTATTTAAGGCCTCTGCAGTAACAGCTGCCTCCAAGGCCTAGCATAGTGAAGTGATGGGGAGGTCAGGGAACCGTGGCACCCTGGGGAGATTGGGCTAGTCTGTGGGAGGCCCTGCGAGGTGGGGAAGAGTCTGGCCATGGCATCTTCTGATCTGTTGTAAGAAAAAGGTGGATGCCTCTAATTGAGGCCCAGCCCTGGAATGTTGCATCAGCCCCGAGGTTGCCCATCAGTCTCTTCCTGATGTCGGATTCGTAGCTGCCAGACATCCTGGCGCCGGAAATTGGGGGTAGGGTAGGGTAAAATGGGGAGTGTCAGCAACTCTCCTGTCCAAACAGATTTGTCTTAAAACATCACGGAGTAGATTAGGATTAATTCAATAAATTTAATAAAGCAAGGTACTGTAGTAGGTTCTCAATAAATAGTTGCTGAATGATGAATTAATTTAACTAAACTCAAGATGTCTTGAAGGACGAGTGGGAGTAAGCCCTGCGGGAAGCGGAGATCTAGCGCCAAGTCCCAGAGGCTTAAGACAAGGTCTGGTTGGGGGAAGGGCAGAACTGAGTTTGGCTGGCTCTGGGAGTGCAAGGGGCCAAGCGAAGACAAGGCGGTCGGTGGCCTGGACCTTGGGCCAGGTGCACATGGAGGATGGTGTGTGGGGAAGTCACAAACCCGCGGAGTGTGGGGTGCCTCGGAAACCCCACGGGTTGGATGACCCGTTTACGCCCACTTTCCGAAGCGAGAGGGACTAGAGGAGATCCGGGGCGGGACAAACCACAGACTCCGCCCACCTAGGTGTGGCTCTGTGCTCAGGCTTTTTAGAGGCCAGGTCGAAGGAACTTTAGGGGTAGACGGTTCGAGATGAGGAACTGGATCACGCAGCTGTTAGAGGCGAGTTCCCCACGTTATTTCCTCCGCCGCCCACCCGGGCAGTCCCGGAAAGAGTAATTCCGGAGGTTCCACTTTAAGGGTCGAGCGGGGGCGGGGCGGGGCGGGGCTCCCCTGTCCGGTTTCCGAGGCCGCGCCCGCCGCCCAGCAGACGCGGTCGCGGAAGCTGCGCGGAGTCACGTAAGCCTGGGAAGCCGTACTGGGGCCGGGAGGTCCGGTCAGGTGTCCAGCCACCAGCTGACCGCAGGCTGCGTCGTGTCTCCGGTTCCGCAGGCACCATGAACCAGGACACCGAAGTGGACATGAAGGAAGTGGAGCTGAACGAGATGGAACCCGAGAAGCAGCCGATGAACGCGGCGTCGGGGGCGGCGGTGGCTGTGGTCGTGGCGGGTGGCACCGAGAAGAACGGCTTGGTGAAGGTCAAGGTGGCCGACGATGAGGCGGAGGCGGCGGCCGCCGCCAAGTTCACGGGCCTGTCCAAAGAGGAGCTGCTGAAAGTGGCGGGCAGCCCCGGCTGGGTACGCACCCGCTGGGCGCTGCTGCTGCTGTTTTGGCTCGGCTGGCTCGGCATGCTGGCGGGCGCCGTGGTAATCATCGTGCGGGCGCCGCGCTGCCGCGAGCTGCCCGCGCAGAGCTGGTGGCACAAGGGCGCCCTCTACCGTATTGGCGACCTTCGGGCCTTCCAGGGCCGCGACGCGGGCGACCTAGCGAGTGAGTGCTGTGCGCCCCGCGCGCCCCTAGTTTAATCGGTCACCAGTTTCGACCCCTGTCCCAGATTGACTCAGATGGTTCTCCACCCTACCCGGTACCGGCGACCGCTCTCCGGAACGTAGCTCCTCCTTTTCTTTGACGGAAACCGCCCCCCAGCTCCCTCTTTCGTTCGGGTGGCTGACTCAGCATCCCCCACCCAGCCCTTCCCCGCCCTTCCCCGCCCCCGCCCGCCTTGGGGCCCGTTCCCGTCGCGGCAAGTTCTGAAGTAATGTGCTAGGTTCCTTACGTCAGCACCTCTGAGTCTTGTGATCCAGCCTCATCTCCCCACATAGTCCCTGGGAGAATAGGGGAAATCAGGGGCCTCAGAGAGGCCTCACTTTAACTCTGCTTCTCCATTTCAGGCTTGAAGGGGCGTCTTGATTACTTGAGTACCCTGAAGGTGAAGGGTTTTGTGCTGGGCCCAATTCACAAGAACCAGAAGGATGACCTCGAAGGGACCAACCTGGAAGAGATCGACCCCACTTTTGGCTCCAAGGAAGATTTTGACAGTCTCCTGCAATCGGCCAAGAAGAAGAGTGGGTGTCCTAGAGTTGGCAAGGAAGCAGCTAGGAAGGGCTTGGCCTTCTGGCCGGTGGAAAGGCGGGTTAGGACTTTTGTCTGGTTGCTGACTGGCTCAGAGTTTTCCCAGGGCAGGTACAGGGGAGGTTTGTTAGGCTTCAGCCTAAAATGGAATTGTCAAGTTCAGAGACTTTCTACACTTGAATGTACAGTTATTTAACTTCTGGGCTTCAGTGCCCTTATTTGTAAAATGCAGGCTTTTGCTAAATCAGTGATTTAAAAACTTGTAAGAGAGTGAATCCTTTTGAAAAGAAATTTCAAGTAAAATCTTGTCTTACTTTTAAAAGAAGATGGGTAGTGTAGGGCCCCATAGCTCGGCCTCCTCTATTACACTACACCGCTGCTGCCCCCTCCCCAATATCTCTGTTTCAATGGGAAGAGTTTTGCCAGGGTTTAAATCTAAGCTTTTGTATCAAGTAATATGTAGGAGATACTCTACTGACTTGTATTTGTTGATTTCCTCCTTTCCCCTCACCCAAGGGTCTTTCTCACAACTGCCTCTTTCTCCATTGTTCTAGGCATCCGGGTCATTCTGGATCTCACTCCCAACTATAAGGGCCAGAACTCATGGTTCAGCTTCACTCAGATTGGCACTGTGGCCACCAAGATGAAGGTGAGTGTCTTGGTGCTGATGGCAGGTGGGAGTTGGATGCTGGGACCGTTTGGTCCTTTTATAGCAAGTTCTATAAACGTAGCCCAGTGCCAGCCGTGGTATCCCTTGCTCCTTGGAGCCAAACAGGCACTCTCCTCCCACAGGCAGAAGGATAGGCCAGCAGTGCATCCTTGTTTTTGTTTGTTTCTTTTGTGACCACTCATTTTCCTTGTTTCTCTGACTCTGAGGGTGACAGTGCCAGGAAGGGAATTTCTCAGATGTCAATTTTCTTCCTTTTGGGAGAGGAAGCCCTGTCTCTGTGGGAATCCTGTCCTGTCTGGTTTCCCATTTCTTATTTGATGTGTTTTGGAGTGGAGCCTAGTCTGAAATTGTAAGCATCAGGGTCTTCCTATGTATCTGGAAGTATGCCGAGTATTCTATGTACCTTCTTTAATTCCCTGTATAACCAAACGAGTTCCTATCATTACCCGTAATCTATAAATGAGGAAGCTGAGGTTCAGAGAGGCTTAATGTGCCTTGGGAGTTGATGCCCCAACTAGTCTTATATCCTTTCTCATCTGCCTTCCCTGAGGGTATAGGCTCAAACTCTACCTAGCAGGCTGAGAGTGAGCATTTGAATGTCGTCCCAGTTCCTGAGGCCTGGGTTCTAGGACACTGACCAATTCAGAAGGGGTAGGACAAAAATGGAGACAGACCCTGATGTGTTGCTGGTGCCGTGATTCTGAGGTAGACTTCTGTACTCCCAGCATTTCAGTAGACCTTTGGGATCATCCAGTTCCGTCCTTGCTAATTGCTGGAAGACCCCTTAAAAGTTACTGAGAAGGGAATGTTTTCAGATCATATGGCATGAGGTGTGGGAGCCTCAGATGAAAATGGAGACTAGACTAGAGAGCACATGGAGCAGGGAGAGAAAGGGTTCCGTGTTAGGTTAGCCCCACATGCTGGGGCTTCAGGGCTGTGCCTCTGCTGCAGAGCTGGCTCCTCTTTTCAAATCTTCACCTAAACCTCCTTGGAGCTGTGCTTTGAATTTCTCTTTTATTCCTAGTCTTGCTCTGACTGGCTATGTTACTCACACTCTCCCCAGGCCCCAGGAAACTAGGAGAGGAGTAAGTATGCCTGTTTTGGGATCTTGGTTAGCAGTTTAGGTCCTGTCCCTGCTGCTCTCTGATTGTGGCCTCTGGCATGCTTCCTTGCTTCTCTGACATTGTTTCCTCATCTCTAGCACCCCACACGTGCTTAGTGTTAAGTGAAGTTACGCGTACGAACACGCTTTTCTTGTGGGCCTTTTCTGTAGGTGTCAGAAGTAGAGCTTTGTGATTCACCATGGGGAGGAATAGAAAAGTGGAACGCTATGGCACTGAGAGGATCAATGATAGGTTAGAATGGAAGGGACCAAAGGCTAAAGCTTTATAATGAGGTGAAAAAGTGAGACCGTTCAAGGCAAGTGACTCTCCCAAGGTCACGGGGAAGTGTGTAGTCAAGATTTAGTGTAGGCTGGAATTTTCTGAGCCTTTGCATCAGAGTGTTGGTATCTTTCCCCTTTTCTTTGGCCTCTCTATAGGAAGCTCTGAGTTTTTGGCTGCAGGCCGGTGTGGATGGGGTCCAGGTTCGGGACGTTGGGAATCTGACAGTGAGTACCCTTTCCATGTGAGGGGCGGAGCCTGGGTGAGATCAGGGGGACTTATCAGGGACTTTTAGTGTTCCCTGCTCCTAGACTCTGCTCTTTTCCTTCTAGGGTGCGTCTTCATTCTTGGCCGAGTGGCAGAACATTACCAAGAGCTTCAGTGAAGATAGGTGGGTGCCAGACCCCTGCTTCCTCAACTCGGCTCTGTTGTCAGAACCTCTCAGTGCCGTGCTCGCCCTAGAAAGGGAGTGGTTCCTGGTCCAGAGAGCCTCCTTCACCTTCACTCTTCTTTCGTGTCCTGTACTAACCTTGACTCCTGCTCTGCTCTGCGCAGGCTCTTGATTGCAGGCACTGACTCCTCCGACCTTCAGCAGATCCTGAGCCTGCTCGAATCCACGAAGGACCTGCTGTTGACTAGCTCGTACCTGTCAGACTCCCGTTTCACTGGGAATCATACAGATTTCCTGGTCACCCAGTATTTGAACGCCACTGGCAGTCACTGGTGCAGCTGGAGTGTGAGTACCACAGAGGTGGGAGAGGGGCAGGAGGCCTTTCGGGAGAGAGGGGTGTTGGGAGATGGAGGCAGCAGCGGGCTTTGGGGCTCACCAGTGCACGGTTCCTGCAGGTGTCTCAGGCGGGGCTCCTGACCTCCTTCGTGCCGCTTCAGCTCCTCCGACTCTACCAGCTGCTGCTCTTCACCCTGCCAGGGACCCCAGTTTTCAGCTATGGGGACGAGATTGGCCTGGAGGAAGCTGCCCTCCCTGGACAGGTATCACTTGATGCCTCCCCAGCACAGCAGGGGAGGTTGTGTTCATCCATCACGAGGGTCCTGTGGGTGGTGGCGGACAGACGGGGGCCTTGGGGTGGAACTGCCTTTGAGTCAGCTGGCTGGTCAGTCGCTGTATGGCCTTTAGAAGTTATCTCACTTCTCTGACTCTTGGTCTTCTCTCCTGTGATGTCTCTCCTGTCTGTCTTGTGGGTTAGTTAGGACTAAATGAGGGCATGTTTTAAAATGCAGTGCCTGACTCCTCGCAGGGCATTCAGTATGATAGCCGTTACTCAGTGACTCATTCATTCAGTGGACAGTGAGGTCTCTGTTAGGCTCTGTGCCCTCCAGGAACTCAGAGTTTAGCGGGGGAACCAGATGAGTAAGAGAAGTGTACACAGCAAGTACAGTGATGGGGTCAGACTGTGAAGGCACCACTTAGCTTTGGCCCCGGGGTTGGAGGTTGACACCTAAGCTGATATTTACAGACCAGTCATTCATTTATTGTGCACAAAGTTTTATTGAGTAATTCCTATCTGCCATGCATGGAAGATACAGCAATGCATAAAAGAGCTGGAGAGGGTGAGATTAGATAATAAGCAAATATAATAAAGATGCCAGGTGCTGGTAACCTGCTGTGCAGGAGAAAGCAGGGTGAGAGGCCTAGAGGGTAGGGGACAGGGTATGTTTTATATCGAGTGGCCACAGGAAACCTGATGGAGGCAACTGAGCAGGGACCGGAGGGCAGTGAAGGGGCTAGCTTGTGGCTGTCTAGGCTGAGGGGACAGTTGTACATCCCTGGGGCTGGGCATGGGAGGAGGAGTTAGGGAGAGTGGCCCAGGCCTTTTCCAAGTCCTGTTGTCCCTGCTTTTTAGCCTGTGAAGGCTCCAGTCATGCTGTGGGATGAATCCAGCTTCCCCAACACCTCAGGACCTGTAGATGTCAACATGACCGTGAAGGTAAGGGTTTTAGATGGGCAGGGCCTGACCTGCAGAGTTAGGGGATGGGGAGGATGGTGGAGTTGGTGGCTTATAGGAGTTTCCACCTGGTGGGAGTCCTTCATCCCTTCAGCTGTATCTTCATCTCTTTACCGCCTGCAGGGCCAGAGTAAAGACCCTGGCTCCATCCTCTCCCTGTTCCACTGGCTGAGCGATCTGCGGGGTAAGGAGCGCTCCTTGCTGCACGGAGACTTCCATGTGCTCTCCTCAGGGCCCGACCTCTTCTCCTACATCCGCCAGTGGGACCAGAACGAGCGTTTCCTGATAGTTCTCAACTTTGGGGATGTGGGCCAACCTGCCAGGCTGGGGGCCTCCAGGCTGCCTGCTGGCACCAGCCTGCCCGCCAGCGTGAATCTGCTGCTCAGCACCCAGCCGGGCCGCAAGGAGGGCACCTCTCTTGAGCTGGAGCACCTGTACCTGGGGCCCCACGAGGGGCTGCTGCTCCGCTTCCCTTACAGTGGCCTGACCCAGACCTACTGCCCTTTTCCACTACTTCCCAGGCCCTTAGGGCTCTGATTTCTCTCTCTCCTTTTTTTTTTTTTTTTTAGAACTGTTACAGATGAATCCCCAAATAGGGTGTGTTTTCTAGCTTCAAATAAAAGTCACCCCTGCCTGGTGAGGCCTTGTCTTCCCTCCATCCGCTGTCAGCAGCAGGAATTTCCCTCCCCTTCGTCCCTCTCCCCTAGTGGGTCTGCCCCACAGTGATCAGGGCCAATGAGTGTCATACATCTGCTCCTGCCCGAAAGGAAGGGACCTGCCGAGGTCCCAACAGCATCCCTGCCTCCCCGCCCAGCCTGGGCCAGGGTGTTTTCTCCAGGAGGACTCGGCTCTTGCTGACTCTTCCTTGCCTCCCTCAGCAGTGGTCTCCAGACAAATATGGTCACTTTCCTGTTTTGCAGATTTGGCCTTTCTGGGAGAAAGAGTGGGAGTCGGGTGGCCTGTTTTATAAACGGTACTTCTAGAAGATAATGCAGATCCTTCATTCAACAAGAATTTATTGTGCACCAAGCTGTGCGAGGAACTGTTCTAGGTCCTGGAGTTACAGGAGGGAACAGAGTACAAAATCCCTGCCTCCTTGGGGATGATAATCTAGTGAGGAGACAGAAGAATGAGATTAAAATTTAGAGTTTGGTAGATATAATGATAATGTTCAAAGCGGAAAAAGTAAAGCAGGGTAAGAGGTAGGTGTTGGGCATGAAGGGAATTTGGGGTGGAGGCCAGAGGAGGCCTGACCAACAAGGTGACATTTGAATAAAAGACCTGGAATTTGGGAGAGACTTAACTTGCCAGATATCTGGGAAGGAGCTTTCCAGTGCTCTTGGGTGGGAGCATGCCCGATTCTCGTGAAAAATGAGAGGGTAAGGGTTGAGGCCTCGTTGGAAAGGGGTGGGCAGAAGACGAAGGTCATGGTAAGGCACACAGCAGAGTGCAGAGTGTTGGGCAGATTGCATCGGTGGAGGGCACGGTCAACTGCCCTCATGTCAAATAGCAGCCGCAAGTTCCAGGTCCCCAGGACCATCCTCCATGGGTAGTTGCTAGAATGACTCAGGACTCAGGAAAGCACAAAGGTTACACTTTTATTCTAGTGAAAGGATACACATTTAAACCAACCAAGGACAGGAAGCACAGAGCCAATCTGGGATTAGGAGGGATCCAAATATGAAGTATCCGATGGTCCTTTCCCAGTGGAGAGGGGTCCCACTCGAGTCCTGGACGCAGACCTCCTGACTAACCCACAGAGCGTGGCCAAGCAGGGAAGCTTGCTTGATCTTTTGTGGTCTGGAGTTTTTCTTGGGGCTTACTCACATAAGCCCACGTGGCTAACCATCACCCTTTAGCCCCTCCTGGACATTCCGGGTAATACCTTTACTTTCTGGCCCCTCCAGAGGCCACTTGTCCCATAGCCCTCATAAATTGCATTAAGACAGTCCAATGTCTGAAGTCCCTGGACTAAGGGACACTCCTATCAAGCAGGGCATTCCAGGGGTCTAGAGGTCACCTCCCAGTAGCTGAGTGCAGAGACCAGACTTTGGAGGTGGTAAAGGAGGTGATGGAGGTCCTGCATTTATTTTGTGAGTGGATCCACAGGATTTGCTGTCTGTCCTATTGCAGTCAGAATGATTCTTTGGCCTCAGCCTCAGGGTTGAGCTTGGCCGTCCTAGTTCCCTTATGGAAAAGAACATTCCTGTGGGATGGGGCTTGGATTGGGCCTGGGCCTCTAAAGTTGTCTTGATGTAGAGGACAGGTCAAAAGATTAGATATCCCAAATTTAGGCCCAGTCCATGTCTGCTGACCTTTGCTCTGCCTGAGACTGCCCTAGGGCTTTGCAGGAAGGTGTGCACTCAGCATGGACTCTGGGCTGCTCCCAGCTCAGTTCCTGAGAAGTCACACCCTGCAGCCCACCAGCTGGACCTTGCCCTCCTCACAGCCCTTCCCTGTTCTGGGCCACATCTAATCCAGGCTTCTCCTCTTTCTGAGGCTCCCCACCCCTTCTCTCTAGTTCTTTGCCAGGGTCCCAGCTCCAGCCCTCCCTTTCCCCCTCTCCCTCTGCCTCCTGGCCTCACCTCTGACCCATAGTTTGTATCATGGGGTTGCTACAGATGGAGCCTCATCGTGACTGTGCTTTACAATTTACTGTGGGCTTATCCTTAAGAAAAATGTGGTTAAATATACAAAATGTAAGATTTGCCATCTTAACCATTTTTAGGCATACAGTTCAGTGGCATGAAGTCCATTTGCATTATTTGCAACCATCACCACCTTCCACCTCCGTATCTTTTTCATCATGCCAAACTGAGACTGTATCCCTTAAACAATAGCTCCCCCAGATTTGTTTTTAAAACACAATGAATAAGCCAAAAATTAAATGAAGCCATTCAAATGTCCAGTGATGCTATGTACTCCTGGTAGTAGTCTGATCTCTGTGCTTTGGGGGAACAGGTGAGAACATGAACTTGCTGGCCCTCTGAAATCTGCAAGAGCTCTACCATTAAGGTCTCTCCCGGATTCCCTGTTAAGGAAAGAAAGAAACAGAGCCAGAGGTAGTGGTAGAATTAGCCCCCCAGCTACCGATGAAGAAGGCATTCTCACCCCTCTTACCACAGATGAGGAAAGTGGCTAGAATGCGTCTCCCCAGGGCAGTCTGAAACGGGGGCCGGGGCAGAGGGCAGGTGGCTCCCACAGAAAGTCACCTCTGCTGTTCTTTCATTCATTCACTCAACAAACATTTTTTGAGTTACTGCTCTGTTCGTGGTGTACCATCCTCATTTCTGAATTCGGTAGACAAGACCCTGCTCTTACACAGTTTCCAGTTTCCAAAGGATTAAATGAAATTCTAAGCACCCTGGAGGCCATGAATTAAGGCTTACAGGCAGTTTTAAATGAGATAACCGGTTTAATAAGATTTCACTTTTTTTTTTCTGTTAAGTCATTGTGATATACCTGTGAGGACTGTGGGTAGGGACCCTGTTGGACACAGCAGTGGAGCTGCCATTTGGACCCAGGCCTTAGCACCATAGTGTCACTGGACTCAGTCTTTCCCTGGGGCCTCTAGCCAGTTACCTGCCTGTGGGTCAGGAAGGGAACTGACATTTCCATTGGCCTGAGTACCAGTCAGTGTGCTGTGTGTTGGGGCGTGAGGGGGACTCAAAGACTGCCCACTGTTCTGGGCTTCACTAATTGGGAGTGGAGGCCGGTGTGTGAATAATGGCAGTCCTGAGATAAGGGCTGTGGGCAGCCGCACACTGGGCCCTGTGGAGTACAGACCAAGTGTTTAACGCAGGAGATCAGGGAAAGCTTCCTGGAGCCTTTATTTGAGCTGAAATTGAGGCACCAGTCGGCATTCACTGTGACGCACTTAGAGGACAGGGCCACCTGGATAGAGGGAACATTTCGTACAGCCGCTCAGTTGAGACAGCATGGAGGGTGGTTCTGGACAGTGTGGGCGAGTGGTGAGAGCCACCCAGAGGCTGGAGCCCTACGGCCTTTAACAGCCGTGCTCGAGTTACCCTTTGCCTGTATGTAGGTCAGTGATTCCCACCCTGGTTATGCAGAATCCTCTGGAAAAGTCTCTCCCATCCAAAATCCACTCAATTGGAATCTCCAAGGGGTGAGCCTGGCAGTCTATTTTTAACCAGTTTTCTGAAACGATTCCCACAGCAGTTTGGGAATCCCTAGCTCAGTGTTTGCCAAGCTTGCTTAGTTGTGCCCAAGGACAATGATGAGAAAGAGAAGTCCTGGCTTTTCCCCTGGATGTTCTGTTTCAGAAGATCTAGGATAAAACACCAGAGCCTGTAAGAAGCTCAGATAAGGAAGAGAAAGGAAGCCATTGAAATATGCTTAGCAGGGAGGGACATGGTCAGGCTTGCGTCCTGGGAAGCTCACTCTGGCTCTGCCGTCGTGGAGGCTGCTGAACGGGGTCAGGACTGGGCGCTATCGCGGAATAGCCAGGAAGATTCAGAAGAAAGAGGCAGAGGTTGTGGGGTTGGAGAGGAGGGGATGGCTTGGACCGATGTTTCAGGAGAAGAAGCCACAGGATTTCATGATAGCCTTGGGGGAGGGATTTGATGTGAGGGGAGAAGGTTGCTGTATGGTGACTCCTGAGTTCCTACCTTAGGAGATTGGAGGAGAGGCTGGGGCAGGAAGGTGGTCAATTCCACATAGATGTTCTGGGTTTAGGTGCCCTTGGACTTGCAGGTGGAGGTTTCCAGCAGAGGAGGGTCTACAGCTCAGCAGAGGGGCAGAGGTGGGGGTACATACTGTGAGTGTGAGTGATGTGGGGTGAGAAGGGCAGAAGGGTGAGGTTGGAGCCCTGGGAACTGGCAACATTTACAGGACAGACTGTGGAAGAGAGACCCATGAAGGAGGAAGAAGAGAAGAGAATGGAGCCCCGGGGGGTGGGGATGAGAAGGCAGGAGGAAGAGGCCAGGACAGTGTCAGAGCACAGCTGTTTCTGGTGGCCTTCATTTTGGTGACAAAGAGATCATTGGTGGTCTTCTGGTAGTCTTCCCCAGAGCCCTTCTAGGGGAGGTGGAGACATGGGTTTTTCTAATTTTAAGGGTGGGAGGTATTTGTAAAATTCTGAGATAGTATCGGATGGAGTTCCCGGTTTTCTTAAGCAGCAAAAGAACTTATTGAAAGACTATCAGGAACTGCCAGGAGGAGGCAGGACCAGGCTTGGAAAATGGGCAGGAAGTGGGCGCCAAGCAGCAGGAAGTACAATTGTCTTCTAACTGGAACTGCCTGGGAGGCTGCCACTGGGGACACGCTGCCAATGCATGTGCGGTTGGGCACAGAGCCACTGGTTACGTAGGGCGTGGAGTGTGGCAGATGCTGAGGTGCAGAACGTGCTCTGCCTGCAGTGGCCCTGAGTCCAGGAAGGAGGGGCTCACCTTATTCTCACAAAGGGCTCTGTTGGCTTGCCAAGTCACGCACGTGGTACTGTGCCAGCACGGAGGGGTGCCCTCTTCTAGTTCACACAGGGTGCTGCTGAGCCTCGGGGAGGGGCCCTAGACAGAGAAGAGTCAAGGGTGCTTTTAAGGATTTTGGCCTGAGCAGCTAGAAGATTGGATTTGCCACTTATGGAGGTGGGGAAGGCAGCTGGAGGAATGGGTTTAAAAGGGGGAACAGCAGGTCGGTTTGGGCCCTGATGATTTTGAGCTCTAGCCAACATCTAAGTGGAAGTGTTAAGATGTTAGTTGGACATGCTGCTCTGGTGATCATGGTATCCGGGCTGGAGATGCAGAACTGGGAGTCATGGGCACAGCTGGCATTTAAGAGATGACTGGAGAGGACCAGGGAAGTGAGTGTAGGAACGGAAGAGAAGAGGACCAAGCACTGAGGACCAAGCCCTTCAGAGGGGAGACATGAGGAGAAGCCAGCAACAGAGACTGAGAAAGAGGGACAGTGAGGTAGATAGGACGGTGTGGCCTGGGGACCAAGTGTGGAGGAAATGTTAAATGCTTCTGGGGTCAAGAAAGAGGACAGAGGCTTGGCCGTGTTGGTTAGCATGGAGGTCTTTGGTGACCTTGCCAAGAGCAGTTTCGGTTGAGGCTGGGGCAAAAGCTGACTGGAAAGGGCTCAGGAGGATCAGATGAGAAAATCTGGAGTCAGTGACCATAGACAACGTAGCTGTTCGGGAAGGGAGAGAAATGAGGCACCAGCTGGAGGAAGAAAAGGCTTTTAAAAATTATTATTATATCCATTTCACTATTTTTAGTTTATATTTTTAATTTTAATTTTTTTGATGGTGAGAAGGTAATTCAATTTATTTATTTATTTATTTATTTATTTATTTATTTATTTATTTATTTATTTAATGGAGGTACCAGGGATTGAACCCAGGACCTTGTACATGCTAAGCACACACTCTACCACTGAGCTATACCCTCCCCCTTATTTTATTTTTTAATTGAGGTATAAGTGACATACAGCATGATTTTAGTTTCAGATGTAAAACATACTGATTCAGTATTTGTATATATTGGGAAATGATCACCACAATAAATCCAGTTAGCATCGGTCACTGTAGAGAGTTACAAAATTTTTTTTCTTCTCGTGATGAGAAATTTTAGGATCTATTCTCTTAGCAACTTTCAAATATGCAATATGAGGCTTTTAATTTATTGGTTTAAAATGAACGCAATGACAGCATGCCTGCTTCAGTAGAGAGGGAAAATGCTGGAGAGACACTTTCTGGATGGACACCTTTGAGGTTTCGGGAGAGAGGGTGGATCTCGTGCGGGGGTGGGGGTGCTGGAGGGGTGGTGGGTTAGGAGGGAAGCCAGCCTTTACTGGGAGCTGGTCGCAGAGAAGGCTGAGTACTCAAGTATATAGCTGGTGGGTAGATGTGGGAGGAGTTTGTGGAATGCCACCCACAGGTTGCTTTTATTTTCTCAGTGAAACTGGAAAAAAAAGTCATCAGCTGAGAGTGAGGTTTGGGGCCTTCTAAGTGTTGGAGGCTTGATGTGAGGGGGGAAATTATAAATAAACATTTAGGAACTGCCTATTCACAGTGTCTATTTGGGACTAGGAGCAAGTACATCACCTACTTGTTAGACATGCAGACTCTCCGGCCCACCCCACACCTCTTGAATCAGAATTGAAATCTGCATTTTTTTTTAATTGAAATATAGTCACTTTACAATGTTGTATCAATCTCTGGTGTACAGCATAATAGTTCGGTCATACATATACATATATATAGTCCTTTTCTTTTTCTTTTTCATTGTAAGTTACTATCAGATATTGAATATAGTTCCCTGTGCTATACAGTATAACTTGTTGTTTATCTATTTTATATATAGTAATTAGTATCTGCAAATCTGGACCTCCCAATTTATCCCTTCCCACCCCTTCCCCTCCCCCCTGTAACCAGAAGTTTGTTTTGTATGTCTTTGAGTCTGTTTCTATTTTGTAAATAAGTTTATTTGTCTTTTTTTAAAAAAAATTCCACATATAAGTGATATCATATGGTATTTTTTTTCTCTTTCTGGATGACTTCACTTAGAATGACAATCTCCAGTTTCATCCATATTGCTGCAAATGGCATTATTTTATTCTTTTTTATGGCTGAGTAGTATTCCACTGTATAAATATAACACAACTTCTTTATCCAGTCATCTGTCGATGATGGAATCTGCATTTCAGTCCCAGCTGACTCATGCACGCTGGAGTTGCACCAGCCCTGATGTAGCGGAGTGGCAGAGCCACTGTTTGAGGGAAATGTAGGTGGACCGCCAGGCAGTGTGAACAGCCTGCTTCTGGCCTGCTTTGTTTCTCTTGGTGCTAAATAATGGAATTTCAGTGCTTGGCCTGGAAAACTCCAGGCCCCTTAACTTGGTGGCAAAAAAAAAAAAAAAAAAAAAAGAAAGAAAGAAAGGAAAGGAAAAAAACATCAGTATGATGAGGAGATCATGTTCCCTTTTCTTCTGAAGCAGCAGGAATAAAAGCAGATTCTCTTCTGCATCATAAAGCCATCCTTGCAAATGTTATTTCTAACAAGGGAGCCTTGTCAGACGATCAAATGTAAGAGGCTGTTGCTTTGTCCTGTGAAAGTAACCTTTAACTTTGACAAAGCGTGTGATTCTGATTGCTCGTCTTCCTTAATAATGTGTTGCCCTGGCAATAATATTTAAATTCACATCTCTGTTTTCCAAGAGGTATGAATGCCTGTGAGTTTTTTGTTAAGCCAGGAGGGGAGCACTGGCACATGCCTCTTCTCCCACGTGCACGAGGTGAAATAATTGCTGTAGTCATGGCAAGGTTTCTCAAACAAAGTTTGAGTCTTGTTTAAATGAACACGCAGGAGGCAAGGTTACTTATGAGTGCAGAGGGTTGGGGGCACAAGGAGGGGGAGAGCTGAGAACACCTTTGGGAATGAGACTAGGGAGCATGTTGAGGACAAGTACAGGGCACGAGGCGCATTGGCTGAGGTCAGGACCCCTGCGCTCGTTCTGCTGCCAGTCTGCGAGGCAGCAGGACTGTTTCCCGGCAGTGCTCGGCTGCCCCTGAGTCGGACCAGGGAAGATGGATGGTGGGGTTGGTCCAGGGTGATGAGTTTGCGGTGGAAGCAAGCGGCTAGGGGACCAGGGATATTTGTGGTGTGGATGAAAGAGGACATGGTTCCAGCTTCTCAGGGACTGAAAAGCCATGGCAGGGGAGAGGGCTGCAAGAGTGGGAGAGAAAGGACAGGGTCTGGACGAAGATGGGGGAGGCTGGTGGGGGCGAGGAGCGAGAGTGAGGACACTGGGGTTGAAACTCTGGAGGAGGGATCTGTTGAGGACTCTGGGTGTGGCTGGTGTGCAGTGGAGTCAGGTTCCCGGGGCTGAAGAGACCGTGACACCAGCACTGATAAACTGAAGGGGTCACCCAGCCGGGGTGGCAGCCAGGGTGCGGAGGAGAGAGCATGGGCTTGGAGATCATTCAGGGATGGACTCCTTGCTCTAATAAACCACTTAACCTCAGTTTCCTCATCTGGGATGTAGTCTGAACAGTTTTTACCCACAACAGTTTTGACACCACATTGTGTGTGCGTGTGTGTGTTTCCTCACTCCAACCAATTCTCTGGTTCTCTACATACTAACTGGTGTCCTAAAATTCAATTCAATTCCGATACTATCTACCTGGAGTTAGCATCAGACAGCACAAGTTAAGGGCTCATTCCCCCAAGACTGTCCCCATTTGAGGTGCCAGTTGCCAAGTCCCAGGATGTCACAGGTACTATAAATTCAGGGCGTTCCAACAGCTCCTTCCTCAGGTACAATTATTCTCCAGGACAACTAGAGACACGACTAGGACAGCTCAACTCAACTCAGAAAAGTGCTTTACTTACTGCTACCAGTTCATTAGAAAGGATTCAGCTCAGGAAAAGCCGGAGAGAAGAGACACATGGGGCAAGGTATTGGGGAGGGAAGGTGTGCAGAGCTTCCATGCCCTCTCGGGAGGTTGCCTTACGTAGGCACAATGGAGGAAATCATTGCACACTAGTGCTTGAACACAATCTCCAACCCGTCTCCCCTCCCTGGAAGTCAGTAGTGGGACTGAAAATTCCAGCCCTCTGTTCACATAGGGGATTCCTCAGGTAAACAGCCCCCATCTTGAAGCTGTCTAGGGCTCCTCCAGAGTCCCCTCATTAGCATAAACTCAGGTAAGACTGAAATGGGCTCATTGTGATTAACCAAAGACATTCCTCTTACATCCATCTCTCAGGCAATTCCAAGGGTTTTAGAAGCTCTGTGTTAGGAACTGGGGACAAAGACCAAATATATATTTCTTACTGTATTACAGACAGGGCCAATAACATCCATATCTAGGGATTTTTAAGATTTAAAGAGAGTTTGTCCTCATGTCAAAGGGGAAGAATGCCAATAGGAGTCGGAGAAGCCTGTGGGCTTCCTGTTCCCGGTTGTCTAAGGCAGCAAAAATACAATAGCGGTCATTCATTGTCTACTATGTCACAGACAATGTGCCGAGTACTTTACTGATCCTGAGAAGCTGTGGTCTAATGTGTACTTGGCTGGCCAGAGGCAGAGGAGCATGAGAAAGGGAGACTGAAGGCTGTAGAGGGTGGGGAAGGAAGCCAGCATTTTCTAAGTGTTCCATATGATTGATAGACCCAGCAGGATTAAACCTCTTTTTACAAATGAGGAGATTGGGGATTGAAATAATGAAGCAATCTGTCCAAGTCTGTACAGACTTTGGCTCCCAAACTCTTGTCATATAATTTCCTAAGTGATGGGGGTCTAGGAGCATCTTTTGTTCTAGTATTTGGTTTTGAATCTCCGTTCCTGACACAGAGCTCCTAAATCCCTTGGAATTTCCTGGAGGATAGGAAGGAGTATCTTTTGTTTTAATGAGGTCACTCTTTTTGGGGGGGGGAGGTAATTAGGTTTCTGTTTATTTATCTTTAGTGAAAGTCCTGGGGATTGAACCCAGGACCTTGTGCATGCTGAGTACATGCTCTATGGGCCATACCCTCCCCACCCACAACTCTTCATCTGGCTGTTCATCTGTATCCTTTATCGTATAACTGGTAAATATTTCCCTGAGTTCTGTGAACTGTTAGAACACATTATTAAACCTGAAGTGGGGTCATGGGAACCCTGAATATGTAGCCAAGTCAGAGAGAAGTGTGGGTAACCTGGGGGCCCACTATGTGTGACTGGCATCTGAAATAGGGAGAAGTCTTGTGGGACTGAGTCCTTAACTTGTAGGATCTGGTGATAATTCCAGGCAGATAGCATCCAAATTGAATTGTAGGACCCCCAGCTCATGTTGGAGTGGAAAAAAAGCCCCACATAGTTTGGTGTTAGAAGTTTTGTGAGTAGAGTAGATATGAGACAGAACCTTTTCCTTTTTAGGGTGAAAATATTCCAAGCAGAGGATCTGGAAGGAGTAAAAACCATGGCACGAGCTTGAGGTCTGTGTGAGGACCAGGAGAATTTCAGAGGCTGAGCCTAGGGTCTGTGGAGTGAGGAGCCACAGAAGAGGCTGAAGTAAGTAGGTCTGAATGTGAAGGCTGTTGGAAGCTAAGGAGCTTGCATTTTTATCTCAAGCTGCTATTGGCTAGTTGTTAGCAAGGAATTGATGATGTCAGATCTATATTTTGGCAAAAGCATTTTGACTGAAGCATGGAGAATGGATAGACGTGGGACCAATTAAGGCAGGGGTTGGCAAATTTTGGCCTGTGGGTCTCTGCCTCCTGTGAGCTAAGAATGGATTTTGCATTTTTAAATGGCTGAAAAACAGATCAAAAGGAGAGTAATATTTTGTGGCACAGGAAAACTATGAAATTCAAATCTCCATGAAATTCAAATCAAGTTTTATTGGAACAAAGCCGTTCATTTACTTATGTACTGTATGTGGCTGCTCTGGACCACAATGAGTTGAGTAGTTGTACACAAGACTATACATGAGTGCCTACAAAATATCCTTGACTTGCTTCTTGGCTCACAGAGCCTGAAATATTTACTATCTTGCCCTTTATGGAAAAAAAATTGCTAACCCCTGAATTAAGGGATTATTTCAACATATCGAGCCAGAGGCCTGTGTTCAGATGGTGACTGTGGGGATGGAGAACACTGGATGAATTTGGAAACTATTCAGGGGGTAGACTGACTGGGTACAGGGAGCGAAAAGGATAAGTCCAAGGCCACTCCCAGATTTCTGGATTGAGCACTGCGTGAATGGTGGTGCTAGTCAGGCCAGGAACACTGAGAAGGAGAGTAGCACTTGGGGGCAGGGGAAATACAGAGGCGGGGGGTGGGTGGGGGAACGTGAGAACAGTTTTCAGGACTCCATTGCGTGAGAGTCTGATTCCTGGAGCTATGCAGTTTGTGTGCATCACCAAAGAGGCTAAGAACAAACACATAACCTCAAACTGTAGAGTCTGGAGGTTGATATGGGGAACATGGCATTCAAAGGCTTTTGTGATGTAATGCTGAGAAGTTACCTGTCAGGATTTCGTTGGGTCAGCACCAGTTCTGAAAAATCAGAGCCAGGCTCCAAAAAAGGAAACTGGAGATTTCAAAAGCCTGGAGAGGCCCAGGAAAATATGGTGTTGTTCCTAGATGCCAAGTCTCCCTTGTCCCTCCCCTAGTCATCTGCTGAGGTTGGCATACTGGAGAGAGGTAGGGCCTGCCTCAGAGCAGTAACAGCCAAGTGAGCTGATTCTTTGGGATCTAGGGTTCCTGTGGAGGTGGCCAAGATCATCTGTTTCATTATCTGTCCTGCTCAATGGGAAGCAGCCCAGGCAGGTTTTAAGCGCCTCCTTTCCTGGTGTGGCTATTCCCTTGGTTGCCTGCAGATGGCGCTAAAGCAACATGATGAGAAGAGTCGGGGGTAGGCGGGAGGAGAAATAATCCTGAATCCCCCCCTTCTCTAAGTCAGCTCCAACCTGGTAGCCGGAGGAGGTGGCATTCACAAAGCCACCTCATTCTTCTCCTACTTCCTGTTTCTGGGGCTGGAGAAGGACTCCCTCAAGGCGGGAGAGGGTGCAGTATTTGGGGTGGATGATGGCTTGTCCAGCCACCCTCTCCTGTTGGGCTCAAGCCATCTCCTCCGTCTTCTGGCAGCTGGATCTGCAGGAATCTTGCTTCAGAGGCTTTCGGGGAACAGACCCCCATTGCTGGGAATGCTTCCTGGATTGCATGCCCTCCCCTATCCAGGCTTACTCGCCGCCCCTACTCTTTTCTCCAAACCCTGTATCTTCTCCCTGGGCTGGGCTGATGGGACTCTTTTTGAAGCCCAGGCTGGGCCGGTGTGGGCCAGAAACTGGACTTGGTGCCTGGCCTTCACCTGTGAGCAGCCTGCTCCTCTGGTAGCACTGAGCAGAGAGCCATAGAGGTACTTTTCCTACAGTCCCTCTCATCCTCTTAACTCTTCTGGGAGGGCTCATTTCTCTTTCAGAGCTGAGGACTCTGAACATAGACATGCCTAAGGGGAGGGGACCTGGACAGGTGTGGCCTGTGCCTGGGACAAGGGCCAAACGGGACCTCCTGGCCTAAGTCCTGATCTGAATACCAGCTTTGACCCCACAACTCCTAGCCTCCAGTGGAGGTCTGCCAGTCTGATCCCAATGCTCCTCCTTGGCTTCCTCAGTCCCTCTACCTCCCAGGACCAATGGCTTCAATACAGGGCAGGGCATTTAGCCCTAAAGGAGGCTCAGGGCTAAGCAGTGGTAAGGGAGGGACCCTCCCAGAGTCTTGAGCTGACAACCCAGAGGCTGTGCTAGTGGGAGGGGAGGATGGGCTCTGTGTCCTACAGTCATTCTCCACAGTGCTGTGAGCCTGCCAGCCTGTCCTGTCCACCTCTTCAATGGATTGCCCCTGCCCATAGTGTTGGAAGCTTCCTTTCCCAAGGATTCTGGGAGTCCTGACAGCTGTGTGTAGAGTGAATCTTCACTTCCTCTCTCTGCAAGGGTTTAGCTCCACCCAGGATCTCATTCCTCTAGGCCAGCATTTCTCAAACTGTAGCCTGCATCACAATCACCTGGAGGACTTGTTGAAACAGATGGCTTGGCTCGACCCTTAGAGTTTCTGATTCGGTAAACCTGAGCTGACCCTGAGAACTTATAGATCTAACAAGTTCCCAGGTGATACTGAGGCTCCTGGTCAGGACCACTGTGCAGTGAAGGATTAACTCCGCAGGTCTGGGTTGTCCAAACCCCCCACATTCCAAAGAAAGGTTTAGCCCTTGCCTGGCTCCTGAGACATAGCCCCTAAACCTGACCAGGGATATCCTGCCTGATAAGAGTGTCTCTGTTTACCTGGGTCCCATGGGTCTTGTGGTATCAGTTGAGCCTTTAGATGGGCTGAAGATGAGTTACTAAGGTCAGCCATGTCTAAAGGAGCAACCTCCAGTAAACATGGGACACCAAGATTTGGCTCAATTTTCTTGGTTGGCAATAATTTATACAACTGGAAACAGACCTCTTATTGGTGATACACTGTTGCTGGGAGAATTAAGTGCTGTCCCTGTGACTCCCCTGGGAGAGGACAAGTGGCAGCTTGCAGCTTGTCTCTCCTGGACTCTGTGCTCTTTTATCCTTTGCTGACTTTAATTTGTATCCTTTCACTGTAATAAACTATAACCGTAAGTTTAAAAACTTTACTGAGTTCCCGTGTTCCAGCCCATGACAGAACCTCTGGGTGGTTTTGAGGATACCTGATGACAACCACACTTTGAGAACCACTGCTCTGTGCTGCAGGATCAACCTCTCTAGGCTTTAGGGTTTGGGGCCCCGTCACCAATGAAGTGCCTTATAACCTGGCCTGAGGGGCCTCTTTGCGGAGTGCTTTGCAGGGTTGTGAACTCCCCAGAAGCCTGGGTGTTGCTTTGTGGGGGGTCACCCTGAACAGTCCTCCTGGGTCACACTGGGCCTTAGTCTCCCCATTGTAAATGGGGCTTTGGAGCAGTTCTGTTTACCTGAGGGTAACAGGGGCCCCAGAGCCTCCCCATTTGGCAAAGCTGATGACGAACATGCTGGGCTGTGGCCAGGGACAGTTTATTTCACCGTCTCCCTACTTCCAGTAGCCAGGCCTGCCCGTTACATCCCTACTCACCTGAGCCGGAGATGCTGGGTGCCGCGGCCCAGAGGTTTCAGTAGATCCAGCCACTCAGTGCTGCTCCTCCTGGGACCACCTTCAGGGCAGTGGCCCATTTCTCACAGTACCTAGGCCCTCCCTGCCCCATCCTGCCCTGGCTTAAGTCCTCGAGCCAACACAGGGAAGAAGGCCCCTTGGCGCCTGCTGGTTATGTGGCTTTATTCACAGACTCAGCACTTGCTGAGGTTGGGAGGAAAGAACATTTGGGGCCAGGCTGAGCCTGGAGATAAGGGTGGCTGGGAGGCCATGCATGGGTCAGACTGGGGAGCTCACAGGAGAGAAACTGTCAGCTGGGCCAGGCCTGTGGAGGGGGTTGCCAGAGGCAGGCAGCATGCAGGAGGTCTGGCGAGATCTGATAGGGCAGATCTTTCCGGGTGGCGCCTGTGAGCCAGGGAGGGAGGGACTGAGGGTTTCTCTGGGGCAGGGGGTACAGTTGTGGGGCTGGAGAGCAGTCACCCTGCCCCTCACTCCCAGGGAAAAGACATAATGGGACAGTTGGGACCACTGGTGCCTGGTCCTGGTGCTGCCTTGGGACTTGATGTGTGACTGACCAAGCTGGTCCCTTCTGATGTCATTGTCCTGCTGATGCTTGGACATTTGTCTTGGGGATGACCCACGCAGGGACATTCCAGGGACATGTGTCAGGTGGATGGACAATCCTGGAGAGTGTGCTTAGGGCCCAGCAGAGTGGGCTGTGCCTGGGGAGGGAGGAGGTCCCCAGTGGGGGGGTGCTCCCTGGAGCCAAGCTTTTCTCTCTATGGTTGGTGTCAGTTCCCTGCTGGCGGTGGGGAGGGGGGTGCCATCTCCCACTGCATGCAGGCCAGCCCCTGGGCCAGGGATAACTGCACAGTTTACCTCTTTTCTCCTGGCCCTCCCTGCTGGCTGGCTCTGGACAGACTTCCTGCCTAACACAAACAAGGAATCCAAAGCCCGGATCCTCCTCCTGGGCCTTCTTCCTGGTGAAGAGCCCATTCCCTCCCAGCAGGGAACAGAAAAACCCATTCCCCGGGTTCCCCTCCCTGCAAAGTGTGGAAAGTCGGCAGGGTATCTCTGGGCTATGCAGGATGGTGACCTGGGGGCCCCAGGTCTGAGGTCAGAGCCCTGCTTCCGACCAGGGACTGGGGTGGAGGGAGGCAGGCGAGGGGTCCATCAGCACTGGCGGGAGGGGGTGCGGTGCACAGAGCCAGGGCGCTTGGGGATCTTGCGCCAGCGACGCTTGTCCCAGCGGCAGAGCAGCAGCAGGCGGAAGGTGTCCCGGAAGGCTTTGTTGCAGAGCGCGTAGCACAAGGGGTTGATGGTGCTGTTGACGTAGCACAGCCAGTAGCCCAGCTCCCACAGGGTCTCGGGAACGCAGTCCTTGCAGAAAGTGGACACCAGCACCATGATGTTGTACGGCGTCCAGGTGAGGATGAAGGCCAGCAGGATGGCGCTCAGGGTCCGAGCTGCCTTCTTCTCCTTGACCAGCGAGAAGGTCTTGCGCTTGGCCAGCTGCTCCTTCCCACGGGGCTTCTGGCTCTTGCCCGCTCGCTCACGCCCCTTCCGGGTCGGCCTCTTGACCGTATTCGGGGAGCTCCGGGGCGGCTGCTTGGCGGGGGCCTGCGCCTCGGGGTCCACCATGGGCATCTTGATCACCACCTCGGAGCCAGGCTCCTCACCCTCCGAGGATGTGAGGGACTCCATGGAGCCTTCGTCCTCCTCCTCTTCTTCCTTCCAGCTGTAGGCCTGTAGCAGCCGGGGGGCCCGGCAGCAGCGACAGCAGCGCCCCGGAGGGGTCTCCGGGGAGCCCTCAGCCCCCGGCTGGGACCGCTCTGAACTGCTGCTGCTGCCGCCCCCCTTCCCGGGTGTCTCGGAGCCCTGCAGGGCCGCCAGCTCCCGGGCCCGGTTCTCCGTCTCCCGGTAGATGCGCCAGTAGAGCGTGCACATGACCGTGACGGGGAGGTAGAAGGCGGCCATGGCCGTGCCAAAGGTGATGATGGGCTGGGAGAGGAACTGGATGTAGCACTGCCCGGCCAGTACCGTCCGCTCCCCTACCAGATATTGCCAGAAGAGGATGGCCGGGGCCCAGAGGACGAAGGAAACCAGCCAGGCCAGGCCTATCATCAGTGCTGCCCGGCGTGGGGTGCGCTTGGCGCGGTAGCTCAGGGGCCGGGTCACGGAGAAGTAGCGGTCAAAGCTGATGAGCAGCAGGTTCATGACGGAGGCATTGCTGGCCACGTAGTCCAGGGCCAGCCAGAGGTCGCAGGCCAGTGTGCCCAGAGCCCAGTGGCCCATGAGCAGGTACGTGGTATAGAGGTTCATGGAGACGGTGCCAATGATGAGGTCGGCACAGGCCAGGCTCAGCAGAAAGTAGTTGTTGACTGTCTTGAGCTCCGTGTTGACCTTGAAGGAGATGAGAACCAGTAGGTTGCCCGTCACCGTGGCCAGTGACAGGAGGCCTGTGGTGATCCCAATGAAGGCCACTTGCCAGGGACCCTTTCCTGGTGCCAGGACGGTGATGTTGGGGCTGACGGCAGGTGGCGCTGAGGTATTCATGGTGGCTGGGTGGGGTCGGGGGGCAGCCCCTTCCTTGAGTTACAGGGCAGGGCTTCCTCAGGGGGTGGTCATGACCTGAAAAGAGAGGACATGGGCTTGGGTTGGGCCACTGGACGTCTCCCAGAGCCCGGAGTAGAAGGTGCTGGGAACGCAGCCTCTGCCCTCTCCGAGCTGCAGGCCAGACAACATCACCCCCATTAGTGGTGCCCACACCTGGTCATTTATAATGCACTTTCCCAGCCACAAATGGATTATGGATCTACCAGCAGCATGGGGGGAGGGGGATGGCCTTGGAATCCAGAGACCTGAGTCCTCATTCCAGCCTCACCACTCAGACTTCCAGTCTCAATGTTCTCATCAGGAAATTGCTTTTAATGCCTGTCTTGCTTCATGCATGTGGCCGGATGAGGAGACTCGCTCTGTATAAGGTACTGCCAAATTTTCAAAGCATTTTACTCCATTTCATCAAAACGCTCCTTTACTGAGTAGTGACCACATGCCAGACACAGTGCCAAGCACTTAACTGAATTGTCTAATTTAATTGTTGAACATTTGTAGGGGGAACGTCTCTGATGATCCCTATTTCACTGAGGCACCCATGGCTCTGAGCAGCTACAAGGCGTGGCCACGGGGACCCAGGTGGTGAGGATGCTCAGAACCCACTTCTCTTGCTCGCTCTCTGAGGCTGTGAAGATCCAGAGGGATTCGTCCATCAAATAAGGACGGATGGGAAGGCAGGGGAGGGCTCCAAAGAGGACAGGTGGAAAGAGATGGGAGCAGAGGGGCTGTGTGTGTGTGTGTGGGGGGGGAAGATGCAGTCTGGGGCTAGATAGGACCCTCTGTGAGAACAACAGGGAAAGTCATACTGGACGCGGACACTTGCCTGGATATAAAAGATCTGGAGTAAAAGCAGGCAGCAGGGGCGAGGGCCTCAGCTCCGGGATAAGCGGGAGTCTGGCCCCAGCTGGGGCGTGGGAGGCCCCCTCCATCTCCCCACTCTGTTCCCGGGCCCCAGCTGAGTGGGGGGCAGCAAGGGGAACAGGAAGATCCCCCAGACTTTTCCTGAAGCTGGAGTCCAGCCCAGGCACTAAGGGTGGGTAGAGAGAAAAGCCAGGACTCTTAGCAGCTACCGGCCGGGCAGAGGTCCCCGCCGCTCAGCCGTGGCCTTGCTGCTGTATGTGCTATGTTTTGTCTGGGTCCCTCCTGTTCTGGGCGTCAGGCACTCATTTGTTTACTGAAGACATCGAGGTCTTCAGTTACCTGTGGCTGTGGCTCTAGGTGCTGTGTTGTTGGAAAAATTCTAAGGGAGAAATGCTGGGCAGGGATCCAGCAAGCCCTACTGTTCCTTGGGACCTGGTCTGTGACAGAGAGACAAGAGTGCTGTGTTTGCGAGGGGGGTTGCTGTGCGATGGATGGCCTCAGTGGTGTGTGGCTGTGATGGTGTGTGACCCGGAGTGTGTGCGGCTTGGGGTGAACTGTTGCCAGGAGACAGTGACTCCCAGTGCGAGGGGTTCCGAGTGTGACAGAACAAGCCAGAAAGGCTGTGGCTGTCAGTGCTCGTGTGCTGGGGACAATCTGCACATGAGGGGGCTCATGTGACATCCTGGTTGAAGGACCCGGACTCTGGGTTCAGACTGTCTGCACTTGACTATCCAGGCTACACCGTGTACTGGGTGTGTGGTCTCCACTAGTTATGTAACTGCTCTGTGCCTTGGTTTCCTCAACTGATAAATGGG
Source organism: Camelus ferus (assembly GCF_009834535.1). Classification (NCBI taxonomy): domain Eukaryota; kingdom Metazoa; phylum Chordata; class Mammalia; order Artiodactyla; family Camelidae; genus Camelus; species Camelus ferus. The sequence goes on from NC_045705.1 coordinate 63,949,791, forward strand.
GATAATGCTAGTCCCTGGCTATAAATCGAGGAATTACTGTGAGACTTACAGAGTCAATAGATGTAAAAGTGCTTAGAATAGCCCTGGTCCATGGTAAGCACTAAGTTCCCACTGACTCTTTTTTTTTTTCACTTTCCTATTCCTGGTTTAAACATTTTTTTTAATTATATTTTTTTAATTGAAGTATAGTCAGTTTACAATGTTGTGTCCATTTCTGATGTACAGCATCATGCTTCAGTCATACCTATACATACATATATTCCTTTTCATATTCTTTCTCATTATAGGTTGCTACAAGATCCCATTGACACTTTTTTCCCCCAAATAATTTTATTTTATTTTTCTGGCAGGGGGAGGCTTATTTATTATTTATTTAAATGGAGATACTGGGGACTGAACCTAGGACCACGTGCATGCTTAAGTGTGCTCTACCACTAAGCTGTACCCTCCCCCACCCATTGATTCTTAACACCAGTAGCAATGCCTAGGAGTGTCTGCCACTTTGATTAAAATTTTCTAATGCTATGACAACAGCAACTAATAATAACAATGGTCACTGCAGTTCTTTAGCATCCCTGAGTGCCAGTTAAAGTACTTCTCTACTTAACAGGGAACCTATGACCTAGGGGTTGCTCTTCTCTCCATTTGACAGATGAAGAAACTGAGGCTGAGAAAAGCACCAGAATTTGCCCAAGATCACACAGGTCAGGTAGGAACCAAGATTGGAGCCCAAGCAGTTTGTTCCAATGCAACTTTATTTATCAGAACGGATGGTCAGTCTGGGGGCCAGAGTTTTGCCCATTTGAATTTTCAAAAAGTATTACATTAAAATATTATTTATCTTGGTTATGGAGTTTTGTTGCATCCTCCTCCCCTAATTGAAGTTGGGCCCTGGGCGGGAGGCTGTGATCAGATTGCGTGCGCTGGGGCTTTCCCTGTGAGGGCTTTGGTGGAAACCAACCTTGACAGGTGGCCCTGCACAGCCCTTGTCCCTTTGATCTTATGAACTCAGGGCTGTTTAATGCCCTTGAAAGAAACGGAGCAACTAAGTAAGGCCCAGAGCACAAGGGGAAGACGGCATCGTGTGGCCCAAGGTCTCCCGGCTCCTAGGCTGAGTGCTGGCCCCTGACACCCCAACCCCCAGGTGCCTCAGAGCAGCTCTGAAGCCCCGAGTGGCCCCCTGAACAAAGACTTGCAAAGGCTGAGTCAGAAGAGGAGCCTGTGGGCCTGAGAGGCTGCACCTTCCGCAGCTGCAGGGGTCTCCCGTCTGCCTGGGCACGGTGCAGCCATCAGTGCTGGCCACTCTACCATCGTACTTGGTCTCTTCACCACATCAGGGGTAAGGTTAGGGTAAGGAGAGTGAGGCACTAGCCTTGGGTGCATAATTTAAGGTGATGCCCCCAAACTCAGTCATCAAGAAATTTTAATTTTAATTCAGTATTTAAAGGGTAGAAATCAATGCAAAACATCGATCCTGAACACAATTTTAAACAGACAGGACCAACCCTGCCCTTGCATAAACACTCCTATCACCTATCCTCAGCTTAATCCTGGCCCTGGTTCTGATGAAACTTGATTTACAAAAACAGACCACCTGTGGGCTGCAGGTTGCTATTTGATTTATAAAAATATTACATTATAATATTATTTATGTTGATTAGTGAAGGACTTTTGTGCCCCTCCACCCTTAAATTTTGCTCCTTGGTGGGTACCTCACCCTAATGCCAGCATTGTGGACCACAGCCCTGTGTTTGAATTTCCAAGCTGTCCCTTCCTAGCTGCGTGATCATCTGCAATGACTTAACCTTTCCTTGCCTGCAGCCCCGCAGCCCCCAGCTGATGGGGATAATAGTATCCAAAGTGCCTGGCACTGAAATGACACTCAGAGTCCTCTGTTATTATCCCCAACTCCTCATTCCGATCCATGGCTCAGCCACCTCTCACCCTGCCCTTTCCTCTCCAGATACCAGATATGGCCCCTCTCTGGTCCCCAGATTGCTCATTTGTACAGTGTAGGGGTTGGGCCAGCCTGACATCTGGGGAGATTTTACAGGGTCCTGAAACCAACGTCTTAAGATGCTGAACAGAAAGGATCCAAGTCCCCAAGGCAAGGCTGCAGAGGCTGAAGGCTCACTTAGCTTCTCCCAGGCCCTGGACCTGCAGGCTCCAAGCTCTGTGTTCTTTCCACTTGGTGACCCTCTACGCCCCACCTATGAGCTGTGAGGGCTAAGTCCTCCCACTGGGGACAGTTGGGGGAAGGAGAGGGTAGGGGTTCTGGGGAACTGGACTCTGGTTGTTGCCACGTCCTGGACCTTCTGAGCCCCTGGGATGCAGCCCAGCATCAATGACTCTGCCTCTCCTCCATAATCAGAAGCTGGGAGTCTTCCCCCAGACCCCTCTGGGACAGTAATTTGCTCTGGAGAAGGTCCCTGCTGTGTGTCCTTGGGCAAGACTCCTTAACTCCTTACTAGAGGCAATCCTCTGCCTCTTCAAGGCTACACCAGGACGAGGGGGTCAGCCAGATGATGGTTGTGAAAGAACTCGGCTTCCAGTGATGTGGCTGATTCCCCTGCGCGGGATGAGCCCTTGGCTGAGAGTCAGGGTGCTGGGGTTCAGCAGCAGCTCCAGAATTTCTACAGAGGAGGGGCTTGGGGTTGGCCATCTGGTTGAAAGGGAGGGGCTGGAAGCTGTATTTGCATAGGTATTCTGTGCAAACATCCATGGGGGTTGGGGGGTTGGTCAATGGGGATTGCAAGGGCTGGGGGGAGGCTCTTCAAGGAAGTCCTTGGGGCTGCATTTGCTTCAAGCCCTGTCTCTGCTCTTGTCTTGCTGTGTGATCTTGGGCAAGTCATTGTCCCAACCTGGTAACCTTTCAGTAGGTTGAGTGTCATGTGTAAGGGTGGGTGCCCTGTTGAGTGAGAATAAGACATGAGAGCGGGGAGTTTGTGGGGGTGGGTTGGACTCACCCTCTGAGGGTATCTAGGGTACAGGAAGTTGGTAAGGAAGCAGGAGGTGCTTTTCTGCCCAAGGCTGTTGCTTCCTGATGAAGGTCGTTGGGAGCTTTTAATAATATTATTAATATTATCATAGCAACTAATATTTACAGACTGCTTACTATAACCAGACATGGCTTTAAGCAATACACACATGATTTAATTGACCTGTTACAAAGCCTTGGGAAGTAGGTTCTGTTATCTTCAATTTGCAAAAGGCGCAATGAGGCTTTCAGACCCTAAGGAACTTACAGCTCATCAGTGATGCAATCAGGATTTGGACCCAGGTAGTCTGCCTCCGGGACTAATCTCTTGGGCCTCTACTCTAAACTGCTTTTGTGGGCATGGGGGGCTCAACAGCCTCATTGCCCACCTTGACTAGCTTGGCCAAACCCTAGTCTGAATCAGTCAACAGCGAGGAATCAGCCCTTCCTTTAGAATCTGGCCTGTGTGTGTGACAGCCTGTCATCTATCTGTGTGATGTATGATGTGGGAAGGGGGTGGCCTAGCGTAGCTCTCTGAGAGGCAGGGTGGGGGCTGTGTCTGCCTCATTTGCTGCTTTAATCCCAGTGCTTGGCACACAGCAGTAAATATCTTAGGAATAAATCCATGAATGTGCACATGGAGTCCTCCTGATTGACTTCAGGCCTATGGACATGAGGATGAGCCAGCCAGGTGTACGGGGGTGGGGGGCTTGAACCATCTCCAGAGTGTGGTCCACCTGCTCCCTCCGGTTCCTGCATCCCTTCACTTGCCAGGTCTCTGTCCCCTTGGTGAGGCCCTGCCTGGCTTGAAAGGCTGGGAGAAAAATAGCTAAGAACATCCTCATCTGTAAAATGGATCAAGGAAACCCTGCCTCACCTGCTGCCGAGAAGGCACAGGCGTGGGAGGGCGCCTGTCAGCGTTGGAGGAGGAAACACCAGCCTGGGCTCAAAGAGTTAAGGGATGAGGTCAGAGCTTTCAGCACGGCAGACAGGCCGGCAGGCCCCATTGCTGACCGCCAGCGCCCTGGACCAATCCCCAGGGGCTGGGCATCTGGTTGGTGAGAGGAAGGGGGAGGGGAGAGATTGCTGGGGAGAGGGATTCCTGAACACTAGGGTGTCCTGAATCTTATCACTGGCCAAAGAGTGCAGAAGGGGAGGCAGAAAATGAGGGGGTGCTGGGGAAGAGATTCAGGAGGGAGGAGTGAAGCCATCTTGTGGTTCTGGACCTGGAAGTTGGCAGAACCCTGCCTGGAGAGAACGGGCGATACTGGGGAGGAGGTACGAGACGGGGGCTGTGGGGTTGGGCAGCTGGGACCTCACATGTGCAGCGCGGGTGCTTCTCTGGCCAGGCCTCCTGACCCGTCCCTTCTGCTGGGGCCTTAACCCAGAAGCCAGCCTGTCAGAGGTGGCTCTTTCTCCTACCCCTGGGGTCAATTTTTCTCTGAAGGTAGCTCTTGACCTATTACAGGTGCAGAAAACTTCCACCTCTGATGCCTGGCCTTTGAAACCAGGGGGTAAACAGATACAATTGATCACCTTTTCAGGCTCAACAGTCACCACTGGGAGTGCCAGCTAGCCCTGGGGACGGCAGCAGCCATCAGTTAAATGCTCATAAATGTGCTGCTGAGCCGGAAGAGGAGCGTCATCCTTAGAATCAGTGCCAAATACTCTCACTGTTGATGGACCTTAACCAGTTGCCCAACTTTAGCCGGACCATGCCAGAGCCTGGCAGTTAGCAGGCTGGGCCCTAGACCTCTGCCAGGTGCTCGGCCCCTCATCCTCCACTCCGCATGCCCCCTGCTCTTCACTCCTTGCGCTCCCCTCCCCATTTCCTTTCCTCTCTCTCCCTCCTGCCCTCCCTCCCCCATCTTTCTAGGCATCACCATGGCATCACAGCAGAACAGAAACCCAGCGAGATATTCACCCACCTCTCCCCGCCCCGCCTGCCTGCCTGCCACCAGGAGCCTAAGCTCCCATCACAGAGCTTGCTGCTCTCCTGACCCTATCATCCTGCTCAAGGAGGTGGGAGTTCAGTGCTGCACAGAGGGTGAAGAGAATGGGATTCAAACCCCAACTGGACCCCTAAAAATCCCTTCTGTGACCATGAGCATGTCTCTTCCCCTTGCTCAGCCTCAGTCTCTCCATCTGTACAATGGGGAGGTTCCTCTTGAGGTCGCATGTGATCTCTGCCTACCTGGTTCTTGACACTCTGGACTCCTCTTTGCACTTCAGGACCCAGTTCTCAGACCTCCAGGCCCTAGACGGGGAGCCAAGAGTCACATCTCCTGCAACCCCAACTCTCCATCTCTTTTCCTGCCTTCATGGCGATGACAGCTTGCTTAGTGGCTGAGGTCAGGGGACAGATCAGTGAGCAGCTGATTACCCAGGGACAGGAGACTGTCCAGCTACAGGAGACAGTCTGACTCCTTCCGGCCAGTGGGGCAGGAGGCCCTGGGTCAGTCTGGATGGTGCTGTAGGTATGTTCTGTGGAAAGAGGTAAATCCCTCTCCACTGGCACTGATAACCCCCAAGTAGCACTTGTGTGAGTGACCCAATGAAAGCTGCCCACCCTCTCCTCAGTTGCCAGCTCTGGCAACTCTGCAAGAATCAGAGCTCCAGGTTTCCAGCCTATCCCCACATTGTGGACTCTGGGGTACTGGGATGGGTACCGGCATGGGTGCCTGTTAGTATCCATGCATTACCTGGACATAGGACTGAGACCTGCCCTGCGGAAGCCCAAGGTACTATGGACACAGGGAGGGCCCTCTGGGTCCCTGCACACATCAGGACCACATTCCCTGGCTGGCATGGCCGTCCATGTGCCCATTTGTCCCCCCGAGAGCCCTGGAGCCCTCGGTCTGGTCTCTTGCTGGCTTCTGGCCCGGCACCCACCTTAGCATCCGGCTTGTCCATCTGCCCAGCAGCCTGGTTCAGTCCATCTTGGAGGGGCTGAAGGTGGATGGGGGTGGTGGGATTCAGGGTTCCCTGAGGGAGGAGAGGAGGATGTTCTGGGACTGGCACCCTAATTAGGGGTTACACCCTGGCTCCCTGCCCTCCCCACTCTGTCCCTGGGGCTTGGGGGCTCTGCATGCTACATCGCAACCTAATCCTTTCTGGGCTCCAGGTCCAGTTTCCCAAGGGGGTCTCCATCTACTGTGCCAGCTGAACTCCAGAAAAACATTAGGTGTATACACTCGAAGCCGGGGTATTTGGAGCAGCCAGTGTCCAATGCTATGGAGCCCCCTTGGCCTCTCGACCCCTCCTGGCCCCCTCCTCTCTCTGGAGTCCATCCCAATTTCCTTCTAGTCCTGGTCCCTGCCTTGCTCTCAGGACCCTGCTTCTCCTGCCCCTACCTTGGTGGAACCCCTCCCAAACCCTCCCAAATGTACTCACCATGAGAGGGGTCTGAAGGGTCCTCAGCCCCACTGCCTCTCCGGGGGCTGGCGGCGTCTCCAGGGACCCAAACACCTGGCTCCCGGGGGGAGCTGCACCCTGTGCTGGCAGCCGGAGAGGCACAGCCAGTGATTGGCATGTCCCACCCCCTGGCACGCCAGCCTGGATGGGGGGGGGGAGGGAGAAGGGAAAGAGAGGGAGGGAGGAAAGAGAGAAAAGGAAGGGAGGGGGAGCTGGAGAGAAGCCTCAGGCAGCGTCCGGGGTTGAACTGGGTCCTGGACTGTGGCCCCCTCCTCCGCCAGAGCACCCAATTCGAGCCCCGAGAGGGAGGGGGTAAGACATGAGGAAGATGAGCCCAGGAAGGCTAAAAGTCCAGAATGGGAGAGAAGGCGGATACAGGGAGACAAACACCCACACCCAATGCACACAGACTCAGCTGCACACATACACACCCCTCACAAAGGCACACTGTTTCCCCCGGGTCCTTCCCCCACCCAGCCTTAGAGCCCCCAACCCGCATGCACCATGCCCCACCACACACGCCCCAGTATTCACATGCCTGCTTCCCTCACACACACGCCCTGCCCCCTGCACATGCCCACGCGCCCACCCACCCAGCCCCACACCCTGCTTTTCCTCCCTGCTGCGAAGGAGCTAGATTCCTTCTGTTTGGAAATGACACATTGGGCCTCACGTGAGAGGCTCTAACTTGGAACAGACCCAGAGGGCTGGCGCACCCGCCCCGGGGCTGAGCAGAGAGGCGGAGCCCGCATGCTGGGCTGTGGGTTCTCGTCTGTCCCTGATCCACAGCCCGATGTCAGGGTACAGGGGTGTCTGGTTTGCAGGCACGAGTAGGGGTCCCGGTGCCTGCTCCATGCATTGCTGAGTGCCCTGCAACTGTGTGTCCCTGAGTACGCATGTCACCATGCAGCCTATATAAATGCAGGTGTCGCCCTGTCGGTCTGGAGCCAGGACGTGTGTGTCTGTATTCGGTGTGTGTCTGAGTGTTGCCCAACTGTGGAACTTGCTAATTCTGACAAGTGAGGCAGCCTCTGCCTCCCTGCCTGTTCCACCCCCAGCTTCCACTTGGAAGACAGACAGACAGGCAGACAGACAGCTCTCCTCCCAGTTTGTCAAACTCTGTCTCCCCTGACTCCCACTCAGGGCTCACAGGTGTGCACCTGGGAAATGGCAAACCTGCCCTTCCTCCTCACATCTCTTAGGCCCCCTGCTTGGCTGGCACCCATCTCCCTCAGGCCGGTTTGGATTTCTGTGTTGCGTTTCCGCAGAGATAGAGCCCTTGGGGGCCTTTTGCCTTAGAGACCTGTGTCCTACACAGCCCTCACCTGGCCCTAGAGACCTCCTGGGGAGCTGGCCACGGAGGAGGGATGGAGAGGCTACCACTGGTCTGCTGGGTGCTTTGCCCCACTGGGCCATGCTGAAGCCCTGGGGTGGAAGGCCGGGGATCCTCTATTACCATCACTGTGCAGATGAGAAAACCAAACAGCAGAGGTGTGTTTAAAATGTGGTGGGCAAGTGTTTGCACTCATGTCCCTTGGCTCTAAGCCCAGGGCTCTGGAGCAGGTCAGGTGGTTGGGACCTGCCTCCCATCTTGCCCCCTGCCCTTTCCCTGTCAAGCAACCCCCACAATCCCGATGCCTGAGGGTAATCCAGGGCTTCCTCAGGCTAAAGCCCTGTTGCCAGTGGAGCCAGGTAGAGCAGAATCCAGAATCCCTGGGGCGTGGCCAGCAGCCATCAAGCCAGTGGTAGGCACACGTGGCAGGTACATGTGGGGGCATCTCTGCTTCTCAAAGCCAGCTGCGGCTAGAGCAAGCTCCCAGCCCACCTCCCTTCTGAAGTCCAGGAGACACTGCAGCTTAGAGAAGAATCCGAGCAACCCCCTCCCACGCCGGGGTCAGCCAGAGGGTCGGGGATGGGTCAGAACTGGACCAGTCCCTGCCCGTGGGCGCGGACTCCGGCTGCCCCCTGCTGGGCTGTGCTCGGTTTGCGGCTGCGGCTTGTGCGCGCGGTGGGCTGCGTGTACTTGTGCGCGTACACGTGGCTGAATGTGGGGGTGTTAGGCCTCCACGCTCAACATCCATTTCCGAGTCTGAATCAGGCTCTCTCCTTGCCCCCTCCCCCCAACCTCCTTGGTCTCCTTTTCTCTTCTCCCACCGCCTCTGCACACGTCCCTTTAGAAATAAAAACACTTATTTTGTAGGCGGAAGAGGAGGGTGTCCAGCTCTCTCTTGCCTCCTCTTGATTGCCCCTCTCTGCCCCAAGAGGTTTGTACGCTCCTTAAGTCCGTGCAGCCGCGGAGGTAGGGGGATGACGCCCCTCCCCCCGACTCTATGACCCTTCTTGGCCCAGACTTGGCTAGGTCCCCTTACCAGATGGGGAAACTGAGGCAGGAAGGGAGGTAGGGCCAGGAGAAGCTCTCCCACCCGGCTCTCTCACCGCCCCCGCACCCGCGCCGGATTTAGCCGCAGGGAGGCTGGGAACATTGTCTTTATTTTAAGCCGCCGAGTGCGGCACGAACGCGGCTGCTCGCGACAAAGGGCTTGGCGAAGCAGCGGCAGGCGGCGCACGTGGGGGTCCAGCCCCCCCCCCGCGCGACCCCCCGCCGCCCGGGATCGACCGGGCCTGACCTTAGCCAATTTTTTCTCTCCGGCGGAGTGGGAACCCTACAGGCGCAGGGGTCTCGGCTCCCGTCGGTTGCTATTTTTGGTCGCCTGGTGGAAGATTCACGCCTCCAAGCCATCGAGGGAACACGGGGTCGCCTCGCGAGGCTGGGCCCCTCTCTCAGCTTCCTCATGTGGAGGAGGAGAGAAGCTGCCTTGGGTGCGAATCCGGCTATGCCTCTTCCCAGCTGAACCTTCCCCGAGCAAGTTAGTGCCCCTCTCTAGGTCTGTTTCTTCATCAGTGTCTTGGCAGTTAGAAATACCTCCCCGACAGCGCTGTTGGATCATTAGTTGCAGGTTAAACTTGGCACTGGCGTTCGTTACAAGTGAAAGCCATTATTATTGTTATTTATAACTCGTATTGAACACATACTACGTGCCAGGCGCTGCTAAGAGCTCTTAATTCATTAACTGGTTTATTTCTCACAACAACTCTCTGAGGGAGGTTCTATTATTATTCCCATTTTACAGATGAGTGGATGTATCAGCGGCGCTCATCCCCAGGGTTTCGGATAGGGTGTGGTCAGTGGGCCTGGGGCCATCTTGGGACTGGGGTCAGGGTGGGAGTGTGTAGGCTGGAGTTTCAGGGATGGCAGAAACCTGTGACAGCATTTTGAGAAGGTCGGGGATCCCAGCTGAATGCCGTGCAGAGGTCGGGGAAGGAAGTCAGCGAGCTCTGGGTGTGCACACGCTGTGCGCTCACAGCCTTACCCCTACCCCCGTGTAACCCTCACTCTCGGCTTGAACCCACTTTGTAAGTTCAAACCCAGATATGCTTACCACTTCTCAGTGCTGCTTCCTCTGTTCTGGGAGAAGGAGGTGGGAGTGGGCCATCCTTCTGGCCCTCATCAGACCTGTGAAGCCCAACTGGTTGGTCTTTTAGGCCCTCAGCCTCGTTACCCCCTCCCGCCTCACCTTTCCGACGCTGGGGACTCCGGGAGGGACTAATTCTCAGATTCAAAATAAGAAACTAAAATCCAGGGAGGGGCTGCGGATAGAGCTGGCCTAGAAAGAGGCCCCGCCCACGGGCCGAGGCAAAAGTGACCACAATAAAGGCGTCACTGAACAGGAAACAGGGGTTTTCTGAATCTGGTTCCGAAGTTAAGGCCTCGTAGAAACCATTTCTCCTCCACTTACCGGGCGCTTCACCTCCCCGCCTGGTTCTAAGCTGGGAGTCTCTGGGCAGGTGGAGGGCCCGCAAGAGCCCCGCTTCACCAGCCCGGAAGCCTCGAGGTCAGCTTCCGAATAAAGGATGGATTCGGGGCGGCCCGGAGCGTGGCGTCTCGTGTGGCCTGGACCTGCGGGCCACGCTGCCTGGACCTTGCAGCGGGTGGGGCGACGCGGCTGAGTTAACCAGATGCCCGGGATCTCGTGGTGGTGGTGATTGCTGGGAACCGAGACAACGCATCCTGGACGAGTCCCTGGATCCCGGTCGGACCTGGCCGCGGGGAGGAGCTGCGTTCCCACAGGGTGTACGAAAGTGTTCTCTGTCCTGTCCATGAGGACAGGCCCTCGGGGTCCAGGTCACTTGCTGCTGCCTAGGAGTTGGACGCACTGTGGACATGCGGCCCAGGCCGAGGACAGTGCGCTATTCCTAGCGCTGTGGAGGCCCGTGCTTCTCGCTCAAATGTCTACGGCCAAAACCAGCTCGAAAAATCTGATTAACGGTATCGAATTTGCTTCGCTTGGTCAGTGGATGCCAGGCGCCCACACTTTCCGCCACATGGATAGGCGCCCCGGCCCTGGACTAGGCCGATGTGAGACTGCTGGAGAGAAATCGGGAGGCGCTTTCAGCGGGAACTTAGGGCTGGAGCCCATCCCTCAGGTCCCGATGCCCAAGGCTTCTTCCCAACTTTTCTTAGCTGAGTCTCCGAGCCCAGGGAGTGACCAGGTGAGGCAGGACAGATTTCGGGGTCTTCTGCCCCAGGCCTGGCTAAGTTTCTTTCCTTTCCTGGTAATCCCTCCCTGCGACTCCCGTGGGCTCGTACGCTTTGTCGTCGAGTCCCCACCGAGGCGGAGACCGAAGTTCAGAGCCCACGAAGGCGAGGAGTAGGACAGAGCCGGGCCAGTGGAGACTAAGACGGCTCACTCTCTCACCCATCTCTCTGCTAGACCCTCGCCCTCGAGCAGGAGCAGCAAGTCCGTCGGTGGGCAGGGGTTTGTCCCTCACCCTCCTCGCCCGCAGCATAGCGAACCTCCGAGCCTCGGCTCCCAAACCTCAGCCCCAGCGCGGGCTGCCGGGGCCGCTTCGGCGGTACGCACAGCGCTCCGCACCTCCCGCCGCGCCCTCTAGCGGCCCGCCCACCTCCGTGCCCAGGACCGGGGCAGAGAGACGCCGTGGTGCTTGCGGATGGCGTGTACCTGGTGTCGCGCGCCCCTTTTCCTTCGCAGGGAGAGGAATGATAGTACATAGTCTTCCTTCGTGGCCTATAGTACAGGCTTTTCGTTGGCAGGGGTGGGTAAGAGATGGTGCAGATCTAGCTCTCAGGAAGAAAAAGGGGCTGATGGCCCTTGATTGCAGCGCTTGCTACTGGCTGCCGCATTCATAAACGTTTTAGTGCACTTTCTCGTTTAATCCTCCTAACAGCTTCAAGATGTTGGCGCAGTTATGATCACTATTTTACAGATAGAAAACTGAGGCCCACAGATGTTGGTTAACTCATTCTGCCGTTAGATTCCTTCACAGGTAGTAGGTTTGCTCCCAGCTTGGAGCCTAACTACTTGCGAACTCTCTAAACCATTTGTAAGGCGAAGGGGTATCCCAGGAGCTCGAGAGGCCAGTGTCTCTCCCAGTCATTCATCCTGCTGTCCCCTTTCTTTAACAAACACTTACATAGCTCCAGTTGTGCGTGAGCACTGTTCTCAGTGTTTTACATGTTTTAACTAATTTAATTTTCTTAGTAACCCAACTAAGTAGGATTACTATCCCCATTTTATATATGAGGAAACTGAGGCTCTGAGAGATTCTGTCCAAGGTTGCATGGCTAGTAGGTGCCAGAGCTAAGCCAGTCCACTCCCACTCATAGCTTTAGTCCGTAGCCTAAAGATCCCCCAATGTCAATGCCAATGTACCCCCCAGTTCTCCTTTCCTCCCCATCGAGATCCCTGGACTGAGAGGGCAATCAGCCTTTCTGCCAGGGTCTAACACGACCCAGCCCTGTGGTCTCCCCCCCCCCCCCACCTTGGCGCCTCCTGCCAGCTGCAGCGCTGAAGGAGGCCTGACCAGGGCGGGGATTGATGGGTCTGAGTGGACCTTGGGGGGCTGCCTGTTTACTTCTCCGGCCGGCACACACTGTGATTAAGAGTGCACAATCGAGTTAGGGCCAGAGCTCTAGGGCTGAGGCCGGGGTGGGGGAGGGGCCTGCGGGCTAGGCTGCCTCTCCCTATGGCACATTAGGAGTTTGCTTGAAGCTGGAGTCCCCTGGGGAGCTGGAGAAGGGGTTCTGCCCTGACAGCAGGGATAGGGGATGTGTGACCCTCAGAGGTGGGGGACCAACCTTCCTCGCCCTCCTTCCCTTTCCCACAGAGGACCAGAGGCTCAGAAGGGGAGGCACTGGGTGCCTATCAGAGGAAGGAAGCCCTTTTCTCGAAAGGAGATCTCCCAACAGAATATGGCAGCAGTGCAGGGAGGGAGGTAGGAAGCCAGGCTGGGTCTGGGTTTTGGATGGTGGGAAGCAGCCTTGCTTGGGCCTCAAGCTATCTCACTTCTGGGGTAAGTATTTGTCCTCCATGTTTTTCTCCCAGGCATGTGAATCTCTCCCTTAACACATGCTCAGTCTGCTCTAGCTTTTCTGACACCAACAGCCAGGGGGGCGACTCTGTAAAACCACCCAGGGTGGGGGGAGATAGGAATAAAACCACAGCTCCAGCTCAGCCATCCTCACTGGAGCCTTGACCTCTATTCCAGGGATAGGCCTCCAGAGTTTTCAACCAGTCGTCCTTGTTTAAAAACCACACAGTGCAGCCTATAACATATTCTACTTCCTCCAGATTGATAATGCAGCACCCTCCTAAGGGAACAGTCTGGATTCTATGCCTGGCACTGTGCTCAGCACTAGGGATGGAACAGGAGAAACCGGGGCCCAGAAGCTGTGGGGTTGATGAGTGAGCTGAGACAAGATGATCCTGAGAAAGTTACCAGGGCAGACCAGAACTTTCTTAGAATAGAAAAAAAATTATAGAAAGGTAGAGGAAGGATCAGTGGGAGCTAGCCCCAGTGGGGTGGATGTAGGCCTGGCTGGAGAGGATGATCTGGTTATGGAGATTATGTAGTTGTCAGGGCACCAGACTGTTTAAGTCAAGTTGGGGGCCCAGTCTAGAACCTTGTGGGAGAGAAATAGTCATGGCCCTTCTCCCAGCCTCAGTCTACCATCCATAAATGAGATTGGGGATAGAGGCCAAGATAGATTAGATGGACTAGATGGCCCCAGGGGACTCTCCCAGCACTGATGTTCTTTGATGAATAGGACACTTAGGGTTTGACTCAGCTCTGCCTCTCCCCTCATGAGACCTTGGGCACATCACTTCCCTTCTTGAAGCTTTGGTTTCCTGGAAGTAAAATGGGAGGCTACCCTAGTATCCCTCAAAGTCTACTTTGCAGGACATTAATAGGTGTAAGTTATAAGAAAAAAAGGCTTCCATGATAAAATAGAAAATTAATTTCTGCTTTCTTAAGTGCAGGAACCTATCAGAGCCTTTTAATGGCAAATGTGCACTAAGAATCTCTGAGAGGCAGAGAGAATATGCAGTGTTTTCCAAACTTATTTCACCATGCAATCTTTTTTACGTAGAGCATCTCTTAGGACTGGTGTCTGAGGAACACATTTGAGTCACTCTGAACTAGCTTATCTAGAAACTCTCTAGCTCCAATGTGTGATAATTTCAGGCATTCCTTCCATCTTTCAGGCCTGGACTTCAGCCCCTTCAAGGACTCATTTCCCTGGCCCCAGCCTTTCCTGGACACTTCCATATCTGGGCTCCTTCATGTGTCCGTCTTTGTGTTTGGCTCCCTGTGACTTTCCCTGGCTCAACCCTGGAGAACTCAAACTCTGTCTAGCTGCCCCTTTCCAGATCTCTTCTGGTCCCCAGAGGCCTGAAGGGTGCTGTCTGGGCCCTCATGGCAGGGGCCAATGTGATGGCTGCCCATAGCTCCAGGATATGGTTTCCTCGTCCCCAGTCCCAGGCTCCAGCCTCAAGTTCCCCCTACCCAACCTCCAGCCTCCAGTCCTCAATCAACAGAACTTATTCCCCAGCCCTCTATGAGGCCTCTAGCCCCAAGTCTCCTGGTTCCCAGCTCCAGACCCCTGACCCTGAACCTCAGCTCCCCACCCTAGTCCCACTTCCCACCCATGGCTCCCAGCCTTCCTCTCTAAAGTCGTATCTGAGATTTTGGGTTCTAGGGAGTTAACAGGTAGCCCCTTCCCTCTCCCTAGCTGCATCTCTCAGGTCTTTGGGCCCAAGCCAGGGTCAAAAGAGACCCAGGGCCGGAGGAGAGCACTTATGCATATTGGCAGAGTGAGAGGTGAACCCTACAAAAATGTACAGTAATACCCCCTCCACCCCAACATAAGCCTGGTTCAAGATGAGGGAACACCTTGGAGGCAAAAAATATAGATTATGAACTAGAATATTCTAGTGAAGTAAATGGTAGAAGGTGGGGGGTGCAGAGAGGTAAAGGCAGAGTTCAGGAGACAAGGGGAGGGATTGAAGTGGTAAGCGTAACTCAGCAGGTGGTCCTGGGATGAGACTGGGGACCAGGACCAGTCACAGGACGTAAAGACCCATTTTCCAGATGTGGCAGCTGAGGTCCTGTGACTTGCAGTAGGCTGTATAAGCATTCAGTGGCTAGTACCTAACCCCAAATTGTCTCCTTGTATTGTGATTCCGATTTGCGGTTTCCAAAGTGCTTTCTTGGGGGTGGGTATAGCTCAGTGGTAGAGCACATGCTTAGCACGAAAGAGATTCAATCCCCAGTACCTCCATTAAAAAAGAAAAAAACAAAACAAAACAATGACGAAAGTGCTTTCTCTTCATCACTTCCTCATTCTAGAAATATTTTTTGTACAGAGCTCCTGGGGACCCTCCTCTTGGTTCTCCTACATCCCTGGCTGTTGCTCCCCACCCTCCTTTGCTGATCTTCCTCATCCTCCTACTCTCTAAACTTTGGAGCATCTGGGCTCAGCCCTGGGATCTTCACCTCCAGTCCCCGGGTGAACTTATGCCACCCACACATTGCTGACTTCCAAATTTATGTCTCCAGCCCAGCCTCTCCTCTGAATACCAGACTCGTGTATCCACTATTTTCTCAACTGTAAAATGGGACTAATAATGGCTCGATGTCATAGGGTTGTTATGAGGATTAAATGAGTTAAGACATGGAAGAATACCTGGCTCAATTAATACTGCGGCAGAAACTATGATTATTGTTACCCCTCTCGTTATTGCTGCCTGCCAGGGCCACTTGGACATCTAGAATCATCTCAGACATGACTCATCCCTAACCCAAACCTGCTCTATCTGCAGCCTTGCTTATCTCAGTCAGTGGCAACACTGTCCTTCTAGGAACTCAGCCCCAAACCTTGCAGTCATCCTTGGCTTCATTCTTTCTCTCACATCCTAAATCGAATTCACTAGAATATCCTGTTTTCTCTTCCTTAAATGCATCCAGGGTGTATTTATACATCTACTGTGGTCTCGGCCAGTGTCCTCTCTCACCCGGATAACTGCCTCCACACTGGTCTTCCTGTTTCTACCCAGACTCATGTATTGTCTGTTCTCAACACATAAGAACAGGTTCTTTTTGACACATAAGTCAAAGCGTATCCTTCCACCATTCAAGATGCTCTATCAACTTCTCATCTTGCTCAGAGTAAAGCTCCAATCCTAAGGAAGGCCTCCATGTGATCAGCCTCTCCTCCCCTCTTCACTTCATTTCCTACTCCTCTGTTCCAGCCACACTGGTCTTGCTGTTCCTAGAACATGCCGAGCACTTCCCTTACGAGAGGACTTTGCACTACTGTTATCTTTGCCCAGTAATAGTAAACAAACCGTCGGGTTTCTGCAAGATAAAGTTGATGATGAGACCATACAAAGAGCTGGGGCCTGGGGCAGTGGGCACAGAGAGTGGAGCCTAGAGACCTTGGCAGGGGCCAGATCATGAAAGGCTCTGAATGTCCCCTGAGAAGTGGGCAGCTGAGGAAGGTGTGTGTGCAGGGCAGGGCTGGGACTAGGGTGGGGTGAGTGAAGTACTCCCCTCAGGTGCAAAATTTCAGGGGGTGCCAAAAACCTCAGTAATCAAGACATGGAGTATTTAAAAAATCCAAATTAATTAAAAAAAATCCATGACGAACAAAATATCAAACTTTTAAGTAAAGACAGGAGCACTTCAAGTGCACTTCATCCTAGTCCCAGCCGTGGGCTCATAAACTCTGGAAGGATGAGCCGGATGGCGACACCACTGGGAAGGTCCAGGGAGAAAAAGAGGTACAGAGACCCGGCCCAGGGATTGGACAAGATGTTCCTTGTAAAATGCGGGTAGCAGGTCTTGTCCCACAGGAACCCGGGAGGATTAGTGAGATAATGGACAGAAACCCTGTGCTTGGTGGTTGTGCAGTTTGGGTTGGGAGACTGGAAAGGCCAGGGGGCGGGGGGGGGCATGGGCACAGGGGCGGGGCTGCGTGGGGGAAGGGGCACTCACACGGCTCACTCAGGTGAGGACCGTCCCCGAACATCATCTGACCTGGAAGGGGAGAGTGCAGCAGGTGGAGGAGCTGAGACAGAAGGCTGCGCGGGTCCCCGCGTTCCCCGCTGAGGTGGGGCCAGGTGATCGGGGCCTTGAGATCGAACCTGCGGGCAGGTCTCTGGGACCGCGCAGAGGCTGCGAGGCGGGGCCGACTCCGAGACTCCGGGGCTCTGAAGGCTAGGTTGGTAGAGTGAGGGGGCAGGGCCAGAAGTCAGGGGGCAGGGCCAAGGCTAAGGGGTGGGTCTAGAAAGAGACCGGGACCAAGGGACCAATGGGATTCTGGCGTGTTGAGTCTGAGGTTGCACGTTCGCCCCAGCAGCTGCAGAGCCAGGTGCGGATCATACCAGCCCCCACTCCCCGCCCTGGCGCTGAGGCAGTATGTGCGTGTGTCTGGATGCGGCAGGAGCCAGGATCCCTGGTCCAGGGTAGAGTCCCATTAGCCCCGGAAGAGGCCAGAGCAGGCCTTGGGGTGGGTAGACAAGCTTGGATGAACTGTCAGCTTTCTGGGCGGGGCAGCCACAGCTCCTGCCTCTCTGCAGCCCTGCCAGAGCTCCTCATCGCCTCCACCGCCTGGCCCAGAACTGGTACAAGGACCAGGAATCCTGGGTTCTTTTCTGGACTGCTGATCATGCCATCCTTCATCCTTCTTCCGTGTGGTCTCCCCAGTTCCTGCCATCCCAGGAGAGGCAGGCAGGGGTTAAGGAGGAGGAAGGGCCTGAGCGATGGAAGGATGAGACCAGAGCTCAGTGACTCTTCTTGCTGTGTTTTGCCTTTTTGGGCTTCATCACGGCCAACCCAAGGCTTGCTGGAGGCAGGTCACAGAAGAGCCTGTGGTCTGGCAGGAAAGCCTGGGTTAGTTGGGAGGCTGAACTTTCTGGACAAGAGCCCAGGTGTAGGTGGCTCTGCACTCCTGCAGCCAGGGCCTGGCCTGGAGGGCAGACACTAGGCTGCTTCAGCGTTCTTCTCCCCTTGCTTCTCTTCTCCTTTGCTTCCAGATATTTGCACCTGCCACAGGGAGGGGCAAGAGATTCATAGCCTTGGAATTGGCTGCATTCATTTAGTCCCTTCTCCACTTCTAGGTAAGGCTGAATAGGGAGGTGAGGGGAGCAAGACGCACAAAGTTTTTCACTGTAACTAAAAGAAGGACTTGACGGGAACAGAGAAAAATGGCGAGAAAGGTGGGAGCACGGTGTGCGTGTGTGTGTACATGCATGAATTCTTCTGTCAAATCAGCTGAGTTCAAGTGTAGGCACCATTATTTCTTAGCTGTGTCTCATGAACTTCCTCAGCCTAAGGATAATAATAATACTCATCTTGTAGGTTATCGAGCATTTTGACACACATAATGATATTTTGGTGTCATATAGAATAGTTGTCCTGCCTTAAAAAATCCCCCATGTTCCCCCCATTCATCTTCCCTCCCTCCCTTTGAGCCTTGGGCAACCATTGATTTTTTTACTATCTTCAAATATTTCATATTTTTTGATGCTACTGTAAATGGTGTTCTTTTTACAATTTCAATTTCCGGTTGTTTATTGCTAGCATACAGAAATATAATTCTTTTAACATATTGATCTTATAACCCACAGCCTTGCTAGACTTGTTTTAATTGTAGTAGCATTTGTGCAGATGCCATTGGATTCTCTATGTAGAAGATCACTGCATGAGTTTTTGAACCGAGGGTTAGCTGATGTGAAGAGACCACTGTGTTTCAGCCGGAGGGGAGCACTGGGAGAAGCTGTGCCTCACTACTTTTAATGAAATGATAGGGTGGGTCTGGCTAGGAGTTGAGGTGCCCAGGGGAAGCATTCCTCTGGAACCACAGGTCCAGTAGTGGTCCCTCCCTCCTTCCCCGCCTGCCATGTCTTCGTTCTTCCTCTTGGTGTGGATGTCCAGGAGATGCAGGAGTTTCGCCCACTTTCTGCCCCTTCCCAGCCCTCAGGAGGACTGGAGCGGGACCATCTGCTGCTCCTGCTGCTTCTGCCCTGATTTCTTTTTCCGCCTATGGGGGAAGGAGAAGCCGGGTTTGGGAGTAGAGTTGGGGGATCCTTTTTAGGTGTTTGTACTCAGCTGTCCCACTTTGTGTCCAGATTTCCCACAGTTTCCAAGAGCCACCAGTCCCAGAAAGGATTCTAGGGAACTCAGTCTATCTCTGAGAACAGGACCAGGAGGCAGGGGGCCTGGATTCTGGCCTTGACTCCACCAGAGTCCAGCCGAATGACCCCATGTAAGTCCCTGCTCGCCCCTGAGTCTTGTCTTTTTGTCAAATGGGGCTAGATCAAGGAGCTGCGAGGTCCTTGTAGTTCTGAGGTAGCGAGGGGAGGGGAGGGTGCAGCTTACCTTCTTTCCAGGTCCTGCACTGTGTTGGGCAGTGGCTGCCCCATAGTCTCTGGCAGGAGGACAGTGATGGGGCAGGCAGCCACAAGGATGGCTCCATAGATGAAAAGAGGCAGGGAAGGGTAGAACTCAGAGGTCATGTCCACCAGGGGGCTCGGAATGCTGCCTACGTTGGCCAAGGTGATTGTTACGCTCACACCTCTCTGCCTGTGGGGAGGAAGAGCACCTCGGTGAGGCCACTGGGGCTTGTGGGTACCCTAACTCTGCCTGCCAATGGTATTTTCTCTTTTTATGTTCCCTAAAGGGCCAAATGCTTGCACTTACCTTGGCTAGTAGGAAAGTTGGAAGCAAACAGTTTCAGAATCAGGAAGCCTGGGCTCCAGTTCCAATTTAAACCTGCTGTATGACTGTGAACACGTCCCCAACCTACCTTTTCCTGAAACTCCAGACGCTATATCCAACTTCCTCCTTGACATCTCCATTCTGGGTGTCTAAAAGGCTCCTCAGATTTTCTGTGGTCAAGAATGCTTTGTTTTTACCTCCTAGTCTGCCTCTTGCTCAGATTTCCCTATCCTGGCACAGGGCACTTCTAACCACCCAGTTGCTCAAGCTCAAGTATCTAGTAATTGTCCTTGATGCCTCCTGTTCCCTTATTTCCTCACATCCAAAATATGAATTTCGATGGCTCTTCCTCCAAAACACATTCAGAATCAGTTCCCTCCTTCCCATCTTTAGAACTGCTGCCCACCAGCTTCATTAGAACCACATGCCAAGCCATTTTCATCTCTTGACTGTGCTATTGCAGTAGCTTCCTGACTGGTGGCCCTACATTCTACTCTTGGCCCTGGCCTTCTATCCCCAGCCTATGCTCCACGAGGAAGCCAAAGTGATCTTTTAAAAGGAAGTGATCTTTTAAAATGACCTTTCAGATCGTTTCACCCTCTGCTTAAAACTATCCAGTGATGTCTCATCATGCTAGAATAAAATCTGATCTCTTTCTAAATCCCTGCATGATTGGTCCCTGCCTACCCAGTTCTTATCTTGTACCCTGTCCCTTTGTTTCCTCATTAAGGCCTTACTGTTTACCTTTGATCTTTACCGAGGAGACCTGCCCTATTAACCTGATCATCATATCTACAGCAGATACCTAAGGGGGCAGGTGGAGCTCAGTGGTAGAGCGTGTGCTTGACATGCACTAGGTCCTGAGTTTAATCCCCAGTACCTCTATTAAAAATTTTTTAAAAAAATGTAGATACCCAGTCAATTTCTGTTTTTCTACTTTTGTTAAACTTTATGTGTTGAGGGTTAAGTTAATCATAACCCTCAGTTCATGAATCCCACCTTGTATTATTGTTGGTCATTGAAATGTCCCCTTATTCCCTCCTTAATTGTTTATTCCTTTTTATCACTATTCCCCACTCCTAATCCTCTCCCTGCCAAAGCCAACTATTCTGTTGTGTTTAATGTGGATTTTTTATTTGGATATGTTCTTGTAAAATGTGCATTGTTTTGTGCGCAAATATTTTAATTTACCTAAATGGTAGTCGGTAGATCATTCTATTTCTCATTGCATTCAGCTCTCTGTTTTAAAGATATTTCCATGCTGATGTGTAGTACTCCACAGTGTGCATCTCTCCATGGTTTACCTAAACATCTAGATTGCTGCTATCAGCCGTGACGTCAAACAACACTGCACAAACGTGCTTGTACATGAATCCTTAGGAGCCTTTGTGAGTTCTCTAAGATAAGGCCCGAGAAGGGAATTGCTAGGTCATTCTGTGTGTGTGTGTGTGTGTGTGTGTGTGTGTTGCCAGTTGTTCTCCAGAATGGTGGCACCACCTTCTCACTCCCACCAGTGGTGCATGTGGGTCATGTGGGGATTTAGAGGTCTTGTGTTCTCCTGAGGCCACCAATACCTGGCATTATCCAGCTTTTTAATGTTGCCGGTTTAATGTGTGCAAAGTGACGATCTTGTTCTTTATGTAGTTAATCTTTTGGGTTTCATTGTCTTTAAAATACCCACTTATTTATTTTGCCCATGTTTCTACTAGGATTCCTTCTTTTTCTCGTTGACTTGTAGGAGTATCATGTGTATTCTTAATATTTGAACTTTGCCCGTCTTAAATGTTGCAAATATCTCCACCCAATCTGTCATCTGTCTTTTAAATTTGTCCATTGTGTCCTTCAATAAGTAGAAATCCTTTACGATATCACATTTATATAGTTGTCATAACTCTCTCTTCCTCTCCCTCCCTCTCCTCCTCCCTCTCTCCTCCCCCTTCATCTCCATCTCTACCTATCTGTTTCCAAGCCCTCTCTTCAATTCTATTCATTTCTTCTTGCACCAAGAAAGCTATAGACATACTATGGCTTTGTTGTTAGTCTAATAGATGGTAATGTGAAACTCTCCTCTTTGTTTTTCCCTTTCAGAACTGAGTAGCAATTGTGGCCTTTTTTCTTCTACATACATTTTAGAATAAATTTTTGGAGCTCCTAAAAATGATCTAATTGAAATTCTGGTTAGATTCTGTTGAATTTCTATAAATTTCTTTAAGTTAACTTGGGGAGGGTGGCCATCTCTATAATGTTATGTCATTCTAAACAAGAGAGTGGAATTTATCTCCATTTCCTAAGATACTCTTTGTAATGTTGAAAAGGTTTCAAAAATTTTCTGCATGGAAGTCTTGGGTGTCCTATGTTAATTTCCTGATGTCACCTAGCTTTTGATGTTATTCTGAATGGTGTCTTCAGTTTTAAAAGATTTTCTAGGTTATTTTCTAGGTGATTTCTCTGTATTATTGCTTCTAGGTTATAGCTTCCGGGTTATTGCTGTTAACATCTTGGTAATTTGATTTTGTATCCAGCATTCTGCTGAGCTCTTCTATTCATTTTAATTGTCTATTTGATTAGCTTATCTAGGTAGATGATCATATTGTCTCTAAATAATAATATTTTAAACACTTCTCTTTTAAATTTCTCATTTCTTTTTCTTCCCTAGTAGAGCAGTGTTGTCCAGGAACACCCCAGGACTGTGTTGAACAGTTGATTCTGAGGTCAGAGAGAACACACATAACTTTCTTCACTATGTACAGTAGTGTTTGCTTTGGTGCCCAGATGCTCTGCTTACCTCTCTGGGTTTCTAATTTCCCTTAGATGGTTGCCCTAGCTTTCCCTTACTCTCATTCCAGCTCTTTGATGGGTATTTTAAAATACTTTATTCTTTTTTGGGGTTATTGCCAATGTTATTTTGTTATTTTAATGAAAATAGAAGTCCATTTTTCCCAATGGATTTCCAGAAGTTCTTTACAAATGCTATACACAAATACTTGCAAATACCTTCTTTTTATTTCTTTCACCTTGTTTGTAGTGAAACAAATGGTCAGCATTAAAAAAATTCAAAGTTGAAAAATTTATCAATGTTCCTTTTTTGGTTAGCCTTTTCTTATGTCTTCAGAAATCCTCCCCTCTTCAACAGAAATTAATTTTCCTTTAAGGTTGAAATATGAATTGCATTTTATTTATTTCCCATATGGGTGAGTAGATGTCCTGGTACTATTTGTTAAATAGTCCATGTTTTAGCCAATCATCTGCAGTGCTTCCTCTGCAAGTTTTTCCAATGTGTGGGTTTGTTTCTGGGTTTGCTATTCTTTTCCAACGGACAATTTGTTCTTTCCTGCTCCAGAATCCACCATCTTAATTAGTACAATTTTATAATAAGAGTTTATAATATGTCTTGGTTTCTGGTAGGGCAAGTCTTTCCACTCTGTTCATTTTAAAAAAGTACCTTAGTTATATTTGGCCCATAGCAGTTTTTTAATACATCTTAGAATTTGCTTGCCATTTTCTTTAAAATATCCATTGGGATTGTGATCATAGTTGCATTCAATTTATGAATCAGTATTGGAATCACTGACATTTTAATATCATCTTATGCCAATTATGAGTTGATATATTATGGGATTTCCTATCCATCACGTAATACATTTATTTACATTTTCTTTAATACATTTCAGTATAATTTAAAAGCTTTCTTGATATAAGAATTTGAAAAAACTCTAATTTTTAGCAGAGTAGAGAATGCAATTGATCTTTTATTTACTGCCTTTGTATCCAGCCACCTTGCCAAACTTAATATTTCTAATAACTTTAGATTTTTACATTCTCTTTAAATAGTGATAGTTTTGATTTTTTTCTTTCCAGTCCTATTCCCATTATTTGCTGTTCTTATCCTAGGCACTGACCACATTCTCCAGGACAATGCTGAATAGGGGAGGAGATGACAGGTACATTGGTCTTGTTCCCAAGTGTAAAGAGAATGTTGCTAATGTTTCACCATTAAGAATAATATTTGCTGTGGATTCTTGGTAGATGTTCCATATTAAGTTAAATTTTTTTCTATTATTGTTTTACTAAGACTATTTTTAAGGGATATTAATTTTTATGAAAGTTTTTTTTTGCTTTGTTGGAGTATTAATCTATTATTGTGGTGATCTTAATACATTTTCTAATGTAAAACCACCCTGGCTTTCCTGAGATCAACTCTTCCTTGGTCATAATGTATTATCTTTTTTTATACATCACTGGATTCATTTTTCTAATATTTTATTTAGGATTTTTGTGTCTGTTTATGAGTAATATTGCCTGGAATCTTTGTTTCACAACTATCCTTCTTTGATTTCAGTATTACCTGGACTCACAGAATGAATGTTGAGATAATTCCCCCTTTTTCTCGGGAAGCATTCATATAACATTGGAAAATTTGGTCCTTAAAATTGTGTTGGAACTCACCTATACTAAGATCTGGGCCTGATACAGTCTTTGAGGCAAGTTTAAGTTTTACTATTCAGACTTTTAATTTACTCTAGGATTACTTTTCCTATAGTATCTTTTTAAGGAATTAATCAATTTCATTTAAATTTAAAATTCATCAGCATAGACTTGTTTATAGATTTTTTGCATCTTTGTAATTACTCTAGATCTATAGTTCAGTTTTTTACTCCTAATATTTATTCATGTCAAGTCTTTTAAAAATTATTACCAGAGCTTTGTCCATTTCATCAATATTTTCAAAGATATACTTTTTGTTTTGTTGAACCTCTTTTTTATATCTTATTTTTTATTTAATTTATTTCTGGTATTATTACTATTATTTGTGTTTTACAGGTAAGATGACTGAGGATTTGGACTAGCTACCTTTTACACCAGAGCCATATTCTTTACTATTGTACTGTTTTTGGTCTTAAGGTCTACTTTGATTCCTATATCTACCTGACTTTCTTCTGGTTAATATTTGCCTAGTATATCTTTTTCTAATTCTCCATATTTAAGATTTTCATGGTCTAACAATTTAGATGTGTCTCTTGTAAACTGCATGAACTAAACTTAAATAAAATCGGCTTAGAACATCTCTGCCTCTTAACTGGTAGGTTTAGTCCATTTACATTTATTGTAGTGGCTGATATATTTGGAATTATTGATACCATCTTACTTTTTGTCTTTAATTTGTGCCCATTTCTGTATTTTTTTCTCCTTTCTTGCCTTAAAAGTAGTTGACTGACCTTTGTGCACTTTCTGATTGGAAAACTTCTGGCTCTAGGGCCTAATTGTTCCACTCCAGGACTCCTCCCCAATACCCCACTCACTGCATTACTGTGGGGTACAGCTCCCCTGTGTACATAGAGATGCAGTTCATGGAGCTAGTCACACAGCCTTTTCCTAATGTGGCCATTGTGATGCGGAGGAATATCTGATCTGGAAGGAAAAGAGAATGATAAAGTGCTGGGAAAGGTTTGGAGGAGCATTGGGTCGTTCATACCCTTTTAGGTAGCTGGCTTTGACCAGATTGGGAGCTGGGCTTGGGAAAGGGTCAGGGCAGGAGAAGTAATGGGGCATATGCTCACCTAGGGGTATCACTGCACAGGTCAGAATGAAGATCCCTGATAGCAGCAAGGAGGCTACTTGGGTAGGCCTGCGGCCAATTGATTTGGTGGCCAGAAAGCCCAGGATATAAAATGGTAGGTCCACAGTTGTGAACAGCACCTGGGCCAGGTAGATGTTGATCCCAAAACTTTGCAGACTCATGAACAAGCCAAAGAAGCTGAAACAGTGTACCAACCTAGGGCAGAAGCAGAGGGGATACACTTTGGGTAATAGCCATGCCACGTCCATGTAGCAATTACAGTTGGCAAACTGCTGTCACATCAGTTTTTTCCTTTAGGCCTATGAGCGGGGTTTTTATATTTTGAATGCAGGTAAGAAAGTCTTCCTTTAATTCTAAAAATTAGAATATTATGTATTGTATGTTAAACTACGTTTTACAGTTACCTAGGAGAAAATAATGTTTTTACTTTGTAATAGGTCCTCTTTCCCTCCTCCCACTTCCCTGCCTTAAGGGCCCTGCTTTTGATAAACGCACGCTTTGATTAGTTGATTGCACTGGGAAAGGGTGTTTTGGAGAGATCCTGTCCTCACAGGGTTGCTCAAGTAACAAATGATAAATTATACTAAAGAAGGATTCATTTAATGCCATTAGTTTTGCTTTGCTGAGTGATGTATGCAGATTTACAGCCAGAGATGAATTCTTAAGAGGAGATTTTAGAGGTTATGCAGAAGAAGTGTCAGGAGAGAGAATAGGGAAGAATCAATGACTTAGCCAAGAATGGCTTTGAGGGAGAACTATTAAGTTTTTTGGCTGTGTGGTGTGTGATATAACATTCCTTCCATCTCCCATGGAGTCTTCCTAAAATCAACAATGTTTAGTTACACTTTGTAGGGCAGCTTTGCTTCTTAAAGATGCGCTGAATTGTAGTGTCCTGCCTCAAGGTTGGTAGAAGGCACAGTGAGAAGCTGTCCATAGAAGAAAATGAACCATTCCATATTTAAGAATTGAGCAGAATAGTATTGGTACTAGAACAGACAGACAGGTCAACAGGACTGAGGAGCTCAGAAACAGTATGTGGTGAGGGTGATGTTTCACACCAGCCAGGAAAGGTTGGACCACTCATTAAATGGGTTTGGGACAATTAACTAATCTAAGAAAAAATACAGAATCCTACTCCCTACTGTATGTTCAACTAAATTTCAGATGGAATATGATAAAATATAAAAACACAAACAAGTACAAATGAACATGTCTGAAGAAAATCTAGGTGAATAGTTTTATACTTAGAGTAACCTAAATAAATTTAAAAAAAAAAATAGATGGATGTGATTATAGAAAGCAATAAAAGTTCTCTTTAAAAAAAATTGAAGTATAGTAGATTTACAATATTGTGTTAATTTCTGGTGTACAAAGTTCTCATTCTGAAAAAGTGATAAATTAAAAAATAGATTTTAAAATGCAAATGCAAAAATATTGACCTTATATGGTAATGGGTTAGTGTCTTTAATGTAAAAGAGGGTTCTAAACAAGTCAATACAAAGAAAAAATGGGCAAGGAATGTGAACAGGAAAAAAAAAGAAGTTATAAACAAATTAAAATTATACGAAGAAAATGTCCAATTTTCTCCAGAACAAAATAAATGTGAATTAAAATAGCAAGGTACTTTTTCTATTTCTTAGAGCAGTAGTATTTGGTGTTGATGAGGGTATCCTATGTAATTTTGTAAAATGTTATTTTACTGTAGAGTAGGTGGCAATATTTGTGAAAGCCTTAAATAGTTTCATACATTTGGCCCAGTAAGCACACTTTTAAGGTTTCTTTAAAAAAATTTTTTTTTGCTATTGTTGAGAGGTAATTAGGTTTACTTATTGATTGATTTAAATGGAGGTACTGGGGATTGAACCCAGGACCTCCTACATGCTAAGCATGCACTCTGCTGGTTGAGCTCTACCCTCCCCACACATTTTTAAGGTTGATCCCAGGGTTATACGACAGATGCATGGGGAAAGTGTGCATATAGATACTTGTTTATAACTGAGAAGAGCTGGAAAGAACCTGTTTGTCCACACTGGTACTAGTAAAATAAACTACAAAATTATGGAATGCTATGTATTCTTTAAAAGTGGAGTTCGGATTGGAGGTGGGGAAAACTCATTATAATAATATAAGGAGAAGCTGCCAGGAAAGGTAATATGTATAGTAAATGTTCAAAAGAGATTCTGTATGAGGTCTAACGTGTTTGGCCATATTTTGTGTATGATGTTTTGTTGCTAAAAAGGTAAGACATTCAGTCAGTACAACTGGATGAATATAATCATCTCCATCAATAACACCCATAAAAACCTGGGGCACAAGATGCTTGGAAATGTGTAAATGATAAGGAGGAAGAGACAGTGCTTTTTAATGTATGTGTGTGTTTGTGTGTATGTGTGTGTCTGGAAGAGAAGAGAGAAATGAGGAGGTAGAGTTTGGGAGGTGTTTGTGGGGAGGACAGGAATGAAATAATATGGTGGAGGACCTGCGTGATGGATAAAGGGAATATATTCAACTTATGTGCCCTGGAATTTCTAGCATCTGCTTGTTCTTTCTGCAGCTGACATGGGAGCAACCAGCACAAATAAACCACATGGCTGTGAATTGCCCCACCTCTCCTATCTCTCAGTACCATTGCATGGAGACAACCTGGACTGGTAACAGGATGCTTTTCATGAGTCGGCTTGAGTTGCTCATCACTGTGATAAACTGCTGCCTTCAAAGCTCACCCAGCCCCTTGCCACAGCCAAAGAGTATGAAGCCCTCTTGGAAGGAGTGGAATCAGTGAGAATACAAGGTCAATTGTGTGGATCTACATTTATTGATTTAGAAAGATGTTCATGAAATATTAAGGGCAAAAAATTCTAGAACTGTAGGAAGAGTATGATTGAATTTTTGTAACTATATATAATGTAAATTACTGTGTGTATGTTTCTTGTGGGTGAAAACAGTCAAAGTTTGAACAGACATTTACTGGTATGTTCATGGTGGTTATTTCTGAAATACAGGATTAGGAAATCATTAAATTTTTTTGTTTGCTTATCCTTACTGCCTAATATCGCCTTGTAAACATGGATTATCTCTAAGTTTTCCTTCAGAGCTATTTTGGAAATATGCAAATCAAGTGAGATCATAGCTATACTTTTGTCAACTGCAAATGACCCTGTTGCCAGGGACATATTGCACAGTATTTAGGAAGACATGGTGGCAGTCAGACTCTAGGGTGGCCCCCTGCTAGCAGACCCACTCTAGAGATTCTCCTTGCTGGCATGGTGAAATGGGCAGCCATAGTGGGAGAGCCATGTGAAGAACGGAGAGCAGCCCCTAGAAGCTGAGGAAACCCCCACTCCAGCTGATAGCCAGCGAGAAGCCAGAGCCCCGAATCCTACAACTGCAAAAAAAAAAAAAAAAAAAGAGGGCCTTAGCTTTTGGGATTAGCTGCTGCTTTTTTTTCACAAGGTCAGTGGGGCCACTTGGCTGAGCTCAGAGCTCAGGATGGGAGGGACCGCTGGGCTTTCTCCAGACAGATGGGGGACCCCTGTGCCTCTAGAGCACAGGCGTCCTTTTCCAGTGGCTGTGGGACCTCCCTCAGCCTCCCACCTACCCAGCTTGTCCTGTTTTCTTAGTCTGCTTATCTGTCCATCAGTCTGTCTCCTATCTGAATGGGGATGGACCTACAACAGTGGCACAATACAGAGGAAGAGCCGGCGGACTGTAGGGTTGCGCAGCAGCTGCAGAATCGAGGGCTGGGCTCCGCCTGTGGTCGGGCCGTCCTGCAGACTCATCTGGAGTAGCTGCTTGGATAGACGAGGCTCAGGGCTTGGGTTCCCTTGGGGACCCCTTCCCTCATTTCCTACCCAGGGAGCACCAGATGTCCTGGGTTCTAGGGTGAGGGTTGGGGCAGGCAGAGCCCTGGTAGGGTATCACAGAAGGTCCTGGGGTTCTCACCTCCACACTCAGCTTGGCACCCTCTTCCTGCTTCCCATTGATCTGGGCCACTCTCTGCAGGGCCTTCAGGGTGAGTTCCAGCCTTCCCAAGGAGGAGTACCAGAGGGCAGACTCAATGAAGAACCTATAGGTGGGGTGTGGGGGTGGGCATAACTTCAGCCTGGATTGACAGAGTTGTGGCTTCCTGAGAAAGGCACAGACCAGAGCAGGAAGATATCTTGGAGGGGTGAAAAGAATTCTGGGCTGAGGATTAGGAGCCATGGGTTCTACTCCAAGGATCACTGCTATCTTCTTGGGAGACCTGGGATATGTCTTGCCCCTTTGTAGCCATGGTCTTCCCCACCTATCAGTCTGAGCATTAATTCTTTTTGCTTTGATCTGCTTAGAACTAGGGGGCAAGGTGAGGGTGTCCTAGGAGATGCTATGCCCACCTGTGACTTACTGTGAACCCTCTATCCTACTCACACACCTGGAGCAGATGAGGAAGACAAAGAAGGGCAGAGAGACCAACAGCTGTAGGTGGCGCCAGTGGGGCACAGCATAAGCCATGCCACCGAGGAAGAGCTGGCCTGTGGTGGGGGCAAATCCTAATAGGAGGCCCAGACTTGGCTGGGCATGGATGGGCAGCCACTCCAGACCTGGGGAGAAAAGCAGAGCTCAGGTTGAACTCAGGGCTGTGTAAGTATGAATTTGGGTGGGGGCAGGTAGTCACTTCCAGATGGAAAAGGATCCTCACATTGGAGTAGAAGGGCTCCTTTCTTGAGCTCAACCCTACACTGGACCACCAGCCCCTCACAGGGTAAGGGAAGGGTGGTTTGATCTCTGGCTAGGTTCAGTGGGTGTGTGGAACAGGGGATGGGCTGGAAGGCTCTGAATTCCCAGGCATGCTCCTATTCAGTGTCCCCAAGCCCAACATTCCCCAAAACCTCTTTTGACCCGCCTACAGCCACTCCCTCTGTACTTCCTTCAACTTATTTTAATTCAATAAACATTTAGAGTTGACCGTTCTGTGCCATGCCCTTTGTTTGACCTGGGAAATAGAGATGAATGTGCCCTACTCTCAGGCCATCCTGCACCACTTTTATTTTCTCCAGTGGGTCACACTCTGGCCTCTGGCCTTGTATATTCTATTCTTTTTGTCTAGAACTCTTCCCTAGAACCTTATTCCCTCTCTTCCTGCCTCACTTTTCAATCAGTTTTGAGCTTAGATGTCACCTTTTCTGGGGAGATTTCCTGGAGCCACAAGTCCTGATTGAATACCCCACTTCTGAGATTCCATATCACCCAGGATGTTCCCCATCCCAGCCTTTAGTAAACCAGTTTGTAACTGCTTGGCAGTATCCTCCATTTGACTATCAGTTCTTTGATGTCATGGGTAGTGTCCTCTTGTTCACCTGTATATCCTGGTGCAGGATCTGTACAAATTAAATGCCTTTTGAAATTGTATTGAATAAAAAAATGTTGAATTAAAGGCTCCCAGTTTGTTTGGCCTCTCTAAGCAACCTCATTCCAATCTCTGAGTCTTTAAGAAATTTTTTTAAAAAATGGAGGTACTGGATCAATTAAAAAAAAAAAGGAGGTACCGGGGATTGAACCCAGGACCTAGTACATGCTAATCATGTGCTCTACCACTGAGCTATACCAACTCCCACCAAAGTCTTTATTTAGTTGATCCTTACAATGGTCCCTAAATATCTAGGGTGAATTCTCTCCCCAAATGATCAGAGCCACCAGAGAGGCCATGATCTAAATTTCTTTCTGTCTGGGGCACTGCCTACCCCAGGAGAGATCCTGGTAGGTGAGGATAAACTGCGACAGATGGACTCCACTTTGTACTCAGAGAAGGAGCTGAGGTTTGAATTTGTCAGGTCCTCTGGTTCTCTGGATTGAGGAGTCCCCATAAGCCTGACTCTCCAGGGTCCCCTCTCACTCACTCAAAGAGAAGGAGGTAATGCTGGGGCCAGACACAGTGATGCCTGAGAGGAAACGGCAAACGCAGTAGGCTGGGAAGTTGTATGTGAAGACAGTGCAGGTCCCTGAGACTGCTAACTTCAGGTAGCTCCAGATCAATACTTTCTGGCGGCCAAGCCTGTGGAGAAAGGGAAAACCTGGGTCTGGAGAGCACATTGCTTCCTCCCGCACCCCACGTCCCCTGCTGTCTCACCCTTGGTGCCCTGGGCAATCTAACAGATGCTTGTGAGGCTGCCCACATGTGACCATGAGATGCTGAGATGGGAGGTGGGGAATAATTGGGTGAGGGCTGGTGTCTAGGGGGCCTGGTGTTGGGAGGAGCCTTGGGGTGCCACTGTCCAGTGTCCTGACGCATCCCAGCATACCTCTTGGGAGGTAGCTACACACTCTCATCAAAAACATAGGGGGATGTTGAAACAATCCAGATATCTGACCCCACTCAAGGCCTGTTGGATCTGGAAAGTAATCTAGAAACCTGATTTTTAACAAGCTCCCAAGGTTTGGGAGCTACTGCTCTGGGGTGTGGTTGATGGTGACTGTCAATCAATGGTGACTCCTGTTAGATAGGAGATAGCCTCTTGTAATTTTTTAAAAAACTGAGGTATAATTGGCAAACAACACTATGATAGTTTCAGGTGTATAACATAATAATTCTATATTTGTATACATTATTAAATGATCACCACAATAAGTCTACTTAAAATCCATTACCATGTACAATTACAACAATTTTTTGTGTGTGATGAGAACACTTAAGATCTACTCTCTTTTGACTTTCAAATATGAGATACAGCATTATTAAGTATAGTCGTCCTGTTGGAATTACATTCCCATGACTTATTTATTTTATAACTGGAAGTTTGTACTTTTTGACCCCCTTCACCCATTTTGCATATCCCCTAATCCCCTGTCTCTGACAACTACCAGTCCGTTTTCTATATCTTTGAGCTTGGTTTATGTGATTTTTACTTTTGGGAAACCTTGCAAGGTTTATGCTTTTGCAAAATGGATATGACTGTGGCTTAAAGACGATTACGAGATTTCTAGTATTTTTCAAATTTCATTCTTTAGAAAATTGCCTCCAATTATTCATCCCATAATCTTCATATGGTCTTTGATCTGGAAGATAGTCAAGGTTAAAGTAACCAACACTGAGTTGCACATACTAATTTAACCCTCACCATAACCCTATGAGGTTAGGATCATCACCACCATTTCACAGATGGAAAAACTGAGTCTAAGAGAGGTTATGTAACCTTTATATGGGCACACAGTTATGGCAAATCTGATACTTGTCCCTAGCTTTTACTGATTTGTAGGTCTGTTTGTTTCTGTGACACTCACATGTCACAAACAAGGCAGAAGTCATGGAAAGTGACTTGTTCAGGATGTCAGGAAATCTGGATTCTTGTCCTGCCTTTGCCACTTATTAGCTGGGTGACTGTACTTTAAAAAAAAAAGTAAACATTAAGTATTTACTTTATACAATTGTAAAAGTAATGAATTATCATAAAAGTTCAAACAATATAGTAATGAAAAGTGAAAAGTTTTCTTTTATTCCATTTGCATTCCTCAGAATAACAACATAATTTCCTTGGTTTCCTTCTAAGCAGTTTGGGCAAGTTATCTAACATCCTTGAACCTCAGTGTCCTCATTAGTAAAATACAGGTAATAGTACCATTCATGCTGGCTTCACAAAGGTATTGTGAGGACTAATAGAAATGAGGTGAGACGTGCAAACTGCTGATGGATGGTGGTGTGATTCCTACAGATTTTCCAGATGTGGCAGGCTTGGGTGGATCAGTTCTGTGTCCATCCCTGGATTCCCAGGGATGCCAATCTCCCCTCTGGGTCTAGCCTAGAGGTCCTAAGCCTTTGCTCCTTGATTCAGCCTTGTTCACCACTGACCTGTCCGCCAAGACTCCAAATATCAAGTTTCCAGCCAGTATCCCTGCCATGAAGATGGGTTGACTCAACTGCGGCAAGGTCTTGTGTGTGCACAAGAGGTCCCACTGTGAGGAACGAGAACTGGGGTCAAGGAGAGCTAGGCAGATCCCACAAAAGCCCACTTCCTCTCTCCTGGTGGGGCTGAGGGTCTTGAACTGGGATAAGCGCATCAGGAGGGCCTCCCTCCCTGAATCACACAATCTTTCTCATCATCTTCTGGAGAGAATGATTCATGCTCCTTCAAAACACACCAGAGATGCCTTATGGGATGACTGCTCAGACTCCTTCCCTTTCTCTGAGTGCTAACCCCTCACGTTCCTTCAGATCTCTTTAACCTGTCCCTCTCTGGACACAGAGGAAAAAACTGAACCCGGAGATGGACAGAACTAATCAGGTTCTTTTTCTCACAAATTTGGAAAAGCGACTCAGAGAAGCAAGATTTGTAAGGACACCCAAAGTCAGGGTGGGAGGGCTGTGTTTGGAACGATGTGGAAATGGAGTTGAGAAATCATGAGACAGAGAGAGAGTGGGAGAGAGAGAGAGAAGGAGAAAAAGAAGAAGGAGGGGGAGGAGGAGTGGAGAAGAATACAGATATGTAGTCAGAGAGAGGCCAGGGTGAGAGCTTAGTGCCAGAGAAGTGGAGATGGAGAGTCCAGTTGCCTTGGTTCTCCTCAGCTACTCCCTCATAAACCTGGGCTCAAGTTCTTGACCTTATGTTCTATGAAATACCCTTGCGTCCTTCCATTAACTTTCCATTAGCAAATCTGAGAGGGTTGTAGTTATTTGCAATCCCGAATAAGCAGCAATTGGACAACTCAACTAATAGCTTAAATTTTGTTGCTCTTTTTAATGAATGTAAGAAAAAAATTTCTTATTTTAAAAGTATTTCCTTTCTAGGTGGAGTAACACAGCTCTCCGGTCTGCAGAAAAATCATACTGCTGATGGAAGTGCCATTAAAATTAAGTCAAAATGATAAATAGATGGGACATTTCCTTTACAGCTAAGAGCCAATTTTTGTATACTTTTGAGTGGACTTTTAAACTCATTTCTTTTGCTAACAGAAAAAAGGAAAAGGGGCTGGGATGACCAGGATGTCTCACAACTTGGGTTGAGAGTGGTGAATAATGAAGAAATTCCCCCCAGCTATGCAGGGTGGGGGGATGGCATACGATGCCTGTGTGCCTCACAGGGAGGAGGACTAGCATCCTTGGTCACCTTCTGCTTCTCTGCCTTGGGTCTATCTAGTGGAAAGTATGGCTTAAGGCTCATCACTTTCAGACAGATGCTGCATCCAGTAAGTTTGGGGACTCTGCTTGACCACAGCCCCTCCTCAGGGCATCTTCTCTGCACAGCCCCGGCTAATGGGTAGTGGGTCACAGAATCCCACTTATTGCCCCCTGGCATGATGATTAGATGGACTGTGGACACCTGAGCTAGTTTCAGGGTCGGGGCAGGCACTGCTCATCCGTGTGCTGGGCTGAGCCAATCAGAACCTTTTCTAAGAATTTGAATTAAGATACACAGAAGTGTTCTGGTTGGCTGTGAGCCCTAGACCTGAGAGGTAGCTGGGATTGGTGGTCCTCCTGCAAGGTGAGTACACAGACGAAATGGGTTGAGAAGGAGAAAGTAATGGAGTAAGTGTATAGAGATGCCTCTGGTGTTCCAGTTTCTGATTCCAGTTTCCATGAGGCCTGGATACACTTTGTTTCCTGTCCTTGGATTCCCTGAAATCCCTTTTCTCATGAGCTGGTTTGAAAGAACTTCTCTTCCTTCCAACCAAAAGGCCATTGACTAGAACAGATGTTAAGAGCATGATCAATGTGACAGCTACAAAGTGCAGACTTCAGCCGGATGAACCACTTAGCAGGCCAGGGAGACTCTACAATTGGCTGTGTGTGTGCTTTGGGGGAGGGATGCTAAATCACTAGAGACGAAAGAACCCCCCATAACCCTGTTCTCTTTCGCATTTTAGTTCCTTGGCTGCTCTCCATCTCCTGGCCCCAGCTGCTGAGAGCTATTTCTAGATGAAGTCAGGAAACTGTTTTTGTCTCTAGGACTCTGAGCCCAGAATCCCCTGCTCAGGAATACCCTCTTTGCCCTCCACCATCTACATGCCTCCTTTCTCTCTTCCTCCATACCACCTCCCCACCTCCCTGCCCTGTGGAATTGCCCAACCCCTCAGGGAAGCCAAAGTAGAATATCAAACTCCTGCAGCAGTACCTCTCTCTCTGGCAGAGGTGGAGGGCAGGGAGCAGCTT
This sequence comes from Camelus ferus, assembly GCF_009834535.1. Taxonomy (NCBI): domain Eukaryota; kingdom Metazoa; phylum Chordata; class Mammalia; order Artiodactyla; family Camelidae; genus Camelus; species Camelus ferus. The sequence goes on from NC_045705.1 coordinate 63,984,960, forward strand.
TCCACTAGGCATTCCATAACCTTCTCTCAGAACTCCAACCCCTGTTCTCTTACCTGCATTTTCGGCAAAGCTCTTCAAAGCTCCAGGGTCTTCCCACATTCAGACAAGATCAGGTCACGTTCACACAGTCTGTGCCTGTGTGTGGACTTGGTAAGATGGGGACACAGGGGTTGGACGGTGGGGTGTAGGGGGCCCAGGTCTCCTCATCTCTGTCATGGTGGTGGAAGGGAACGTGCTGTTGTCATAGATCCAACCGTCACTGCAGGTCTCGGTGGTCCCCGTGCTGTTGGTCGCTGTGCCAATGGGAAAGGGTGGTCCCCGTTGGGGGGAGGTGAAGCGGAGGCAGGACACAGGCTGCCCATGCCTGTCCCGGGGCAGCCAGGCACCCAGGTCTTCTTCCTTGCTGAGGTTGGTGTCAGCAGGTGGGCGGCAGTGGTGGGTGGGGATGGCGGCGGTGAAGTTCTGCAGGGCGTGGTGCAAATACAGCAGGGATAAGGACAGAATCAACAGAGGGATCTGGATCTGCTGGAAGCGGCAAATGCCCCCCACCTGCAGCAGGAGGTCATTGAAGGTCATTGAATGCAAGACCTAGCAGGGGCACCAGAGCTGAGACCGCTGACTCCCACAACCTGCTTCCTGCCTTTCGATGCAGGGGGAGGAGAGGGGCTGCCCTTTGTCTCCTCAGCTCATCAGTTCTTGGGTCTACTGTAGCCTTAGGTCACCTGAACTAAAAACTAGTTTTTATAGCTTCTGCCAAGAGGCCAAGTTAAACTGTGACTTGAAAGTAAGATATTCAATGATTAAGACTCATCGGGTCAATGGTCTGTTCAAGGGGATCTAAAGGGCAAGTAAAGTTGGATTGGGTGGAAGAAAACGCCCCTCTCGTGAAGGAGGGATATGCATGACGCCTCAAAGTTCGGCAGTTTGAATCTTCCCAGCAGGGCAGAACAAGTGACCTCTTCCATGCCGGAGAAGAGAAAGAGCAGAGGGACGCCCAGGCTGGTGTGGAGGCACACCGGCCTGGAACTGAACTCCCTTTTCTCAAAGCCACTCAGACCAGACGAAGTTGGGGAAAGACTCTAAAGTGCTCACGGAGAAATGCCGTTGTGCTGTGGGTGTCAGCACCCCCTGACCATGAGTGCTGCCTCTGTGTGAATCCCAGCACATGGGCCTTCAGTTAAGCCTCAGCTTAACCTTTACTCAAAGAGTGAACCCTCTTCAGAGTTCTATATCAGCAGGGCCTCTTTTTTTTTTTTTTTTTTAAAAACACCTTTATTGAAGTATGGTTCCTGTACAGTAACCTATACATATTTCAGATGTACAATTTGATGAATTTTGATAGATGTATACAACCATGAAACCACCACCACATTTAAGATAGCTCACATTTCCATCACTCCTCAAGAGATGCAATTTTCAAATTCCCAATTTATCCCTTCCCACCCCTGGGCCTCTTTTCTTAGTACAATATTCTCTACAGTCCACTCTACTATTTCTCCTTCCTTCAACTGTAACAGCTAAAGTCAAGGAAATGCCCACCACAGTCTATCCCATTAGCTGGTTAAACATCCTCAAATACTGGGAAAAAAAGGCTTTGTTGAGGTTTAACATACACAATAAAATGCATCAATTATAGGAACACACTTTGACAAGTTTTGACAAATTTATACACCCATATAACCACTCTATAGAACATTTCCATCACAGCCCCAATTTCCTTGTACCATATCCCAGACATCTCTACCTAGTCCTAGGCAATAGGTTTGTCTTTTCTAGAGTTTCAAATGAATATCACAGTGTATACTCTTTTGTGTCTGGCTTCTTTTGTTCAGTCAAATATTTTCTGTAGTGTTGTAGTGTACCAACAGTTCATTCTTTTTTAATTGCTGAGTAGTATTTCATGGTATGGACGTACGAAAATGTGTTTATTCATTCACCTATTGATGAACATTTGAGTTGTTTCCAGTTTTTGGCTATCGCAAACAACTCTGCTGTGATTATTTGTTTACAATGTGTGGACATATGTTTTAATTTCTTCTCTAAACGTCTAGAAGTGGAATTGCTGGATCATATGGCAAGTGTACACTTAACGTTAAAAGAAACTGTCAAATTGTTTTCCAAAGTTTTTCCCCATTTTCTATTTCCATCGGCAATGTATGAGAGTTCTGGTTACTTTACATTGTTTCCAATGCCTTGTATGGCCCATCTTTTGAATTTTAGCTGTTTGTATGGATGTGTAGTGAAATCTCATGGTCTCATTTGCATTTGCTGCTTGACTAATGCTGGTGATATCACTGGTTAATTCTGTGAATCATTTAAGAACGAGATAATGCCGAATTCTGCATAAACATCACAGAAAATTCAAGAATAAAAACACTCCACAGATCATTCCATGAGGCAACATTACCTTGTGTCTTAGGAAGCTCTGGCTGCTATAACAAAATGCCATAAACTAGGTGGCTTCTCAAAAACAGAAGTTTGTTTCTCACAGTTTTGGAGGCTAGAAGGATGAGGTGATGGTGCCAGCAAGGTTGGGTTCCGCTGAGCGTCTCTTATGGCTTGCAGATGACTAATTTCTCATTGTACTCTTACATGGTGGAAAGAGAGCTAGCTCTCTGACCTTCTTTTATAAGGATGCTAATCCCACTCATGAGGGATTTTCTCCCAAAGACCCCACCTTTACATACCACCACACTGGGGATTAGATTTCAACATACAAATTTCAGAGGGAAACAAACATTCAGTCCATAACACTCTGTTACAGAAACCAGGCAAAAACATTACCCAAAACAAAAATCCCCCCAAAACTAAAGAGCAATGTCCTTTATGATGATAAATACAAAGATCTTATTTTGAAAGTATTTGATAATTTTATCAAATTTAAGTCAACAATATATAAAAAGCATAATGTATCTTGATAAAGTAGGGTTTATCCTAGGAATGCAACATTAATTTAACATTAAAAAAATCAGTTAATGTAATTCACCATATTAATAGGCTGAAAAAGAAAAACTTTACGATCATCTCAATAGATGCAGAAAGATCATTTGACAAAACTCAATCTCCACAATGTCCGTGGTTAAACTTCTTAGCAAACTAGGAATAAAAGGGAACTTCTTCAAACTGATAAGGGAAGGGATTATCTGTGGGGACACTATAGCTAACATGATACCTAATTGTGAAAGACTAAGTGTTTTCCTCCTAAGTTCAGGAACAAAACAAGGATATTCACTCTCACCACTTTTATTTAACTTTGTACTGGAGATTCTAAGCAGAGTAATAATGTCAGTCAAAAAAAAAAAAAAAAGAATTCCAGAGAGGAAAGAAGGAAATCTGTCTTTATTTGCAGACATGATTCTTTATGTAGAAAATCCTAAGGAATCTATAAAAAAGGCTACTAGGACTAATAAGTGATTTCAGAAAGTTTGCAGGATGCGAGGTCAAGGTATAAAAGTCAAGTGAATTTCTATATAATGGCAACACACAAAAATAAAAATATCATTAATAAAGCATAAAATATGAAATGCTTAGGGGTAAATTTGACAAAATATACACGAGATCTCAAAATGGATCATAGACTGACATGTAAGAGTTATATAAGCTTTCTATAAGAAAATGTAAGAGAAAATTTTAGTGTCCTTGGGTTTGGCAAAGTTTTAAAAAGTAAGACACAAAAAGCATGAACTCTAAGAGAAAAAAATCAGTAAATTAGACTATGAAAATGTAGAAACTTGCTATTCAAAAGACACTTATGAAAGTGAAAAGACAAGCTATAAACTTGTAGAAAATATTTTCAAAACACATATCTGACAAAAGATTTTAAAATTTATATGGAAATACAAAGTATCTAGACTAGCCAAAACAACTCTGGAGAATTTTAAATGAAAGGAGTATATTCTTGTTTCGAGAATACATTAAACAAAGCTTCCAACTCAGACATAAGAAATAAATCAAATAATAAAATGTGCAAAAATTTTGAGCATTTACTAAAGAAAAGATCTAGATGGAAATAAGCACATGAAAGGTTCTTAACATCACTAGTCATTAGGGAAATGCAAATTAAAACTATAATAAGATATCTCTACACTATAATAAGATTCACTCCAATGGGTAAAATTTAAAATATCAATCATACCAAGAGTTGGCAAATATGTGGAGCAACTGGAACCCTCTCATAATGCTGGTGGGAATGTGAATTGTTACAACCACTTTGGAAAACTGGCTGTTTCCTAAAAAGTTACACATTCACCTTACATACTACTCAGACATTCTACTCCTTGATATTTGTCAAGAGAATGCAAGCGACGTCTGAACAAAAAGGGCAAGAGGAAAGTTTTGGAGGCAAAGGGTATGTTCATTGTTTTGATTGTGGTGATGGTTTTACGGGTATATGCATCTATCAAAAATCATCAAATCTTACACTATAAATATGGGCAACTACTTATCTGTCTATTATATTTCAAAAATCTGTAAAAGTATATTAGTTAAGATGTCTTTGGCTGCAAGTCAGAGAAAACCAGCTTATAATGGCTTAAAGAATAAGGAGGATAAGGAGGACTTACATTTAAATTCTCACCCTCAACAATTAGGGTAGATCTAGCTGGCTTCAGAGTTGGTTCTATCGTGGCTTTGTGACACCATCAACCCCCTAGATTAGATCTTTCCACTGTGTTACTCTTAGTTACTGCCTTAGTCTTTGCTCTGCTTTCTTCTTGGGTCACAAGATGGCTGCCACAGTTCCAGACATCCCATCCAGACTCAGCATTGTCTATCAGCTAAATCTAAACCTTGGCCATTTCAGGCCGTAACAGGCTACTTGGTTTCTTCTGTGGGTGTGGCTCATACGGAACTCACTACTGGGGTGTGGGTTTCTCTTGGGGGAGACATTTAGGAGAAGCAGGAACAGACTTCTCTGGAGCCAGTTAGGGCAACTGAGCCTCAAGGTTGTCTAGCTTATTGCTCCAGCTTTTTGCCATGGAATCAACTATAGTTCTATGATTACAACATGAACTACATGGAAACAGTCACATCTCAGAGATGATTGTTAAATGGTTTTCTTGAAAGAGGAGGGACGATGGAACAATGGGACTCACCCAGTGTTTTTCTTTTACTCTCTCTACTTGTGACAAAAATCTTTCCTTCCACAATTTTATAAACATGTGAAGGCAAAGTGGGGATTAAACAGAGAGGAGTCTAGGAGTCCTAAACTTAAATGACTATAAGGGTCAGAGGGTAACATAATTGTGTGCTTCTGACCAGATGTAGGACAATAGGGAGTAGTGAGGCCTATGGTGATTTAGACAGTACAGCCCTTTCCCTACCAAAAACATAATGCATGGGAAAATAAAAGCTCTATAGGCCAGTTGTTGATCCTTGGAGGAGCCTGAGGATAAAGGATGTGTGTTAGTTTCTTACTGCTGTTGTAATATATTGTCACAAACTTAGTGGTTTAAAACAGGACAAATTAATTTTCTTATAGTTCTGGAGGTCAGAAGTCTAAAATAAATACGTTGGCATGGGGACATTCCTTCTTGGGATTTTAGGGGAAAATTCATTTCCTTGCCTTTTTTGGCTTCTAGAAGCTGCTTGCATGCTTTTCTTGGCTTGTGGTTCCTTCTTGTATCACTCCAACCTCTTGTTTCTGTTGTCACATCTCCTGTTACCCACTCTGGTCTCCTGTCTCTCTCTTAAAAGGACTATTGTAGTCACATCGGGCCCATGCAGGTAACCCAAGATAATCTCCTCATCTCAAGATCCTTAACTTAATCATATCTGCAAAGTCCCTTTTACCATGTAAGTTAACATATATTCATAGGTTCCAGGGATTAGGACGTGGACATCTTTGGACATCCATTATTCAACCCATGCATGATATAAAAAGCTTAACTGGCTGGGCCTCTGTTCTCATGTAAACTCCTGAGAAGTGGGGAGAAGAGCCTAGTGGAGGAGCTTGGTGCGGACTGAAGCGTGGGATGTAGAGGTGGAACCTGATGAGGTAGCTTCCAGTGAGCCCTCTACCAGGGTCCTGCAGTTGAAGAACTCCTTGAATGTGCCGTCCTGGCCAGGAAGTGCTCAGGGCTGCAGGTAGAGAAATTGAGGGTGGCCTCAGAGGTCACTGGGGTGGTGCATGACAGTCCTAGAACTCGGGCTCAGGGCCAAGGCAAGAGAATGAGATGTGAGGGGGGAGGATATAGCTCAAGTGGTAGAGCGCATGCTTAGCATGCACAAGGTCCTGGGTTCAATTCCCAGTACCTCCTCTAAAAATAAACAAATAAACCTAATTACCATCCCCCCCCAAAACAGAAATAGTAAAAAAAAAAAAAAAAAAAAAAAATTTAAAAAAGAGAACGAGATGTGAGCCAGTATTTTGGGGGTGACTCCTTGGGACGACAGGGTAAGACTGGTGACCTAAGGGTGGGAGGAAGGTAGAATTCCATTTGGTCAAGGGCATGGGGTGACTGCGGGAAGTCCCAGATCAGGTGCTGGGGAAACGGAGTTTGCACAAATTGTGTAAGCCGTCTGAGTCAGCACCAGGACTTGGGGTTGTATGCAGCTGGGGCAGGTCAGAGAATGGCTCTGGTTGAGGGAGATGCAAGTGCCAGGTGATCTAAGCACAGAGATGAGAGACCCCCAGGAGTCAGGGCAAGTCAGAGTTGCTGGCAGGGTTTTAAGCCAGGAGTAGGGCAAGTCACTGGTCCCCAGATCCCTAGATTTGCAGAAGCAGGGCTAGATCCAGGTGCCCCGCCTCTCAGCTCCAGCCCTGTATCCCTGCTCAAGGCTGGTGAAGATGCCATCCTAGGTGCCCCTCATCTGTCGTGAGGGCAATGCTGCCTGAAAAAGAGTAGCAGGGGTTGGGGTGGTGGCCCTCCGGCATCTACTGGGTCCTGCCAAGAAATTGTTGGGGAGCAAGGGAAGTGTCAGCACCATGGGAGAACACCAAGGCTGCAGATGGTCCAAGATATGGGGTGAGTTATGGTGATTTTGGTCCTCCCCAATTTGTCCTCTGGCTTTCTGAGCTGCTGTGAGCTCTTCTGGGACTCTGTGGCTTTTTCAAGGAATCTCCAGGTCACTTCCTCTCTCCAGGTTGCCCTGACTCAGTTGGAGCCCTGGGGTCCCACCTGGAAGGCAACTTGTACAGCTTGAGAGTGTGGCCTTTCCCCAGAGGACGAGGGGAAAGAGTAAGGGGCAGTATGCTAGCAGAAAAGCAAGGCTGAGAAGCATATGTAGTAGAGGGTATGGCTGGCCCCTCATCCCTGCCACCTGTAGGTGTTAACAGGGCTGTCTTTTCCCATGGCCTCCCCACATTACCCCTTAATCCCCCAGCTTCCCTGTAGGGAGTTCCCTTGCTGATGCGTTCCTCTTTTCCTGACAGTGACCACTAAACTGCCTTCTATCCCTCCTTTCACACAGTTCCTACCACGTGATCTTCCTGCTTCCCCTTCTCTGTCTCCTTTCAGCCCAGGAGGGAGGAGTGGGAGAAGCACAGCCCGCTCCCCCCCTGCCCCCCGGGCATAGAAGAGGCCAAAGTCCCAGGGCCGTGAGGCAGTGAGAGGGTCAGGCACACATATCCTAGATGATCTGCTTCTAATCCTGACTCCACAATTTAATAGCTGTGTGAATTTGAGCAAGTTACTTAACCACTCTGTGCCTTTATTTCCTTATCTGTAAAATGGGGGATAATAATAAGACATCTCTAGAAAGTTACTGGGAGGATTGAATGAGTTAATGTATGCAAAGTGCTTAAGACAGTGCCTGGCATCAAATTAGCAGTGCTGGCTCTCTGGCTGGGTTCCACCCTCCCCTCACCCTCCTCCCTCCCTTTCACCAGCCCAGTGCCAGCCAAAAGCAGAGAAGCAGAATGGCCAGGAAGTGCAGTGGGCGAGGATCAGGGTAGCTAGCAGGCTGAATCTCCAGATGCAGAGTTAGTAGTGGCAAACTGGTTTTGAGTCCAGATCCTGCTGGAATCCAGAGGAACAGGGATCAGTGTCCTGATGTCACAGATGCTCTCTCTTCTCCTTCTTTGCTGCCTGAGATTCCTATTTGCTTTCCTGGAGGGGGAGGAACCTGAAACAAAGCCTCTGATTGGCTGCTTTCATTTTAATCCCTTGTCAATTTCCAGCCTAATAGGGAAGGGGAGGGGTATAAGGTATTTAAAACTCAGAAATATTTAGATAGGTTAGAGAAAGAGGGAGGGAAGAGGGAGGAAAGAAAGGACTGGGGAAGGGGCCAAGATAAGAGATTCTTCTCTAGTTGTCTGGGATGGTCTGTAAAGTCCTGGGGGTTGAGGGCGGGAACTGGACTGTATGCCCTTTTGGGCTGGAAGCTGGCTCATGTGGAATGTGTTATATTTGAGACAAGAGAGAAAAAGGGAGATGCTATACACAGACAAGCCTTTTAATGATGTGGTTTTCGTGGCATCTGTTCAGGGGGGGGGACCCCTGAGGCGGTGCTTCCCTGAACCACAGCCCCAGCATTTGGGCCATATTCCCCCTCCCCCTTCTCATGTGAGTGGTCCAGGACCTGTAGGGTCCTCACTTCCTTTAGGGCTTTGTAAGGCTCCTTTTCAGTGCTCAGAGTCCGTTCTTCTCTTGTGTTGAGACCTGGAGCGGGACCATCTGCTTCTGCTGCTCTCGTTGCTGCTGCCTCCTCTTCCCTCTCCTCCTGCGGGGGCAGGAGAGTGGTGCCCTGGGTATGCAGCCTCCGGGCCAGGGCTGGGAGCCGCGGGGTCCCAGGGGACTCTCCATTTAGCTGTGCCCAGCTACCAGGTCTCTACCCCAAACATCTACCACCCCTTGGAGCCGCGAACCCCAGGGAGGACTCTGGGAGACTCTCAGCCAACTGGAGAAACAGGGACAAAGAGCCCTGGCTTGGAAGAGTAGGCTTGAGTTTGAGTCTCAAAGCCACCCCAGCCTGAACGTGTGACCCGGGGCAAGTCACCTGTCTTCCACGTCCTGCACGGTATCTGGCAGTGGCTGGTCCAGTGTCTCCGGCAAGAGGGCCACGACACAGCTGGCAGCCACTGGGACAGCGCCGTAGATAAAGAGAGGCACGGAGGGGTAGATCTCCGCCGTCATGCTCACCAGTGGGCTCACAATGCTGCCCACTCGGGCCAGAGTGCTGCCCATTCCCAAGCCTGTCTGCCTGTGGGGCTCAGGGCGGATGGTGTCGGTAAGTGTTCTGGCATGAATGCTGAGGTTCTGGCTGAATTTGAGGCCAGGGCAGCTCAGACCCAGGAAACCCCCTGGTGCCTCCTCTGTTCCCCATATGACTAGCTAACCAATTTGGCGTTTGTTTGGATATTTTTTTCAAAAAACAGGTTGGGAAGGGCTCTGGCCAGAGAATCAAGAGTTCAAATTTTGCCTCTGCCCTTAGCTTACTATGTGATCTTGGGGGAAGTCTCTTTTCTTCTCTAGACCTCAGCTTCCTGAACTGTCAAATGTGACAGCTGAGTTGGGCCAGTTGTTCTCAGATCACCTGGGGGATTTGATTTACTGTTGCCCCAGCCCCACACAGACCTATTGGATTAGAATCCCCAGGGAAAGGAATCTGAAATCTGCATGTAAAGAACATTCTCTATGAGAGCAGAGGTTAAACACTTTGACTCCAGAGATAAACTGCTTGGGTTCAAATCTGAGCTTCCTGATTTATAAGCTGTATGACCTTGGGCAAGTCACTTAACCTCTCTGTGGCTCAGTTTTCTCATTTGGAAAATGGAAATTATCATAATATCTGCCTCATAAGCTTGCTATGAGGATCAAATGAATTGATATTTGTAAAAAGTTTGACAGTGCCTGACACATAGTAGGTGCTTTATACTATTGTTCTTTCAGTGCAGTCCCATGAGGGTACAGGACAGAAACCATGACCTCTCAGGGTTCTCATTCTAAGTAGCCTGGAGAAGCCTGGCATTTCTTTGACATCTCATATGAATTTGGCATTCCATCCTTAAAATAGACATGTGTTTCTTGCGTCTTAATTGAGAAATACCACCTCCCTCTATCCTTGGCACTCAAAAAATTGGTGCTATGTTTATCCATACAACCACTAGTACCACCATTATTAACTGTGGCTCTTGTGATAAGAAATTACTTTCATGTTTGTGGTCTTTGGTTTTAGACATAGCATTTGGTTTAAAGATGGAATTTAGATTTCATGGCAGCTTCTAACTTGCGCTTTGGAGACTCAGGGAGGACTTCAATTAACTGCCTGTGAGATGTGTCTTCTTATCTCCCTACCCTATCCCAGTTGGTGGCTCCTTTTGAGATCTTCTCAGGTCAGGTAAGGATTGGGGGCAGCCACAACTGTGTTAGCCACAAAGTGTGTACTGAGTGGCTGACAGGGACTTTGCACTGATGGGTGTTGGGAGGGGGCCTTGGGCTGGGGCACACTGGACCATGTGCTGGGATCTGACCTGTGTGCAGGGGAATGTCTTGCTTCAAAACCCCTCCCATTAAATTCCCACTCACCGGATCATTGTGGGGTACAGCTCCCCAGTGTACAGGAAGATACAGTTGAAGGAGGAAGCCAGGCAGCCCTTCCCCAGCACAGCAAGAGAGGTTCGGACAATGGACTGATCTACAGAGAAAGGAGGGTGTCAGTGGGGTCTCGAGAGTGGGGGCTGAGCAGTTGGGTCATGTCTGAGGATATGGCCAAAGATGAGGTACCAAGATGCTCATGGGTGCTCACCCCGGGGTATCACTCCATTGATCAGGATGCAGATGCCTGCCAGCAGCAGTGAGGCCATCTGGGCAGGCCGGCGGCCCATATTGTTGATGATAAGGAAGCACACAAGTTTGGCAGGCAGGTCCACAGCACCAAAGATCACCTGGATTAGGTAGATGCTGACCCCAAAGCCCTGCAGGTCCATGACCAGCCCATAGTAAGCAAAGCTAGTAGCAAACCTAGTGGGGAGGGTTGAAGGGTATGGAGTTTATTAGGAAGCTTAAGAGGGGAGGTGCTTATCCAAAACAGGGGTGAGCTGCACAGGGTACCCTGCTGAAGAGTCTGGAATCCGCCTTGGCTAATGTTTCTTCTGACATTTAATATGCACTTCAAGTATTGGGATAGTCCTCTAATACCCTAAATTTCTCAGTCTTCTAATAGTGCCCCCAGTGTCTTAGGGAATTTTCACTTAGTTGCCTTGTAGGACTTACATAGTTTTCGTCTTTATTTTATCTATGGATACTGGACTGAAGGAAGGCAGGTGGATATCCAGACCGTGTCTTTAAGGTCAAGGTATTGGGAGAGGCCAGAGCCTTCCAGGATCTGTCCGTGGTCCTGGGATGGGTATTGTGCTTCTTGAGAAGTCAAGAGCCCAGAAGATAAAGCTCAGGTTATTGGATGGAACCCTCACCCCAAAGTAAGTCCCAAATTGGAAGCAAAGAATTTATTGGCAAGATTGTTCCTTTTGACTCCTGACCATGTTTCCCTCAACTGCAGTGGGACTGCTGTGACGATGGGGTTGGGAAGATGGGACATAAAAACGGCAAAGGCGAATATTGCAACAGGAAAGGAAGGTGTTTGGCTGTTATCAACTTTGGCCGAAGTGTACTTTCAGAGGGGAGCTTTAGGCATCTTATTGCCTGTGCCTGTGTTTCCTGCAGGCACCCCAAGGCTGGTAAAGTCTTCAAATGTTTTGGAAGCCAGACTTGTCTCTGCCTTTTGATATAATTCTGGTGACTCTGGGGGCCACCAATCCAATATGGAGGTGTTTCCAAATTGAAAGAGAGCTGATAAAAGGAGAAGAATATGGAGAGACTGACGCTTAGTTTGGGGACTGGAAGTGAACAGATACTGGAGGTCATCTGGTTCTTCAAGACTCTCTGGTGGAGGATTACTGCCTCTTGTGGCTGGTCTGCTGACTTCCTGCCTCTTGTCTGCCTTCTACCCACTGCACCCACTCTTTCCCCACCCTGCCTTTTGTCTCTTGGTCTGTCTGTCTGTCCATCAGTCTGTTTGTCTGGGCCTACCACAGCATGGAGAGGCAGAGGAAGAGGCGGCGAAGGGCGGGACAGCGCAGCAGCTCCAAGGCCGAGGCCTGGCCCTTGGCCATGGTCAGCTCCTTCTGCAGACTGGCCTGGAGCACCTGCCGGGATGGATGGGGTTCAGGGCTTGGACTTCTCCAGGAGCTCTTCCCAGCCTAGCCCCTGATTCAGAGAAGCCCTCTGAGTCTTGGTTTTGGGGATGGGGCCCTGGTGGGCTGTCAGGGGAGGTCTTGGGGGTCTCACCTCCATACTTAGCTTGGCCCCCTCTTCTCGCTTCCCATTGATCCAGGCCACTCTCTGCAGGGCCCTCAGGGTGAGGTCTAGTCTCCCAGAAGAGGAGTACCAGCGGGCCGATTCGATGAAGAACCTGGGAGCAGGGGTGAGTGTGCGTGTTGGCATGGCTCCAGTCCCAGTCATTTGGGCTGGAGGTAGGGTGTGGGCTTTCCAGAGATCTGCAGTGGGACTTTATTTAAGGCTGGGAACCCAGGACTTTGCCAAGTCTCTTTCTCTAGGACCACAGAGCAGTGCCCAGCTTGGTGATGACTCATTCCCCAGCATGGGAGCTCAGCTCTTGGGTGCTGGGTAAAGGGAGCAGTGCAGGCAGACTGGAGACCTGGGGAAAGCCAGAAAACTGGACACCTTGGGGCAAGTCCTTCTGCCTGCAGTCTAGTTTCCCTATTTATCACACTGAGTCACCGGCCTGGGTTTGACCTTCCCTAATTCTGTGGGGTGGAGTGTGTGGCAAGATCTGGGGGAATTCTTGTCCCTCGTATCCCTCTGGGCTCCTGTGGCATCCCCACCCACCATGGACCCAACGTACCAGGAGTAGATGAAGAAGGCAAAAAAGGGCACGGAGACCAGCAGCTGCAGGTGGCGCCAGTGGGGCACAGCGTAGGCCACACCAGCTAGGAAAAACTGGCCCAGGCTGTAGACATAGCCAATTAGGGTGCCCACATAGGCCCGTGTGTGGATGGGCATCCACTCCACATCTGAAAAGAGGGTTAGAATGGAGTGGTGCACCTTACTGGGTGCCAGGTAGGTGAAGACCCCTGGTGCAGGCCAAGACCCCTCTCTCCGTCTACACCTTGGTCTGTCCCAAGGCTCAGCGGAAGATGCATCAAATGAGGTTAGGTGCCGTGGCAGGGGGACTGTGGTGGAGGTAGGGAGGGGGAAATAGGTTTGGAATTCCCAGGAGTTGTCCGCTTCACTCCCCTGCTGCATTTTTGCTCCTCCCCAGCCGACTGTCCTGGCCAGGGACCTGTTTCCCTTTGGGGTGCTTCTGACCGCTCAGTTCATCATCAACAGCAGCCATGCCTCTGGTCGTCCTCAGCCTGGGCTGGATTCCAGCCTTAGTGGCCAGAGCAGCTCAGAGTGGGGCAGTGGCTTTCATCCATCCTGGAGAATTGAGGTCGGAGGGGGACCACCTCTCTGCTGCGGTCCTTGTGCGCTCCTGATTCGGCTGCTGGGGCATTGGCTTGAGAACTCAGACTGGGCTTTGGGGCTGGATTCTCTAGGTGTCCTGCTCCAGCCCTAGCCCAGTCCCACTTAATTTCTTTAGTCCAGAGAATCTGAATCCTTAGGTTCCCTCCTGGGCTTGGGTAAACCCTTTCCCTTCTCCCCAGCCTTGGGTTCCTCATCTGAGAAACAGGGGAAAAGGGGGGTGACCTATCAGAGGATGCACTTTGATGGCTTGTGGACAGGCCATGCTCAGCCCATAAATGCTTTTGGTCTACATGATGCTGGCTTGCCCTATGTTAAAAACATTAGAATTAATTGTAAACACTAAAAAATTGAAATATTTTACATTGACGAAAGGAAGGGGGAACAGTCTGACAGCCCTGAAACTTCTTGGTTCCAGCAGCTGAGTGGCTGTGGCATCTTGGATTGCTGTGACTCTCCTTTGGAGACAGTCCTCACCACTCCCTAATGCCTCTCATCTGCTTCAATCTTTTATGGGAACTACCTGGCCCTAAAAATGGGGTTTGCAATCCTGTGTCTAAATGAGAGTACAGGATGCTGTGAGCCCAGGGAAATAGGCTGTTATGTTGGCTGGAAGGGCAGACCCGAAGGACAGGCCGAGAGCAGGCTGAGTGCAGGAGGGGTGGGCTGGGGGAGGAGGCTGGAAAGGAGTCAAGGGGCTGGGAGGTTGAAGAGGAGTGCATAGGGACCCGCCCTGCCCTCCGGGCCTCCCTCACTCAGTGTCACGCAGTTGAGGGCGATGCCAGCCAGCGACATGCCCGAGAGGAGCCGGAAGGCACAGTAGGCGGGGAAGTTGGGAGCGAAGGCAGCGCAGGTCCCCGACACGGCCGTCTGCAGGTAGTTCAAGATCAGCACCTTCCGGCGGCCCAGCCTGTGGGGGAGGGAAGACCTGAGGCAGCAGGGGTCCGGAGGGCCAGCAGGGGCCAGGCTGATCTGGGAGAGGGGCACTAGCCCTAGGGGATCCCAGGGCCCGTGACCTCTCATGAGGTTGGTGCTGTTGGTCATCAAACCAGTCCCAGCTGGGAATGCCGACCGCCCCCCTGAGCCCAGCTGAGGATCCCCCAGTCCCAGCCTGGTTCCCTGGCCCTGCCCAGGACTGACCTGTCTGCCAGGTACCCGAATATCATGGCTCCGAGAAGCACCCCCACCATGTACAAGGACTGAGCCAGCTGCCGTAAGGCCCTGTAAGAGCACACGAGGTCCCACTGTGGGGAGAGGGGGCAAAGGTCAGGCTGCGGTGAGCCTGGGCCGCAGGGCAGTGCCTTACCCTCCTTCCGGCTGGCCCTCTGAGGTCTGTGTCACCTTCTTCTCCTGACGCTTCTCCTAGCTGCTTGTCTCCTCGGTCTCAGGAGCTGAGAGACTTTCCTGACCCCACGACTCCCACATCCACCTTTTCTACAAAGGCTCCCATCCTGAACACCTTTCTCCATTTTCCCATCTTGGCCTCTGGAGAGTCTGCAATAGTCTGTGCACGCGTGCATGCGTGTGTATGTCTCAGAGCAGGAGGGCCCAGGTCTCCTCACCTCTGTCACGATGGTGGAAGGGAACGTGCTGTTGTCGTAGATCCAGCCGTCGCTGCAGGGCTCGGTGGCCCCCGTGCCGTTGGTCTCTGTGCCATTGGGAAAGGGTGGTCCCCGCTGTGGGGAGGTGAAGCGGAGGCAGGATGCGGGCTGCCCCTGCCTGTCCTGCGGCAGCCAGGCCGCCAGCCCCCCATCTTCGCTGAGGTTGCTGTGAGCAGGTGGGCGGCAATGGTGGCTGGGGATGGCGGCGGTGAAGTTCTGCAGGGTGTTGTGGGAAGCCAACAGGAACAGGGGCAGGACCACCAGAGCCACCTGGATCTGCTGGAAGCGGCCGACGCCCCCCAGCTGCAGCAAGAGGTCATTGAAGGCCATGGGGCCAGGCCTGGCCGAGCGGCTGGGGGCTGAGGACTTCCAGTCCCAGGCCCTCTGTCTGCGTGTCTGCCTGCTGCTCTTCACTGGAGGAGAGGTCCTGCCGTTGCTTCTGTAGCTGAGTTGCTCCTGGAACTGAATTTGAGCTGGCTCCGCGGGGGGACAGCAGCCGGCCAGGCTGCCCCTCCTTCCTTCTCTCTTTGTCCTGTTCCTGCCTTTCTTTTGCAGCCTCTGCTCACTTTGGGTGGGGGGCGTTGCGTAGGCTTCAGGGTCTGCTGTAGCCCTGACCCCTAATGGGCAGTATTTAATCCTTGGCCTGGAGGGAATGAGTTAAAGTGTGACTTGGTATCAGAAGGATTAACCCTCCGACTATCCTTCTATCGGTGGAATTTTTCCAAGTGGGTGCAAAGGGCAGGAGAGAGCAGACTGAAGTGGGGGTGATGGGAGGCGATGGGCTGGGAGGGCCCACCTGGGCATCTGGGGGCCGGAGCGGGTGGGGTGGGACCTTTCTGTCTTCCTTTTAGTGAGAAAACTGGGCTCTGGGATGCGTGCTGGCCTCTTACAGGGCTTCCGTCCTTTCTTGCGGACAGCATCCAAATGGTCTGTCCTTGGGGAGAGTTGCCAGAGAAAATACAGGACACCCAGTTAATTTGAATTTCAGGTCAACAAACAAAATTTTTTTCTTTAGTGTAAGTATGTCCCTAATATTACATGGGGGCATACTTATACTAAAAAATTATTCAGCTGAAATTCAAACTTAAGTGGGTATCCTGTGTTCTTATTTGCTAAAATTGGTTACCCTGGTCTTTGGTCTTCCGGGGAAAGCTTACATCTTGTAGGACCACTGCTTTGCTCAATTGGAAGACACAATAGAAGTGGGAGGCTGCTTCTGAAGGAGTGGGACCTCAGACCAACATCATACGTGATGCAGATTGATCCTTCCAGTGTCTCAGCTTTTACCTTCTTGCTTATCCTAGTTCAAAGTTTTCCATTGTCTTGTCTTCTGTCTATAGCTTCTTCTTCTTCTTCTTTTTTTTTTTTTAACATTTTTTATTGATTTATAATCATTTTACAATGTTGTGTCAAATTCCAGTGTTCAGCACAATTTTTCAGTTATTCATGGACATACACACACTCATTGTCACATTTTTTTCTCTGTGAGTTATCATAACATTTTGTGTATATTTCTCTGTGCTATACAGTGTAGTCTATTCTACAATTTTGAAATCCCAGTCTATCCCTTCCCACCCTCCACCCCCCTGGTAACCACAAGTCTGTACTCCCTGTCTGTGAGTCTATTTCTGTCCTTTATTTACGCTTTGTTTTTATTTGTTTGTTTGTTTTTGTTTTTGTTTTTTAGATTCCACATATGAGCAATCTCATATGGTATTTTTCTTTCTCTTTCTGGCTTACTTCACGTAGAATGACATTCTCCAGGAGCATCCATGTTGCTGCAAATGGCATTATGTTGTCGGTTTTTATGGCTGAGTAGTATTCCATTGTATAAATATACCACATCTTCTTTATCCAGTCACCTGTTGATGGACATTTAGGCTGTTTCCATGTTTTGGCTATTGTAAATAGTGCTGCTATGAACACTGGGGTGCAGGTGTTGCTTCTTCTTCTTCTTTTGCCATGAGCATGAACTTACTTACTTTCACCTCAACTCTAAGATAATCACTTGATTTCCTCCAACAATTTGGCTCTCGAGTCCTGGTCATTCATGCTCAGGGCAGGGCCGGGGTCTGATTGGATGGGTTTTTATGGGCTCCTGCTGATTGGATCATGGGTTGGGGATGCCAAGAAAGCAGGTTGCAGCTTCTTGCTTTTAATTTGCTGAGTGCATATTATATAAAACATGGACTCTGGAGTCAGTTTACTTAGATCCAAGTCCTCATTCCACACTTGCCATAAGCAAGTTGCTAAACTCCGTTGTATCTCAGTGTCCTTGTTTGCAAGATGGGGATAATAATTGTGTCTGCCTCACGGGGTTTTTGGAGGGTTAAATGAGCAAATAGCGGTAAAGATCGTAAGGTAGTCTCTGCCCTGCGGCTCAGTGATCCTGAGCTGTTCTTATTATTTGTTTCTGGTAAAAAGGTGAGACTCTCACATTGATTTTAGAAAGAAGATATGCTTAAGTACATCCTACCCTCAGAACAGAGATTCTCCACTGGGGGAGATTTTGTCCCCCGGGGAAAATTTGGCAATGTCTGGTTGCCACCACTGGGGGTGCTGGTACTATTGGCATCTAGTGGGTAGTGTCTAGGGAAGCTGCTGAGCATCCTACAAGGCATGGGACAGCGCCCCATAATCAAGACTTTTCCAGACCTAAAATGTCACTAGTGCTTAAGGTTGTGAAACCTGCCCTAAAAGACACCCCAGACTTATGTCATCATCAGTCCCATACCTGCTTGGCAAAGGATGTTACAGTCAGATGGATGACTCCTACCAAAATATTTCTAAGAATCCCCACACTCATATTTGAGTGCGGAAATGTTTGCAAGGTGAGGACAAGAACTCCTCTTCCTCTTCTGAGTAACAGCAGAGTGTCTCGGGCTCCGAAGTATTGCAACTCTTCGCCTACCTGTGCCTAGCCCCTCAGCTCTGCCACTGGAGCAGCTGAATCAAGACTGGTCTCCCTTGTCCAGGTCAACGCTCTTTCCCACTGTGTTCTAACTCGATTGCTGGGCTCGAGTTACTTTGCTAGATCCCTTCTTGCCCTTTGTGGTGTGTTACCATTTTGGGTCTCTGGCTGTCCCTCTCTGTAATCTTCCCTCTACTGACTTTCTCTAGCCCACGTCAGATATTTTGCATATGTCTGAACGCAATGGATTGTTAGGATTCCATTACTTTTACAGGAGGTGTACCAGGTCCTGTACAAATTAGCTGATGCAAAGGGCCATGAAGGGAAGGGGTATTTGTCAATTCTCATGGGCACAAATCCCCAAGTCTTGTTGAGGGCAAGCAGTTTGATTTCCAGCTTCTCGTGTAAGGAGTCAAGATGCTGTTATCATTGTACAGATTACACAATCTATACTTTTGTGTATTAAGCTGGGAGAGTGTTTATTGTCTATTAACGTCCTGGGGTATATAATGTCTTAGACAGGTTCAAATCTATTCTGCCTAACATCAAAGTCAAGTTTTTAACTGCTACTCTAGAGGTGTCGACTGCCCAGCTAAAGAGGTCTTGGAGACCATTGGATCTCATGTGTACAGAAGAGAATAGAGGAGGGCCCAAAGAGGGATGTGGCTCCGCCCAGCCTCCCTCCTCCCACCCAGTGTTGGTTCTGGGCTGGTGCCCGGTTGGTGTCCAGATGCCTGACAACATTCTCCAGGCCAAGGTATATAAGAGCCTTGTGGCCTGGAGATGTGAGGACAGCTGGACAAACAGCTTGGGGGTTCTGGGGCCAGTCTCCTGCCAGGACTTGGTGCCCTCATGGGGGAGTGGATGGAGTGCTGAGGGCAGTGCGGGAGATGATGGGCCCCTACAAACACCCTCCTTCTCTGAGCCTGTGTCCAGTCCCGCCTGGGGAAGAAGCTCCCTCCCTAGTGCCTGACCAGCTCCAAGCCAGGCTCAGTCTGTAAAAGGCTCAGCTGGAAACTAGGGGCTCAGTTGCAGTTGGTTCCTGGGATCATTTGGTTAGTGGGAGGATTCCCTACCAGCCTCCTAGCTCATGGAGAGTTCCTGGATAGAAATGCTCCCATGGCAAATGATTTGTAGAGCCAGGAACTATCCTTTAGGGACATTTTGGTTCATAAACACCCAGGGTTGGACTCCTCTGTGCTGACAGGAATGTGGACTTAAGTTCTAGCCATGCTCGCTGAGAAGGGGTCAGATCTGGAGACTTCTGAATGGCCAAGAGCCATGGAACCACATGCCATTAGAAATGAATGCTATCACACAGGTGAAAACTTCTCCTTGTGCAGGTAAGGAGACCAAGGCCCAGAGTAGGCAAGGGATTTGTCCATGACCACACAACATGCAAATCTAGAACTCAGCCCTTTTGATTTCATTGCTCTTTCTGCCATGTTAGCAGCCATTACATATCCCAGATTTTCTGAGTCATCCAGATTTTGCAAAATTTTATTCTGTTAAATAAATGGGATTTAAGGTGTGTGACTACCTGTGGTTTTGATTTTGATTATTTTGTGAGACTTTTCAAATAAATAATTTACAGATAAAGAAAACACCTTTGCTCAGATCACATGCCCTAAGTGTGAGTTTGAACTGATTGACCTGGAGAGAATTCTGGCAGACTCCAAGTGCTTGCCAGGCCCACAGCAACATTCTGAGCAAGGAGCCAAATTGTGAGCTTTAAACCTTGTGGCCTGTCTACCCTGGCCAATGGGTGAGGTTAGAAATTCATTCAGAGATTAGAAATTCATCCAAAGACTGCCATTAAAGGCTGGACTTGAGTCTAGTAATCAAAGAATTGGCTCAGCATGAGGATGCTTCCCAAGCGACGCACTCCAAACTGGATGGCAATTCACTGAGCCAGTTGCCTCAATTCAATGAGGCAATTCACTGAGCCTCCCAGTCCAGGGACAGAGAGAAAGATGTAGGGAAACCTGGAGGACCTGGAGTTGTAGAGGAAGAAGCAGAGTTGGACAGAGTGAAATCCAGAATGGGGGTTTGGGAATGGCAAGAGGAATGGGTCCTATGGTGGGGGGAGGTCAGTACATCCTGACCAGCATCCCAGTTCACCAGGAGTCCTGAACATGTGGCTAGGAAGTGCTTTCCTGGGCATCTTCCCTTACCTTCCTTTGGGTCTTTGCAATAACCACCCAGATACAGTGCAGGAATGGTCATGGCTAGGACATCCTGGGAGCTACCATGAATTCTGGAGAACTGAAAGATGAGGTTGAAGTGAGGGGGCTAGTGTTCTTCACTGAGCCCAATTCTTCTCCATCGAGGTTGAGACCTACTCATGCCAAGGGGAGGCATCGGTGGCCCCATTGTCAGCTGACCCTAAGCCAAGTGTGGTGAAGGTGGGATGGGGAGAAGTCAAATGCTAGGCACGTGGGAAGGGCAGGCATAAGAGAAGTGAAGACAAAAACCCTTGGGGCAGGTTGGGGCCTGATCATGACAAGCTTTGCAACAGAGTTTGGACTTTATCCCAAAGAGAAGTCACCAAAAAGTTGAAGTGGAGGTGCGGTATGGGCTGGTTCATGTTTATTAGGTTCTCTCTTGCAAATATCTAAATACAGATTTGAGAATAATTAGCTCTGTGGCTGATAATTGAAGCCCTGCAGTGTGTCTGCATTACTCAGTATGGTAGCCATTAGCTCTTACCTCCTACTAAGTGCTGGAACTTAGCTACTTGGAATGGAGATATGCTACTAGGGTCAAATACAAACCAGATTTTGAAGATTTAGTATGAATTAAAGCCTTTTATAAAATATCTCACTTATAACTTTTATATTGATCACAAGTTGAAATGGTAATACATGGATATATTGGGCTAAATAAAATATATTGTTATAGTATATAATATATTATTAAAATTAATTTCATCTTTTTAATTTAAAAATAGCTGCTAGGAATTTTTAAATTACATGAGTGGCTTGCATTATATTTTCATTGGACAGTGCTGGTAAAGAATCCTAGAGGAAGAGGTCCTAGGAAAGGATTTTGAGAAATGTCAGCATTGAGATGATAAAGGAATTGCTCTTGGAATGGTTTGGTTATCAGGAACAGAAACCCTTGAGTTTAGCTTTTTAAAAAGGAGTTTATTCAGAGAATTCAGGATATTTAATAGAACCCAGAGCAGAAAGAGCATCCAGGGCTGAGAGGGAACTGGGATCTGGAATCCACTGAGAATCAATGCAAATGGTCTCACCAGCTCTGTTTATCTGGGTCCATTGTGTCTCCTGGTCATGTCTCTGTGTACCTGCTTTATTCTTTCTCTGCAATTGGCTTTCTCTGCTTACTTTCATCTGGGCCAGCCCACCCTCGTGCTAACTTGCCTTCCCAGGACAGGAAACAAATGATAGTCTAGAATCTCCATGACCCAAATCCCAGCCCAGGAGGGAACATGGAATTAATGAGATTTGGATCCAGAGTACCCTCTGATCCAATCAATCATGACCAGAGAGGTGTAGGGTCATGTAACTGTTCAGTTAGCAGGTTCTGGGGAGGTAGACCTTTGAGGAAGGATAGGCAAAGCGACCGCCATAGCATTTATAGGAAACCGCAAAGGAGACAGAAGGAGCAGCCAGAGTATGGGAGGCAGCTGTAAGCACATGGCATCTCAGAAACCAGGGAAGGAGGGCATGACCAACAGAATGAATGAAATCTGCTGTAAGGTCAAGTAAGAGAAGGGGTGACAAGTGACCTATGGATTCAGCGTGGGGGTGATGAGTGACCTCAGTGAAGGCAGTTTCAGGGAAGGGTGGGAGCCAGAGCAAGTTTGGATGAGGTTAGAAAGTGGAGGTAAGGGAGGCAGGCAGCAACTTTGTGAAGTTTGCCTGCAAAGGGGAGGGAGAAAGAGACAGTGTGGCCCCTGGAGGGAGATATGGCATCCAAGGAAAGTTGGCTGGTTTGCTTGATTTGTGTTGAGATAAGAGAGATTATTCAACAGGTGATAGGAAGGAGCCAGGAGAGAGGGAATGGGCAGAGACCTAAGCGGGAAAGCAGATGGCTGCTGGTGGGAGAGGCTGGATGCAGAGTCCCAAGGGAGGACCGGACTTTCTACTGTGATTGGAGGAAACTTGGTAAACACGGTGGTGGATATTGACAGAGTTCAGTTATGGCTGCAGCGTTCTTAATTAAATAGGAGACAAAGCTGCCTGATGGGTGTGGGGCTGAGACATGAATCAGAGACTTGGGGTGAGCAGGGGGAAGGAGTTTGGGATTGAAGAAGCCCCGGCTTCTGCCTGCAGCCATTCTGGGCTTGTGCAGTCAAGTGCTTACATGCATGATGGGACATGTAGACACACATGTGGTATTTCCAAGCACAAGACGTGCTATAGACTACCTTGTGTCCCTGCCCAAATTCATACGTTGAAGCCCCAACCCACAATGTGAGGGTATTCGGAGGTGGGGCCCTTGGGAGGTAATTAGGGTTAGAGGAAGTCATGAGGATGGGGCCCTTGTGATGGGATTAGTACCCTTATAAGAGGACAAACGGATAGCTTGCTTCATCTTTCCCTCTCCTGCCATGTGAGGACATAGTGAGAAAGCATCTGACCATCTGCAAGCCAGGAAGGTGGCCCCCACCAGGAACTGAGCCTGCCAGCACCTTGATCTTGGACTTCCCAGCCTTCAGAACTGTGAGGAAGAAATTGTTTCAGTGATCCAGTCTGTGGCATGTTGTTATAGCAGCCCGAGCAGGCTAATACAGGCTTGGTGCATACACACCTCAGTGTACTCACACTGCACACACGTTCATATCAGCCCAGCTTGCAAGTACCTGTGTGCGCATACCTGCATGTGCACGCAAGCACGGATGCACAGATGTGCATGTTCACGCATCCATGTGGTGGCCTGCTCCCTTTCCCATGCCCATTCCTGATCAGCATGGCTCGAGTTCTCCATTGCTGTTTATTGAAATCTCCCATTGAAAAATGAGGAGCAAGAGAGGGAAGAGGGTGGGAACAATGGGGGAAGTGGCCAGTGGGGAAGGGCTGGACAGAAGAATGTCGGCCTGGGCTGTAGGGAGGATGCAGGCAAGGTGGGGTGTGCAAAAGCCTGTGGCCCAAACTTTGAGCTGGCCAGGGCTGGGTTGGGGGCCTCTGGTGGTGGTGGAGATGCCTTCACCAAGTTCTCCGAAGACTGTGTCCTAGGAACATGGATCCATCCAGAGCCATCCCCAAGGTGCCCTCGGAGCCCAGAGACAGGCAAGGGTTAGTCTCTGAAGGGCAGGGAAAGGATGGTCTGTTGCCCTCAGCTGGGGCCCAGGCCCGGTTCACAAGGCTGCAGAGGGATCTTCTGGGATGCCTTTTCTGCTTCTGGCTCCTGCTTTGGCTTCTTTGCCCGCAGGGACCTAGGGAAAGATTGCTCAGGAAAAGCCCGGGGCTTCCTCATGGAGAATTGTTGGTGGGGCTGGAGGCAGGGGACTGACCAGGTTTCTACATCTTCAATAGTCTCTGGCAAGGGCCGATTGAGTGTCTCAGGCAGGAAGAGGGCTGCGCTGCCTCCTAGGAGGGTGATGGTCCCAAAGATGACATTGGGGATGAAGGGCTGCAACTCCCCTGTAATTTTCACCAGCGGGGCCATCATGCTTCCCACGCGGGCCCACAGGTTACTTATGCCCATACCTGTTTGCCTGGGAGAGTTCAAAGAAGGGGTTGGCAGGCCAGTCCCAAAGAACAGCTCTGGGACCTGTGGGCAGGGGTGGGAGGATGCTACAATCCCACCTGCCTTGTATCCTTTGGCTGGTTGGACCCCAGGTCCCACACCTACCGGATGACCGTGGGGTAGAGCTCGCTGGTGTAGAGGAAGAGGCAGCTGAAGGAGCTGGACAGGCATCCCTTCCCAAATACGGCCAAAATTGTTCTCAGGGTCATCAAGTCTGGAGGAAGGAAAATACGGCAGACCTTGGTGCTCAAGCGCACCTGAGTGTTCTCACTCCTCAGCAGACCTTGTCTCCCTTTCTGTTTTGGCTGCTGGAAAGCTCAGATCAAACTTAAAGCTGAGTAATAGCCCCTCTGCTATTCCTAGTGCTTTGCAGGCTTGTGTCCTGCTGCATTTGTGTTTTTCCCTGGCTCTGATCCCCTCTTCTTCTATTTTGTTGTATCTGTTTTTGTCCTAAAACATCTCAAGTTCTTTGGAAGAATAGTGTCAACACACAAGCATTTATGTGAAGTAGAAGTGGCTCTTCCAAGGTGGTGGAGGAGTAGGTTGTGCAGTGTTCCTTGAACACTGGGCTCTGGTGTTTCCCCATCCAAGCTCATCTTCTGCAGTGATGTCACCCAGGCCATGCCCAGTTCCTCCCACTGTGCAGACACCGCCATGCTTTGCCCAGTTTAAGTCAGATCTGGAAAAGATCATCAACACCATCTCACCCAACTGAGTTATTTTCTGGATGAGAGAACTGAGCCCCAGAGAGCACAGGGATCTGCTCAAGGTAACAGAGTGAGTGAGAGGCAGAGTCAGCACATCTGGGGTCCCCGGGACCCCACTTCCCAGCCTGTGATTCTCACAGACACATTGGCCTCACAGGTCAGCCTCTTTCAGAGGGTCCTGGGGTAGCCCCAGCTTCTCACCCGAGGGCACAAAGATGAGAGCCAAGATGGACCCTCCTGCCAGGAGTAGAACAGCGGCCTCTGTGATGTGCCGGCCCAGATAGCTTACGGAGATGATAGTGATGAACTTGGCTGGGATGTCAACCCCACCAAAGATGAGCTGGAGAAGGTAGAGGTTGACTCCAAATTCCTCTACACCCATAGCCAAACTGTAGTAGGCAAAACCGGTGCAAAACCTGAAGGGCAGAGAGCAACTGAGTAAGACCTGCAGCCAGGCTGGGGCTGCTCCTCATCCGGCTTATTGGGTCACCAGGATGGTGAATAGTTTCATTTCTTGTCCCAATTGCCACTGATTGGTAGGGGCTGCTTGAGTGCCGTTTTGAGGTCTCTGAGATTGTGTCTGGGCTCAGTGAGAGAGTGCTGGGATTGATTGGTTATGTCTGACAGGGGCATGGTCTATGCTGTGGTTGCAAAGATGCTCCAGAGAATATCCATCCTGGAGAGACTCTTGGAGACCAAAGGGAGCAGTAAATGATCTCTCTTGGTTGGGTCATGGTTTAATACCCAGAAGGGAGGAGGTGAAAGTCAGCTGTGCACATGGGTCAGACGCCTCCCTTCCCACCTTCTGAACTGTAGGATCCCTTTTGAAGAGTTCCTGAACAAACTGAATCCTTTTCATATGGGGATGGCCAGGCTGGAGAAGGGCCTCAGAAGGGGCTATGAAGGAGCTGCAGGATGCCAGACAGAAGAGGCTTCTCAGGAGAAACACGATTTCTGTTGTTAAGTCTTGAAGCCTTGAGAGCCAGCCTTGTTCTGCGGGGTCCCAGGCAGCAGAGCTGGACCCAGGGGTGGTGGTGGGGGCAGAGACAGAGAGGCACATCCTGAGGGAACTGCCATGGCAGGGATGTAAACTGGTGATGGGGTTTGGAGCATTGCCCTGTGGGTGAGGTGAGTGTGACCCCAGAGGAAAGCAGGAACTGATGTCTGGACCTGGGTGTGGGGCAGGGATGTGGGAGGTTTCTGGGGTTGGGGCTAGGCTGGGGCAGCCCAGAGGAGGGGATCCCTTGACTCCTCTTGCAGATGCCCTAGGCCTTGTCCTCAGATGAGCTGGCTGAGGCCTGTTTGTCATTCCTGCCTTGGTGGGGGTGCTAGGGTGTGGGCAGGGAGGTGTGGTGGATTACCAGGCCAGGGAAAGACAGAAGGTCATACGGCGCAGGATGGGTGTCCGGATCAGGTCAGCTAAGCTGTGCTTGACCTTGGCCAAAGAAATCTCCTTCTGCAGGTTGAGTTTGAGCTCCTTGGGGCAGAAGAAAGGGAGAGGGCCATTAGTGACCAGCTTGGGGGCAGGAAGAAGAAGAGAGGGCGGTGCAGGCCGGTGACTTCAGAGAAGCTTGCTTAGGGCATTAGATGTGAGGTAGGCTTGTGAGCGGAGGAAACAGAGGAGGCAAGGGCAGCCCAAAAGCAGAGCCCAGATTCTGCCCGAGACAATAGACCCTCTCAGCCTCTACCTCCAGGCTGAGTTTTTCTCCCTCCTCCTTCTTGCCATTGAAGGCAGCGACCTGCCGGAGTGTCTTCAGGGCCTTGGAGGACTTTCCAGACAGGACCATCCAGCGTATGGACTCTGGCAGCCACCTGGGGGACCAGAATCAAGTCACAGTGGCTCACCCTCCTCTCCTCAACACCAGAGGCCCTTTGAGAGTCTGGAAGAAGATCAATAGCCGGCCAGGGGGTAGGAGGCCCGGAAACTCGAGCTGCCTCACTGTGGATTTCATGGAATTTAAACTTGGCCAAGCCTTGCACCTGGGCAGCCTGCAGCCAGCACAAATTCCAGTGTTCTCTTCTTCTCTTTCCAGGAGAGCCTTTCTTCCGCCCCCCACCTGGGTCGCTTGTTGTCCTTGGGTGTCGTTCTTAGCCAGGAGCCTTGGGCCCTGGGCCCTGGGCCAAGGCAGGTCGGGCCTACGGAAGGGACGGTATGTTCGAGGCTGGACAGCTGGAGGGTCCTGTACGTCCACCTTCTTTGGGGTGCATTCCAGGTCCTGGGTGAAGTGGGGGCAGGGCTGCAGTCCTGGGGCAGCTTAGGAAGGGGGCCAAGTTTAGGGTTGGGACCTAGGGAATGAGTCTGAGGACCCTTCGATTCTCCCTGAAAAAGGCCAGATGTGCTCAGGAAGGGTGGGTGCCAGCACAGCATGGGGTCTTGGGATTGGCCGGTGTGTGACCAAGCTCCCTCTCCCCAATGCCCGGGCTGTACTTTTGGGGTTGGCTCCTGCTGAGCCACCCCTGGAGGTCACTGGGTGAAGAGGAGTGGAGGAGGCAGACATGTGGGGAGAAAGGAGGGATGTTTGGGAAAGTCTAGTCCAAGGTGAGGTCCACTCTGGCTGTGGCCCCTGTGGGCACCCAGGGCTTGGCTCTAGCAAGGCCCTAGGGGGAGTGGACATTGGTCAGTTGGTTTCAGATCACTGGTCCAGTGGTGGCCTGCTGGGTCCATTGCTACCCACCCTCCCGGCCTTATGGTCTTGTTTCTGTCCTGACAGTCTTCTCAGCCTGTGCCTACCAAGATGATCAGTGACTTCCTCCCAAACACCAGAGGCGGGGCCTGGATCCGTCCTCCTCTCCCTGAGAATAATGACAACAGTGACTTCCAACTAGTGAGCCTCCCCGTGGACCAGGCACAGGTAACTCTGGGTGATGGGCATTAGTATCTCCATTTTTCCTAGAAAAATCTTGAGGCTCAGTGGGGGTGAGGCTTGTTCCAAGTCACACAATGAAGGGGCCTGCTAACCATCTGCCCTCATTTTGCTTCCTGACTCTTGCCTGCCATCCTAGGCTGTGGACATCCCCAGCTCCAGCCTGGACCCTCCAACCATCTCTCTCACTGCAAGATTGCCCACTCCCCTTGGGAACTTATTGTCCTTTCCAGAGGTCACATTCCAGTTCTGCATCTTTTTGTGTAAACTTGGGGGATGGCTTCACTTCTCTGATCCTCAGTTTTCTCATCTGTGAAATGGGAATCCTAATGCCCCCTTCACACAGAGATGCCATGAGCATCAGGATGACATAGGGTGATGCCCGGAACTTAGTAAGTACATAGTAAGTGCTTGAAAAAGTGTCCCTCCAAGACTTCATGTCTGTTCCTGAGCTTGTTCATTGTTTCCTGTTCTTTGGCCAACTGCCAGCTACCACCCACAGATTCGTTTCCTGTCTTCAGTGTGTCCTTACTCAGGGTCTCTGCCCCAGGCCCCTTGATTCTCCCAGGTTCTCAGGTTTGACCTTTCCTTTCCTTTCTATCTCAGACTCAGAAGTCCCCAAGCTCTGAGGATTTATTCCTTCAAAGTGCCTCTCAGACACGTTCCCCCAGGCTCCTCCTGCCCACAGTCACCTCCCTCTGTCTCCTGTCCCCACTTACTTGGATCTGCCCTCCTGTGTGATTATGTCCCAAATGGCAGTTTGGTCAGGACTTTCAGGATTTTGGTCTGTCCCTCCACACTGAAGCCAAGGCCTCCCTGGCATTCTGGGCTCACCACTCACCACAGCCTGGCCCCATGCCAGCCACCTCAACTTACCCCCGTTTTCCACTGTGGGCAGCCCCTGAGCGCTCCCTCCAGCCACATGTCCTCCCTGGAATGCCCTTCCTGACTCTGGGATGGGGTGTCTCTGGACAGACAGAGTCGGCCAGCCTGGTCAGGCATGGGCTCCCCATTTAGCCATGGATGGCCTATGTAGGGGGCTGAAGAGGAGGGGGCCACATACCAGGACAACAGGAAGCAGGAGAAGAAGGGAACAGACACAGTTAACTGGAGCCAGCGCCACTGGGGGATGGCGTAGGCCAGGCCGGGCAGAATGAACTGGCCAACGGTGTAGAAGTAACCGATCGCAGTCGACTTGATGGCCCGCATCCGGGTGGACACCCACTCGACATCTGCAGGGAGAGCCCAAGGACCAGGTTAAGACCCTGCTTGGCCCTGGGCACCTCCTAGCAGGGGCATCAGCTCCTGCCCCCCACTGGCTACTTGATCTGACCCTGATCCTAAGGCTGCATTGCCCCCATTGTACAGATACTGTGACTGAGGCTCAACAAGGTAGGACTTGAACCCAGGTCTGTGTGACTCCCAAGCCCACACTCTTGACTGCCTCCCTAGTGGCAGGTGACTTCCCTTGTTTTGCCTCAATTCCCTCATCTGTAGAATCAGGGTAATAGTGTTACCTAACTGTGTGTGTGGACTGAATGAGATCATGTACCTGGCAGGTGCCAGGCCCAGGGTAAGTCCTCATATTGAAGCCACCTCACATTATGTTCAGAGGGGGGCCTCTGAGGTCCTGAGAGGAGCAGCACCTTGCTTGACCAAAGTTACCCGGCGCCGGTGGCTGAGCCAGGCTTGGCTTCAGGTTGGTGCTCCCCCAGCTCCCGTTCCCTGCCCCCTCCCCCGTGGCTCACTCAAGATCACGGTGCTCAGGCTAATGCCTGAGATGCCGCAGCCACACAGGAAGCGGAAGACCATGTAGACAGGGAGGGTGGGGCTGAAGGCTGCGCCTGAGCCGCTGGCCGCCAACAGCAGGTAGCTGCAGATCAGGATGGGCTTGCGGCCAAACCTGCAGCTCCAAGAAGAAGAGGGTCGGTTAGCCACTGTGAGCCAGCCAAGGAGAGTGACTATGCAGGCCTCGGGGCAAAGGGCTGGACTTCCCACCTCCCAAAGGGCCAGGCAGGGCGTGTAACTCTCTCCCCAGATAGAGCCTTACTGGAAATTGCTGTATTATTTTCGACAAGTTTGCAGTTACAGGTTTGAGTTAATGAGTGATTTCCTCCACCCCCAGCTTAGCCGTCTGAACAGGGGTCAAAGGACCACTCATCTCCAAGCTGGGCATCTACCCACTTCCACTGCCATGCCACCACTCTGGTGTCCAAAAACCTTGAGGCATGACCCCCAGGCCTGGGGAGGCTGGAAGACTCAAGGTGGAGGGGTTTGGGAGGCAGAGAGAAGGCTATGGCCCCCCAGAGGGCTGGCTACACAGCAAAGACCCCTCTCCCACCTCCCCCAGCTCTTTGCCTCTTCGGGGGTGCCTGGGTGGAACAGAGAGGGGCAAGGGTCTCCATGGGTTATACCTCCCCTTGTGAGGCCCCAGCATCTCACCTGTCAGACAGGTCTCCCAGCAAGGGCCCCCCAACCAGTATGCCCGCCATGAAGATAGACTGGGCCATCTCCTTCAGTTTGTTGGAACTGCACACCAAGTCCCACTGCATGGGAGAAAGGTAGCGCCAGCCTGGCTCAGTCCAGACCAGCCCTCTCAGCCGTGCTCAACCCGTGTCCCCCCATGTGCGGCTCACTCTCCCTGCACCTTCACCTGACTTCCCTGTGCCCGGCCTGCTACCCCCAAGTGCTGTTTCCCCTCCAGCCTGACCCGGGGCTCCTTGGGTCCCTGACCCGTGGTTGTGTAATGACAACACCCCTTAAGCACATGTGGCCTGCCATATAGCTTACAAAGTCTGCTCAGCTGTCACATCCAGGTCTGTCCTCAAGCTCCTCCACTCTGCCCCTCCAGGCTCATCCGCACCCGGTGATTCTCTGCTTGTCTGCTCCTCACCTCACACATCCAAGGCTAGTCCCCCTGCCTGCAACCTCTCTCCTCTAGGGGACATTTCTCTACTGTTGCCACCTCTCTCCATCCCCTACCCTCAGCCTCTGTCTCTTACTCTCTCCTGACTCCTTCTCCATCTGCATTTGCATGTCCTTAAATCTCTCCACCTTAACAACAAGGACCTACTGTAGAGCACAGGGAACTATAGTCAATATCTTGTAATAACCTATGATGGAAAAGAACCTGAAAAAAAAACATATATGTGTGTGTGTGTATATATATATGTATATAAACTGAATCACTTTGCTGTACACCTGAAACTAACACAATATTATAAATCAACTATACTTCAATTAAAAAAAAATCTCTCCATCTTAGAGCCTATTTTCCTTCCACGTTCCCTCTATTTCTCCCTTTCCTTCAAAGCCAAATCTCTTGAACAAGGAACCACATTTGCTGTCACCCTGTCCTCATGTTGCCTTCATTTCCCAGTTCTGCCTCCATCACTCCTCTGAAACTGCTTGCCGAAGCCCCCTGGTGACGTTTCTCACCAGAGCCAATGGAACCTTCTGCTTCCTGACCTGACTTACATTTGGCTGCCCTCAACACCTAGTCTTCCTCCTTTTCCTCCATAGGTTCCTTTCTCTCTCACCCTTCCAGGTTCCCCAGGGCTCTTCTTGGACCTTCCTCTCTTTTTGTTCACTTTCCCCAGGAAATGCCATCTGCTCCCATGACTTCAGTGACTAGTTTACGGTGAAGACTCCAAATCCCTGTCTTTAGCCCAACCTCTCTTCTTGCCTCGAGACCAGTGGATTCAGCTGCCTAATTGAAATCTCAACATGGGTGATGTTCTGCGAGCATCTCAGAGCTAACGAGACTTGTCACCTCCCTCCCTGTAAGATCTCAATCTCAGTGACTGGTAGTCCTTTTTTGACTCCTTCCTCTTCCATGTTACTATCACTTGCTTCTCCAGTTTCTAACTTTTAAAACATTTCTTGAATATGGATTCTACTATTTTCACTACTGCTTACTTAGCACTGGCCTCATCATCTTTTCCTTGGGTTAAGAATAACAGCCAATGTGTACTGAGGACTTACTACGCACCAGGCACGGTTCTAAGTAAGCACTCTCCATGCCTTAACTCTTTTAATCCTCAGCACCGCCTGATGGTATAGAGCTACTACCTTCCTCATTTTACAGTTGAGGAAACTGATCCCGGAGAGGATTATTGCAACAATCTTCCGACAGGTCTTGGCCTCAGTCCCTCCTATCCATCCTTTCCATGATAACCTGGATGGCTTTCTAAAACACCTCTCAAATCAGGTTCCTGCCTCCCCTAAGGCACTTCACTGGTTTCCTCTTGCCCTCTGCGTAAAGAGGAAGCTCTGTTAACACAGATTTATAAAGTCCTCATGCTCTGGCCCCTGCCTACCTGTCTGGCCTAATCTCCTGCTAATCCCTGACACGCACCCTTGGTCCAGCTATTCTGAATTACTTGTGTAATGAAGTGAAGAATCTATTCACTGGAAATGCCTCATGAGAATGTTTGGGAAGGAAAACAGTGTGGGGAAAGAGCCACACATGCCGGGGAGCTCTTCCCACTCTCCTCGAGGGAAGTGAAGGGGGGCTGGGGGATGGGGAAGACTCCAGGTCCCCCAGCTGTCTCAGAGCGGCATGGCCAGCAAACCCAGTGGGCTCTTCTGGTTGGAAAGGGAGCCTGCGTGGTACGTGTGTGAGGATGGGGGAGGGAAAAGAGTAAAGGAGGAAGAGAAGGGGCATGAAAGGAGTACCCCAGTGGGTGTCGGTGTCTAGAGAGACTTCTGATACTTTGTGGCATGCCATGTTCAATGACGGGGGATCCTGGAGCTGGATGGGGACATGTCGTTCTTGACATTGGCTTGTGAGTGAAAGAAATGGATGCTCCTTCCACTTTGTTTAATTAAGAGGGAATCCCTGGCCTGGACTTGTGTGTTTTCTCCCTTCATGGTGGTGGGAATGGTGACAACTAGAGAGACCCTGAAAACCACGTGTTGAAGACAGCAGAGCTGCTGTTCGTCTGGGTCTCTGAATGACGTAGGAAGGGGATTGGGAACAGAGGAGCATGGCAAACAAGGGACCAGATATAGAGAGAACTGGAGAGATTTTTTAAAGGCATCCTGGAATTTTGGAGGGAGGGAAAGATATTTTGAAGGACTTCTGGCATGCTTTCTGTGTAGTTAGTTGTACAAAATCCTAGAGAAGACTGATTTAAAAAACCCTATAAAGGTTGGCTGGGGGTGTGGGTAAATTAGGAGTTTGGGATTAGCAAATATAAATTACTATATATAAAATAGTTATACAACAAGGACCTACTATATAGCACAGGGAACTATATTCAATTTCTTGTGATAAGCTATAATGGAAAAGAATCTGAAAAAAATATACACATGTATGCATAGGTATAACTGAATCACTGTGCTGCACACCTGAAACTAACATCATAAATCAACTACACTTCAATTGAAAAAAACCCCAAAACCCTATAGCTGAAGCCTCCATTCTTCAAGGTGTTGAGAGTGTGACTTATGGTTCCTTTGACTTTGGCCCCGTGCGTGGGCCTGGCCACGTGGGCTCCGTGGTTTTAATTGGGTTACACCAGTGATTCTACGAAAGCTTCAGGCTACTGTGCTCCTCTTTGCTTTTGTACTTGATTATCTTCTCTTTATTTTAGCAATGTTGCTGGCCCTTTGAAACACGTCAAGATCATCTCTCCTGAATTCCAGGGGCCACGGGGTTCAGGCTGGTCCAGGGGCATCTTTTCTGGCTGCCTGGCACAAGCAGGCAGTTGGTAAGTATTTGTGGAAGGAGAAGCACATTCAGACACCCCAGTGTAGTTCCTCATTTCTTCCACCCTCAGCATCCTGTTCTCACCTCCAAGAGGACACCAGTTACATAGCATTCTACCTGCCTGTTTACTTGTCTGTCTCTCCTGTATTCCGTAACCTCACTGAGGGCGGAGACCTCTCATTTAACTCTTTATCCCTAGCAGCTAGCAGAGTAGTTGGTGCACAGTGAACGTTAATGTTTGTCCAATGAATAATTGATTGGTTTACATATTTTACTGATAAGGCCCCGAGAGAAAAATGTAACTTGTTGGTTGGAGGGAGCCAGTCACTCAGCTTCTGTCTAGTCCTCGGCATGGCCTGGGCTGACCTCTGGTCTGTCAACTTTCGGCTGCTCCCAATATCCTATCCACTGTTCTTGGCCCTCTTTGTCCTTTCTTGGAATGGTTACTCCTAAGGAGCTGGGGTCAGGAAGGGAAGAACAGGAAGCCCGCTGCCATGTCTTCCTGAGTGATAATGTATCAGGAAGGTGGTGGGGGAGAAACAGGGGGCCGACTGTGCTCAGGAGGGAGGTTTGCAGATGATGCCTTCATAGGTGCTATTGTCTCCATTTTACAGACAGAGAACCTGAGGCTTAGAGGGTAAATAACTAGCCCACGAGTACAGCTTGGCTCATTTCAAGGCAGGGACTCAAGCTCAGACTGGCTGGACCCCCAGCCAGCGCTCTTGACCACGGCCCCCTGATGCGTGCTTTGCTCTGAGCGCTGAGCTGCCGGAGGGAAGGCTCAGTGCGCGGGAGCTGTGGCCATGCGGCACTGTAAGGCATGCAGCATCGGATGGGCCCGAGTTGGGGCTGAGGAGGCAGCCGGGGCCACAGCCAGGTGAGCTGGTCTGATGTCAGACCCAAAGGGTGAGGGACAGGCTCAGGAGCTGGGGCAGCAGCAAAATCACAGGCCAGGAGGCCCCTAGGAGGGCTAAGCAGAAGGCGTGTCATAAAAGGTCAGGGCAAACCATTCGTGATGAAAATCACGTTTGGCAGGATGGGGACCCTGCTTGGTGTGTATATATGGGCTGACTCTGCCAGGGGACCCCACACATGGACCGTACTCCCCCCCCCCCCCGCCCCGAGCAAGAACAAGGGAAGAAACGTTCCCTAGATTTGGGGTTTTTTAGATCTAGTTTAGGCCTTGGGGAGAATTGCTGTGGCCCCTGTGTGCTCTCGGGTCCCTGATGAAACCTGGTACGAGGGCCAGAGAGGATGAGCCAGGTACCCAGGGAGACCCAAAAGGGCATGAGTTCTGCCACCTAGCGGCTGTGTGTTCCTGGGCCAGTTACTTAACCTCTCTGCGGCTGTCTCCTTGACTGTAGAATGGGGGTAATACTAAGGCCTGCTTCTCAGGATTGTAAATAGCATAAGGAATGAGGAGAACCCAGCACTATACCTGGCAAACAGTTGACAGTATGTGATAGCTGTTTACTATGATTGTCACATGTCATTGCAAGGCCTGCACTTGTAGGGACAAATGATGCAGTAGAAAGGCAATGGATTCTGGAATCAGGACTCCCCCTTCACAAGCCCCCTGCTCCGTCCCTCTTCCTATAAAAGCTTGACATGACCATCATGGCTGAGAGAGCCACCTTCTGGATCCAAGCCCAGTGTATTCCTCTGGGGTGACATCTGCTGTGGTCATAAAAGAAGATTCTCAGGGTCATGAAAGAAGGAATGCAAAGTACCAACCCAGGGCCCTGCACATAGTAGGTGCTCAGTGAGAGAGTCCCTGATCCTGGAGAGCCCACAGCACGACTCCAGGCTCCTCCTATGCAGAATCCCGGCTTTCTAGGTGAGGGCCGCCATGGGGGGTCAGGCTGGCCCAGAAACGTGGCTGGGGTGGGGCGCTCTGATCTTTACCCAGGAGTCAGATTAGAGGCTAGGAAAGAGGCGATGACAGGAGGGGTGCCCAGGGCAGGGTTGAGGTGAGCAAATGGGGGTGAAGCAGGAGACAAGAGATGGACAGGTGGTTTGGGAAGTGGGCAGCCTGGGGATTTGGGGGTGGGGGTGGAGGAAGACCAGAGGCTCAGCAGGGAAACCTCCCATCACGGAGACCTGCTTCTGGGAGGACCACTGGGGCAGGCTCTCTGCTTCTCCCACAGCTGACTTGGGGCCTCCAGGGACCTGTGTGGCTGGACAAGTTTTCTGTGGCCCTGGACACAGGACAGGAAGGCTCGAGGCCCTTAGAGGGAGGGGCATGCTCATCCAAGGACAGGCCCAGGCCTTCGAGGGCTGCAGGGGTGGGTTTCAGGAGCCCCCCAGACCGAGCTGGGCACCAGCAGGCCTGAGGTTCTGTGGTATGGGAGCTGTGGGCTCTGGCTCCTCTCCAGGGAACCCAGAGCCTGCAATCCATGCCCCTCTACACTTTCCAGACTTAAAAGAAAGCCCTTTGTTTCCTTTTAATGTCCTAGTAAAGCTCCTTCTGAAAAATTCCAACCCTGTCTTTGCTGAACCCAGAGAAAGGAATGTAGGGTCACCTCTGCCAGAAAAGCTTATGGGATCAGAAGGGGGAGAGGAACTCCCCGCGCTCTGGGCTGGACCCAGCGTGGTCCTCCCACCCTCGCCTCCTCCATGGGGAAGTTCTTTGTTATCCCATTTCACAGGTGAGGGGACTGAGGCTGCCGACTAGGGGAGTAGAGCTAGGTCCTGCGTTCAGGCCTGTGATGTTTCCTCCAGAGGAGGGCTGGGTGGGGGCGTGGAGTGAGGCAAAGCTATGTGGCCTGGGTGAGCCGGGAAGAGCTGTGACGGCTGATTCCCCTCTTACTGGGGGTCCCCCTATTCTTCTAGGGGAACTAACCCCCTGGTTCTCAGGACACCTCTTTAACAATGACCGTGACAACAGCAGTGGCCGCAGACATTAGCTGAATGTGTCCTGCAGGCGCAGGGCCCTGTGCTAATGTTGTCCTGGGATTACCTCTTCCACCTCCCTCTCTCTCTCTTTTTTTATATGGAGGTCCTGGGGATTGAACCCAGGACCTCATGCATGCTAAGCACGTGCTCTACCATTGAGCTATTACCCCCTACGCCCTGCAGTATCTCTTTTAATGTTCACATTTGTTCTTACTTCATTTTACGGATGAGGAAACCAAGACTTCTGGGGCCGTTAAATCCCCCCAAAATGGCAGAGTCAGAATGTGAACTCTGCTGCTTGGTGCTGGCTCATGATCTGGCACTGTCCACCTGGGAGATGGTCTCTTGCCACTACCAACCAGGGTCATCTGGCTCAAGCTGGTTGCCAGATGCTGCCTTCCCCATCACCATCCTGCCCCTCAGGGCTGGCAAGTCCAGTGCCCTGCCTCCACCCCGGAGGCCCACCCCTGGGTCAGACCCAGCCACTGCTCTACCTTTAACAGGTGGTGGCCTGCAACCACACCCCACCTCCAGCAGATGGAGCATGTATTTGTCAAGTTTTGAACCATAAGTGGAAAAATCAGAAGAGTTTGACGTTGCTGGGCTGGTACTAGCACCTGGCTGGGTCTGGCCACCGACACTTCCCTGACTGATTGGGGATCCCAATAATGGGCTCTCCTGGCTGAGAGTCCTCAGGGGAGCCAGAGCCTGCCCAGGACCCGACCTGGAGAAGGGTGCAGACCCTGAGGCCCGGTGAAATCCTGCATTTTGGTGGGATGCAGATTCACATGGCCTCAACTGCTGGAAGGGTGACTGGGAACCCAGTTGGCATGGATGTGAACTGACGCTTGACCGGGTACAAGACGTGCAAGCTCTGCTCTTGGCCAGGCTCCCTGGATCCGGATGTGCACCCTGGAGGGGCAGCCACTTGCCTGCAGTCAGCACTGTTTGAGTCCCTCCTGCGGGCTCCGAGGGGGCACAGACTTCATTCAGCATTAACTGGGCGCTTCTTACACACTGCACCGAGCAGGGCCGCAGCAGGGCAGGGTGTGCAGTCTCAATGAGCCAGGGCTGGGGCAGTTGGGTTGGTAGGGAGGGGTGGTTCTGGAGCCCTGAGACCTGCTTTGACTCTCAACTGCCATGCTTTATGAAATGGGCTGCCTTGGACCAGGAACCTGTTACTGGGGTTCCTCATCTGTGAAAATGGCATAAATAAAGGTACTAACCTCAGAGAGTTATTACGAGGATTAAATGAGTTAATATGAGCAAAGTGCTTAGGACCATCTGGGGTGGGACAAGCATGCATGCAGTAAGTGGTAGCGATGGCGATTATTTAATTACTCCCTGTAGGATTTTTGTTTCTTTGGCGAGCTTATGTGCTTTGTAGAACATGGATGGTGGCTTTATCCCTTCTCTCTGTCTTCCCAGGGACAAGATGTACAGCCAAACCACCTGTACATCTGAAACTTATTTACAGGTATTGGAGCATCTTTGACTTCTCCCTCCTCCTCCTGTCCCTCATCCTCACATCCATTTGGCTCCCCAGGCCCAGAGATTCTAACTCCTTAACATCTCTGATATCTATTCTGACTGCCCCTGCCATCTGTCATCTTTGTCCTGGATCCCTGTGGCAACATGCTAACTGGTCTCTCTGCCGCTGGACTAAAACTCCCCACAAGCTACTCTCCACCCTGTAGTCAGAGTGACTATCCTGAGAAGGTGGGCTGAGCATGCCCGCTCCTGCTCAACACCGATCAATGGCTCCCTGTCACCCTGGGGACAGAGGCCACACCTTCACCTCAGCATCCAAGCCAGGCCCTCCCCCTGTCCTCTCCAGCCCATGCCCGATGGCCTCTGCACCCCACTGCCCGCCTCTTTCAGCCTTCCTCCGTCTCTTGTGGTCCTGACTGTTTTGCTCTCTTCATGCTTCTGTGACTGTGCATTTGACGCCATGCACACTGTTCCTTCTGCCTGGGGTGCACTTGCCCCCTGCAGCCTGCCCCCTAACTCTCACTCCTCCTTTATACTCAGCTCAGACTTTGCTGACTCCAGCAAGCCCTCCTGGGTTCCCTGTCCAGGCTAATTAGATGCCCCTCCTCCGGACTCCCAGAGCACCCTGAGATGATAAAGCTCATATCCATTCGTTACACAAATATTTATTTCACAGAGTGCCTCCTCTGTGCCAGGCACTATTCCAGCTGCTGGGGATACAGCAAAGCAGCTGAAAATCCCTGCCTCGGGGAGCTCGCACACCCCACCACCCTGCTAATAATCCTTGGTGGGTGGGTCTGCCTCCTCACAAGAGGTGAGCTCATCGAGGGCAGCCAGGGCTCTTGAGTTCTTTGACTCCATGTCCTCGATATTGTGCATGTAGCAGTCAATAAATGTTTGTTGGATGCTGGATGCGTATCAGGCACTGTGTTTGGTGCTGGGGAGAAAAAGTACATAGGACAGGGAAGAAGTATCTGGGGCTATGAGAGGCAGCAGATGTGATGGTTGGGAGCATGGCTCTGGGGCCAGGTGCCTGTGTTCAGATCCTGAATCTGCCTCTTACCGGTGGTGCGACCTTGAACAAGCTCTTTAACCTCTATGGGCTTCAGTTTCCCCATC
This sequence comes from Camelus ferus, assembly GCF_009834535.1. Lineage (NCBI taxonomy): Eukaryota > Metazoa > Chordata > Mammalia > Artiodactyla > Camelidae > Camelus > Camelus ferus. The sequence goes on from NC_045705.1 coordinate 64,023,400, forward strand.
ACAACGATGGGCTTAGCATGCAAACTACCCTAGAATGCTGTTGGGAAGGTTAAAAGTGTTAATATTGATAAAGCACTTAAAACAGTGTCCGGCATGTAATAAGTGCCTTATATATAAACAAATACTCATTAAACAAATGAATAACAATCATAGACTCTGAACATAGATAGTCCTGGATTCAACTCTTTCCTCTGTCAGGTTGTAATCATATAAAATCCTGGGAAAGCTGTCGAACCAGACTGCGCCTCAGTTTCCTCATCTGTGAACTGAAGATTCTAACGATACTCCCCTCACTGAGATGCCATCTCCCGGGGTTCCAGGACTGCAGGCCTGGTACCAGGTAAGGACTTTGAAATGCATCTCTTCTGATGAGGTAAAAGCAAGATCCTGCCGCTGAGGGGCTCATGGTCCCCTGTGGGAGAAGGAAAACACTGGGCTGTGCTTGCTGCTCAGATGCCACTTCCTCCAGGAAGCCTCCCTAGAACCCTGTGGTTCATCCCTCTTTTGTTCTGCCATAAATGCCTCCCTCCCGGGCCTTTTTTGGGCTTTCGCTTTAAATTCCGGCTCCAAAACTGACCAGCTGTGTGGCGCTGAACCTTCGCTTCCCTTCTCTGAGTCTTAGTTTTTTTGTTTTTTTTTTTAAATTTGTAAAAGAAGATAAAATCACCTTCAACAGAACATCACTGTGAGAATCAAATTGCAGGAGACAACATCTGCCCAACACTAAAATGCGCCTGGCCGTTTATGAATCCTCAACAAACGCCAGTTCCCATTTCCTCCTCTTCATTTGACCCTGGGCTCCAGTTCGTTTGAGAGCCTGATTTAACTCCGTAACCCCCAGCGATGGCAGGTAAAGAATCAGTAAATAAATGAGGGTGTGAATGAATGGCAGGTGAACCTGTGAGTGCCGGTGGGAGTGGGTGAGAAGCTTTCTGGGTCTGCTCAGGCATCTTCCAACCCTCCCCTCTGTCCATTGCCTCCTCCACACGCCCTCCCACCTTGAAGATTTTGCACGAGATGGAATTTTCCTCCTTCTCCCATTGCCTGGCTAACTCTTACTGGGACTCATCTCAGCCCAGGTCACTTCTTTAGAGGAACTTCCTCCGACACCTCCCTCCTGCCCCTCCCCGCCTGCCCCCAGCCCAGGGGTAGGCCGTGGTCTGAGGTCACAGCCCTAAGTACTTTGAAGTTATAATTTGATATTCCATTAATTGATGCTACCCCTGCTAGGCTGTGGACCCCGTGGGAACAGGGACCGTGCATTTTTGTATCCCCAGGGCTTGGCACTGTACCTGTCATAGAATGGGATGTTTGTTGAAGAAAGCTTGTGCTCTGAATGTGAAGAAACAGAGCCTTTTGGTCTGTGAGCATCTGCACCCAGGTCCCTCCTCTCTGCCTGCCCCGCGCCCTGTCCTGGCCCCAGCCTGCTCTCCTGTCCATCAGTGCTGCAGGGTGTGGGGTGCTTGCTGTAAGCAGAGGGAGGGGGTGGCTCTGGGCATACCTCAATCACAATGGAGTCCCTGCTGTTGGTGTCGTAGGTCCAGCCGTCCAGGCAGGGCTCGGTGGCCCCCTGGGTGTCATTGTGCAGGCTGGTGTTGGGTGGATACACGAAACGAAGGCACGTCTCAGGCTTCCCACTCCGGCCGATGGGGAGCACCCAGGGCCCCGCGGAGGCGTTGGGTGGTGGGCGGCAGTGGTGGATGGGGGTGGCTGCTGTGAAGATCTGCAGTAGGTTGTGGCTGGCCATGCCGAGGATTGGGAGGCCAAGCAGGACTGTGTGCAGGAACTGGAAGGGTCCCTTGCTGGACACACGGTCCACGAGCTCGGCGAAGGTCATGGTGCCGGGCAAGATGAACCGGAGCTGTGGACGGGGCGCCAGGCCGGGGAGAGGTAGGTGGTGATGGAGGGCAGGTGGATGGGTGTGGAAACACATGTGGAAGGGTGTGCCCAGGTGTACGTGTGAGTGCGCATGTATGTATCAATGTGTAAGGATGTGGGGCTTAGCTTGTGTGCCCCCAGATTTATGTGTGGATGAGGATGTACCCAACCGCATGTCCAGATGCGGGGTCCCAGGCGTGGTGTGTCCTGGCATGTGTTCACAGGGGTGTCTACAGGGATGTGCACATTTAGACGGGGTGTGGGGGGCACAGCTGGGTGAGCTTGGGCGTGTGGCTGTGTGTGTGTGGACTTGAGGGTGCGAGTAGGCATGTGTTAAGCTAGATTGATCACGTATGCTGCAGGCGTGGGGGCAGTGCAGGCCAACCGGCTGGAACCGAGGGGCCTGGTCTTGGACTTTGGCCACACAGGATGGATGTCAGGAGTAGGTGGGAGAGGTCCCCAGTCACACACAGGGTTAGCAGAGCCCAGGCTGTGTGCTGGGAAGGTCTCCCCAAGCCCAGCACCTCCTGGATTTTGGCTGTCCCCTGGGGCTGGGCACATCATACTGGGGCAGTGGAAGGGGCCCAGGCAGTTCCCAGAGGGCATAAGGGACTTGGCCAGTTGCAGTGAGGAAGCAGCACCTGGCCTCGGGGGCCTCCCAGGGGTCCCTGGCGGCTGGAGCTTGGGGGGCCTCCATCCCTCCTCACCTGGTAGCTGGGCCTGGCTCCCTCCGGTGGGGCTGGTTGTCGGTGTGGCTGAAGCCCTTGCTCTGTCCCCGCGTCCGGCAGCTGCTGTAGTTTGGCAGCTCAGCTCCTACAAGCTGTGTTTGTGCCTTCCCCAGGGGGGCTTATATAAGGCATAAGCCGTTTTCCGGGCTAATGTTTGACTTTCTTTTGGGGATTAATGATACCGGCAGGGAGAGAGCTGTGGACCCACTAAGCCCAGCTTTCCTCAAAGGGCTGCCTCAGCAAAGGCTGGGGCGGTGGCAGGGCTGTGCCTGGCGGGGCTTCGAGCGGGACAGAGGGCTCGGTGCTTCAGGCAGGAGGAGTCTGGCTGGGGCAGGATTGGGAGGCTCTGGTTTGAGCCCTGAGGGCCCAGGGTCCTCTCTGAGGGATGGTCTGGAGACTTGGAGCTGAGAATAGCCCCCAGTGGAATAGAGGGTGGTACTGCCTATAAGCAGACAATACTTCCCAGGGCACCAGCTTCCCCTGCCTGGTGCCTCCTGGGAAGGGGCCTGGAGATTTGCCTCCCAGGAAATGGTAGGCACATCCAGGCAGAAAATGTCACCTGTGTCTGTCCCTGAGGGCTCAGGGCTGTCACCTCAGGGCCCCTGGGGCAGCCAGGTCTCCCCTGTCTGAGTTTCAGACCCAGGGGAACACTTCCTCTTCCACACCCGCACTCAGGGGTTGGGATCCCTTCAGATCAGTTGCTTCCCTTTAAAGACAAATCGCGGTCCCAAGGGTTCTGTTTTTCTGTCTGAATAGTATTTTAATTATATAATAGTATGTTTCTTGCATAAAATTCAGGAAATACAAACAAGCCAAACAGGGGTGGATATAGCTCAGTGGCAGAGCACATGCTTAGCATGCATGAGGTCCTGGGATCAGTCCTGAGTACCTCCAATTAAAAAAAAAAAAAAAAGACAAAGAAAATAAAAACACTACCTCAAGCCAAACAAAACATCTAGTCTCACCTGAAAGCCCCGTGAGTGATGTGCTGTATGTTCTTCCGGCCCTTTTCTCATCAGAGACTGTGGTCTAAGCCCCAATTTTCTAGCGGCCAATGTGAGACTAATTTAACCCTTTCAGTAGCCCTGTTACTACTATTCTAGCATCATCACAGAAAATTGAGGCACAGAGAGGTTAAGTAACTTGCTCCCAGTTCCCCAGCCAGGAAGTGGCAGGGCAGGGGGTGTGTGGCTCTAAGCTCACTTCTGTCTCTTGGAGCTGACATTTCTGCCAAGTCTATGGGGCACTCATTGCGCTATGCGGCCACTCCCTTAGTAGGTCACCTAGCCTGGCTTCAACATCACTTCGGCCTGGCTTTCGCTCTCTAGTTCTACCGCCAGGGACCCTGGAAGCTGCCCCTCCCATCTGCTCCAGGGGCTGAGGACGAGCCCACCTAGGGCTACCCTTCTTGGCTGGGGAGGGGGCTTCCCCTTCTCTTCCTTGGCCCCTTCTCCACCCAGGCAGCATCCAGCTCCCTGGGCTCAGGCTGGGCTCCCCCTGAAACCTCCTCCAGCCCTTCCACCTCCACTGGCCTCCCCAAGGGCAGGGTCAGCTGGGAACCCGGGTCCAGCCCTTCCTCTCCGCTCCCCACCTGGGCCCATCAGTAATTGATGTTCTCAGAGTGGCCGGAGGCAAGGCAAGATCCGGAATCATCAAAGGAAGATTAAATTACGTTCCAAGGCTGCCAAGGGGTTGTTTTAGGAAGGTTTTTGACTGTGAAGCTTGCCGAGAGCTGGGCCTCCGCCCTGAGCCCCCCAGTTGTGGGCATTCACCCTCTGTGAGATTTTCCTGTTCCTAATTGGGCCTGGGTTATTGTCCTAGTGGAATGTTGTTTAAAGGAGCCGGGTGACTTCCCGCTGAGGCTGCTGGAGGTGAGCCAGAGAACAGCGCAGTCAGGGGCCGTGCCCCAGCCCCCAGTGGACGGGCCTGGATTCCTGCTATCTGGACTGAGGAGTCCTGTTAGACAGGCCCTTGGGGACTGTGTTGATGCACTTGCTGTATGACTTTGGGCAAATCGCCTCCCTCTGGGCCTCTAGTTTCTCTTCATTAGTGAAGTGGCTTAAAACACACACACACACCAGAAAGCTTTTATTCAAACAAGATATTGGGTTCATAAGATCAACATATAAAGTGGATCCTAAAGAAGGTGGTCTGGCTACAGTGGTGAAGAGGGTGGAGTGAAATTGGCCCCTTCCACACCCCAACACCCCTGCCCCCATCCTTCCCTTGGCATCTTCTGCCCCAGGCTGTCCCTGCCTGTCACTTCCATTACATTAGAGGATCCACCACTTTGTACATGCTGTGATCCTAAATTTAATATGTCAATTTTTTTTAAAGAAATGGTGCATTTGGGAAATCTTACACAATAAATGCATTTTTTACTTTTTTATTTTTATTTTATTTATTTTTTAAATTGACTTTTACAATGTTGTGTCCATTTGTGGTGTACAGCATACTATTTCAGTCATACATATACATACATATATTTCTTTTTATATTCTTTTTCATTGTAAGTTACTACAAGGTATTGAATATAGTTCCCTCAGCTATACAGTATAAACTTGATGTTTATCTATTTTATATTTAGTAGTTAGTATCTGCAAATCTCGAACTCCCAATTTATCCTTTCCAAACCCTTTCCCTGCTAGTTACCATAAGTTTGTTTTCTATGTCTGTAAGTCTGTTTCTGTTTTGTATATAAGTTCATTTGTGGCTTTTTGTTTTTAGATTTCACATAAAATGATATCATATGGCATTTTTCTTTCTTTTTCTGGCTTACTTCACTTAGAATGACTATCTTCAGGTCCATCCATATTGCAACAAATGACATTATTTTATTCTTTTTTATGGCTGAGTAGTATTCCATTGTATATATGCCACCTCTTCTTTATCCAGTCATCTGTCAATGGGCATTTAGGTTGTTTCCATTTCTTGGCTATTGTAAACAGTGTTAATATGAACATTGGGGTGCATGTATCTTTTTGAATTAGAGTCCCCTCCAGATACATGCCCAGGAGTGGGACTGCTACATCATATCATAAGTTTATTTTTAGTTTTTTAAGGAATCTCAATACTGTTTTCCATAATAGCTGCACCAAACTACATTCCCACCAGCAGTTTAGGAGGGTTCCCTCTTCTTCACACCCTCTCCAACATTTCTCATTTATGGACTTTTGGACCATTCTGACTGATGTGAGATGATATGTCATTGTGGTTTTGATTTGCATTTCTCTGATAATTAGTGATACTGAGCTAAATGCATTTTTAATTTAGGGCATGGGAATCAATTTTCTTTCTTCTTTCCTTCCTTCCTCCCCACTCCTTTCTCTTTCTCTTTCCTCCTTTCATCTTTTACCTAAACTCTTTCAGAGTCTCCTTTAAGCTGAACTGGGTTCAATCAGTTTCCCCGTTCTTTGCTGGGTCCCAACACTGACATGTGTATTGTGCTGGAAGGGCCCGTGGAATCATCTAGTCCAGTGTTCTCGTCTTATATAAGGGAGATGAGGTCTAGTGAGGGAAGGAACACAGATCTGACTCCCTTGCAGCTCCACACAGTACAGTTTCTAAATCTTAAATTCACTGAGGAAGGGGAGAGGCTATACAAGTGAAGCAGGAAAACCTTATTCCGTTGGAGGGGGAGTCTGGGTGTTCTGGCCAATTACAGAGGCCATATGGAACTATCTTTGGGCCACCCACCTTTCTACCCACTCATTTGTTCATCTGTTTAACTGTTCATCTCTTCATTCATCCATCCATCCACCCATCCATCCACCCACCTATCCTTCCTTCCATCCATCCCTCCCTGCCTCCGATGTGTCTCATGCTTTGTGTATATGAGGCCCCATGCTAGGAGCTATGGTGCCTGCTGTACCTTTCAGTCCGCTTGTCAGAGAAGACAGAAGCCCAGAAACAATTACAGCACAAAAGAGACTAACCCCAGTGCCGTAGGAGATATCCACACAGTTTCAGTGGTCTCAGAAGAATAAAAAAATTACCAGGTTTGAGGAATCAGATCAGAGTGGGTTGCCCAGAAAAGGTGGTGTTTACACTGGGCTTTGATGATCACCAGGTGGAATTGGGGAGGGACCTGTAGGCCCAGTGGTGTGAGTTCAAGGCATGTTGGGAAAATGGGAGGTGAGCTGGATGAAACAGCATGGACGGACCTCTCTTCCTACCCAGGCTGGTGGCCTTGGACACATCGCTGTGATAGTCTCAGAGGGGCTGGTGATCCCTGGGCTTCTCTGTCTCCCTGAAGTGGCAGTGGGAGAGCTCCTGAGGCTGTGGTTTGCTGACCGAGTCATGCTTAGTGGTGCCTAAACTCGCCTTGTACAGAGCCTGGGGCCTTTGGCCCTCATCAAGTTTCCATCCAGCGGAGCGAGCCGTTTGAACCCTCCAGGTGTCTCTGCTCCCAGCGCTGGCTGCTGCCTGCCTGCCTGCCTGCTCACCACCCCTTCATGGTTTCAAGGCAGAAGCTGCAGCATGTGTGGGGCGCTGTCTTGCTGCTCAGGCTATAGCCCTGGGTGGAGAGGGCGAGGCGGTCAGCCAATTCCCAAAGGCCAGAGGCTATTCCTCCCTGGTGGCCATGATAGAACCCTAGGCCTTCATCGCTGGCTTAGGGGCCCGAGACCCTGCCCCTGTTCTGCTCCAACAGAATACGTGGCCTGTGTGGGGTGGTTTCAGCCTCGACCTGGGCAAGGGATTGTCCTCTGCCCTCAAACCCTAACCAATGCCCCCACCCCCTCCACGGGCTGATGCTAAAATTTCCTTCAGGGAACAAAGCAGTCCAGGGAAGAGGGGTCCCACAAGCCTGGATATGAATCTTGACTCCACCCTTTACTAGTTGTTTGGCCTTGGGACCCATAATGTCCCCTGCTTAAGCCTCAGTTTCCCCACTTATAAAATGGGGATTAATACCTACCTCATGGGATTGTTGGGATTTAAAAAAAAAGTGTATAATGCCTTGAACACAGTACCAAGCACACAGTACTTAATTTGAGGGTCTGCCCTGAGGGTACAGACCTCAGGGAGGCTAAGCAGTCTCAGAAGAAGAGGGGGAAGAGAAGGTTGCTGGGAGAAGGGAGTACAGAAGTGGTGCCCTTGGGCCCCTGGGTCACAGGCTGGAAGGGTCAAGGTGGGTGGGTGGCCCTCTTGAGGCTGTGCTTGGGCAAGGGGAGTATGTCCAGCCAATCACTGCTGAGCCCAACAAGTTGCTAGGCAGACTGGGCCTCAGCTGTCACCCCAGGTGAGAAAGGGCAGGAACAGAGAACTGAGGGACTGTTCTCCAGCAACGGGAGCCCTGGCTGCTCCGGCACGGCCGGGAATGGCGCCCTGCGCCCCGCAGCTCTGAGGGCACGGCAGGGAGAGTCGCCCCCTGCTGGTGCACATCAGGAACTGTATCTCTCGCCTCCAAGGAATGGCTGAATCTCCCAGCCCTCCTGCTACCCAAATCCAGAGTCCAATACAGCGAATCTATTTAAGTGGACCTGTAAACCCCCGCACACCGGACAGCTGCTGTAAGAACTTGAGGGAGGAGACCTCAGTCTGACTTTTCTTAGCTGCGGGCTGATGCGACAGAAGCCGTTCCCTATGCCCCTGCATGGCTTACTGCTCATCAGATCTCTTAAACCAGGATGGGCCGACTCAGATGCCCAAGGGGCCAGTGATGTGAACGAGTCGGGTGGGTTTGGTGTCGGCAGCAGTGAGTGGCCGGTCGGCGGTGGAGTGCAGAGCGCATGTCCAGTCGCCGCGGCCGCTCAGCACCAGCTGGTGTTGCCATGGGGATATGCAGGCTCGGGGTTGCCAGATTTTCAGATATTTTAAAAATAGCTTGAAATCTGGACTTCTGTGCGAAAATTTCCAATTGTGTAGGCGACCCCTCCTCCCACCTTCTGGAATTCCTTTGTCTTTTCTACTTCTACCCCCATAGGAGGCACAAACTCCATCAAGTGATTCCTTGCAGAAGAAGGTAGGATTTCCTCGGGTTTGTCCTCACACCTCCTCCTTGCTGGCCCTCGGGATTTGGTGAGCAGGGCTTTCTGGAATTTGTTCATTGGGTAAACATTTATCCAGAGCCTGCTTTAGGCTGGGCCTTGCACAGAAAGGTGTTGAAGATGGGTGGAAATGAAGAAGACAGAGGACATCACTTCTGGGCTGGGGGTGGGGGTCACAGACTCCTGGAGGGAGAGTGGAGGCATCCTTGGAGCCCGCATCAGGGCTCAGACACCCTGAGGACACCGTCCCCAGTGCTTCCCCACTGAGGCCTCATATCAGAACCCTGTGGCTCCCTCTCTCTAACCATCCCTGGTGAGGGTGGGTGGACTGGGTACCACACTCCACTGGTTCTTTTTCAGCATCTTTATATTCACTGTCCCCAAGGCCAGCTCCTTCTTGGCTCCTCAGATGTCACCTCTTCATGGAGGCCTTCCTGGACCACGCTAGCTGCAGTAGCATCCTCAGCTCTAGTAACACCTGTGCCACCCAGCTTTGTGTACTGCCCGGAATTATAGACTGCCTTATTATCCGTTTTCCCTGCCCACAGAGTGAGGCCATGAGGGCAGGCTCCGACTCTGACGTATTTGCTGCTGACGGGGCTCACAGAAGGAGCTCACTGAGTCCTGGTTCAGTAGATGAACTCGGTCCACAAGTCCCTGATCTCTTTTCAGGAAGCAGTCTTAGCAGGGGTAGTATCCAAGCCTGGACCCCACTTACTGGGCCTTAGTCTCCTCACCTGCAAAATGGGCACAGTGATAATAGTTCCAGCTGTCTAGGGTTGTGAGGAGGGTGGGTGCCTGTGGTCCTGTGAAATGATGAGCCCAGATTCTGCCACGGGGCATGGTGTCCTGGGTCCTGACGAGGAGCTTGGAGCCCATCTCACAACCTCCCCTCCCCCACCGAGCAGTGCTTTCTTCTGCTTCCCTTTGCTCCTGCCCACGGCCTTTGCGCAGGCCTGCTCTGCAGTTGGTCTCCCTCAGCTTGGCAGAAAAGCTGAGTGGAAAAGAGGGGCTGAGCCTCTGGGAGCAGACAATGCGGGAGAGGAGAAGCCACAGATGCAAGGAGGGGATGTTCAGAGCCTGAGAAATCCCAACTCAACTGCCCTTTCTTGGTCCCTGGGCTTCAAGTCTCCCTCGTGGGGATGCATATTGGCAGATGGAGCTTTACCCATGATGCAGGCAAGGGCCAGGCACTGCTGGGCTCCTGCAGGGAGAGGACTTGGTAGTGGGGGCTGGTTTGATGGTAAAGATGCCGACAAGCACATACATAGCTGCTTGGACAGGGGGAGCCTGGGGCTGGGGGTGAAGGGAGGAGATGCGTCAGGTGACTTACAGTCTAGTGCAGTTGTATGTGCTGAACCCACAAGATGCAGAATCATAGATGGCTGTCCATCGGGGGTAGAGGGGCATTGGTGTCCTGCCCCAGGCTCTGACCTCATCTTAGTTTTATCAGTGCTGAAGATGAAATTCAGAGAGGTAAAGGTGATCAGGTTTGCAGAGAACCCAAAGCTGGGATTGCGGGGGAGGCAGAGCTAGAATCTAAAGCAACTGGAGGGCTGAATGCTGAGCCTGCCACTTTCCACTTCAGATGAGCCATAAGAACTTTTTGAACCTTTGTTTCCCCATCTGCACAATGGGAGCAATGCCGCCTAGACTGCAAGGCTGTGAAGGTCAATGAGATAAGCTACACCAGCCCCCGGCACAGTGCCCGGCACATGGCAGGACCTCGCTAACCACAGTGGCCGCTGTGATTAATGACAGCGTCAGCTCCTCAGGGACAGGGGATTCGTCTTTCTGTGCTGTATCCCCAGTGCCTGGTACGGCGTGGGCACTGAACAAATGTTTGTCAGATGAATGAACAAGATGAAATCTGACAGGGATAAATGTCAGTTCTTGGACTTGGATCCAAAGACCCAGCTGCACATGGATGCAGTGTGGGGGGAGAAGTGGCTTAGCAACAAACAGCACATGTGAGAAAAGTTCAGCGATTTAAGCTGATGGAAATTTTGGCTAACATGAGGTGGCTGCCTTAAGCTGATGGAAATTTTGGCTAACATGAGGTGGCTGCCAAGACCAGCCGGGACAAACTTGGGTGACATCATTAGAGGTCTAATGCTCAGAAGGAGGGAGGCCACAATGGTCAGACCATCCTCAAGAGCCACTTCCCATTCTGCATCCACCCCCCGACCCCCCCGCAGAGAGGTTGGCCAACAAGATGAAGTGGGGAGTGAGGCCCAAAGACCGCAGGTTTTGAGGTGTGGCTGAAGAAACCAGGGCACTGAGCCTGGAGAAGAGAAGGTCACAAGGCCCTCCAGGGGTTTAGATCTTGCCTCCTCCACTTGCTTTGGGCAGGCAGTCAATGGCTTGGAGCATCAGTTTCATCATCAAATCTGTCAGACGTGCAAGACACTGGCTCACGCTCTCTCGGCCACTGGAGAAGCACAGGACTGGGAGCCTGAGCCTGGCGGGACCCAGTGCCCATCTGTCCTCACTCAGCCCCTCATCCGGGTTGTTCCCGCTGGAGGGCGCTGGCTGGGCAGCTCTAAGTGGCTGGAGTCTGTCGCCTTTGAGTGTTGGACCAGGATTACAGGGGCGACACTTCCCACCTCGACCTCCCCCCTTTCCTCCATTTGAGATCGAGCCTACAGTTGGGTTGCTTTCCCCGCAGCCCACTTCCCTCTCATCTGCGTATTTCTAGGTGTACGTGCGTGCGCACAAAAAGCTGAGCCCAGCTTCTTCCTTTCACAAACCGCCAAGTGCCCGCCGCTCCCCGGCCTGGGACTCTCTGTGCGCCCTCTGGTGGCCACTGGGGGCACTGCGCTGGGCTCGGCATCAACCAGAATGGGGTTGGAATCAGACATCTTGGTAAAAATCCTGGCCCTCCATCAATAGATGAATGGTTAAACACATTGTGGTATACACACACACAATGGACTATTACTCAGCCTTAAAAATGAAGGAAGCTCTGGGGGAGGGTAATAGCTCATGGTAGAGCATGTGGGTAGAATGCATAGCATGCAGGAGTCAGTTCAATCCTCAGTACCTCCACTAAAAAAAAAAGGGAAATTCTTATACATGCTACAACACGAATGAGCCTGAAAACATTATACTAAGTGAAATAAGGCAGGCACAAAAGGACAAATATTACATGATTTCTAGAGTAGGAAATTCATAGAAACAGAAAGAAGACCGTTAGAGGCTACCCGGGCAGGGTAGGGGTATACTGAGGAGCTACTGTTTAATGGGTAGAGTTTCTGCTTGAGATGATGAAAAAGTTCTGGAGATGGATAGTGGTGATGAGTGTACTTTGTGAGTGTACTTAATGCCACTGAACTGTACACTTAAAAATGGTTAACATGGTAAATTTTATGTTATGTATATTTGACCACAATTTAAAAAGTACCCCCCCCCCGCCAAATTCCTGGGCCTGCTGCTTAAAGGTTGCACGACCTTGGCCAAGTCACTTAACTTCTCTGAGCCTCAGTTTCCTAATCTTTAAAGTGGGGACAATAATGCCTACCTCACTGCTATTCTGGTCCAAGCCACCATCCTCCCTCGCCTGGAGGATGGCAAACAGCCTTCTCCAGGGTTTCTGGGGTTCCCTCTTGAACGTCCTCTGAGTCTTTTTCACTTAAGCAGCCAGAGTATCTAAAACCGTAAGTCAGATCAAGTCACTCTCCTGTTTAAAATCATTCCCAAACTCGTCTCCATGGCTGACAAGATCCGGACCACTTCTCCTCTCTCTGTGCTTCCCGTCCTCCCTTCTCCCTCAGCTATCACGCCTGGCTCCTTTGTGCCTCCAAGCCCTTGGCCTTGCTCTTCACTCTGCCTTGGACATTGTTCTCCCGGCTGTCTTGTGTTGCTGACTCCTTGTCACTCAGGTCGCAGCTCAAAAGTCCCCTTTTCTTCCCGAAGAGTTGACTCCTTGCTACTCCGATGTTGCCTCGCCTCCTGGTCTTACTCTCATCACCTCTCTCCTGTTTTCTTTTCTTTCTTCATAGCACCTGTCATTATCTGAAATGGTCTTACCTTCTTTAGGTAATTGGTTCATTCAACTGGCTGGACTTTGTTGGATGCAAGCTGGACATGGTTTATTTTTTCTCCCACCACTGATTCTGTTGTTTCTCTCTTCCCCCTTTTGCAAAATATTTCAGCTAAATATAGCTTAACCAATTTCTTTCCGGTATTAGATCAATTTCAATTTCTGGCTTTAAAAATACGATTCTTTTAGGAGATGTCCATCGAATGACCTAGGAGTGAAGTCTTGTGATGTCACAGGCTTGCTTTCAAATGGTGCACACAACACACACACACACCACACAATATTTAGATTCAACAATTTGTGAATCGAGGTGGTGAGTAAACGGGCTTATTGCATTATTCTTTCAACTTCTCTGTGTGTTTGAAAATTCTTATAAAAAGTTGGTTCAAAAAGAAACGGTTTTTGCCAAGTTATAAAATAAGCCCAGCCCCATCTATGTAAAAATATTGATCTCCTATCCAATAACAGCTTCTCCTATTCAGGCTGCCCTGCTTTTCTGCAGTGGGGGAGGCAGGCGGCGGCAGGTGTGTGGTCGTGGTGGGTGTCTTGGTTCTCTTTGATTCACCTCCTCTCCCACCTCTAGCAGCTGCTTTCTGGCCCTTCAGGGTCCGAGAGGGGAGGAGCGATGGAAGGAAACAGGGTAAGGGCGCCTTGAGGATGCTCGTCACGCAGGGGTGCGTGCTGGTGTCAGCCGCTTCGCAGACTTGGCCTGCACGGTTCCCTGATGCCTGCCGTGCCTCCTCTGGCTGCCCTCTCATGCCTGTGCTCCCCACAAAACCTCTTTCTTGGGGTCACCTTGGGCCTGCAGGCAGCCCCGCTGTGTGAGTTCTCGTCAAGATTGCTCTAGCCCAACTCTCTTCCTGAATGTCCAGTCTGGCCATGGAAATTTGATCTCCTGCCCTGCCAGCAGTGACACACAGTTCATTCCCTCTCCCAATCTGTCCTTCGTCCTGCCAAGCTCAGCATCGTACCAGGTTTCTGGTCCCTTGCTCTCCCTTTGCTCTGCCGTGGTAGCAGCAGGGACAGGCCCGCAGTGTCAGCGGCTCAGTGGTAAGGGTGGGGATGAAGTGCGAGTCCCCCATGGCGACCCGCTGTCCTGTGGGTGGTGCTCCTGAGTCCCCGTCACCTGGCTTTGAGCAGTGGTTTTTTTCTGGGTGTGTGTAAAGCATTGCTCCTTTCTTCCTCCTGGGCTGACAGCTCTCTAGGAAGAAATTCTCATTGGAACAGTCTCTTTTGAATTTCTCAGGTTCTTTTACAAAGCCCAGTTTTGTTACCTCACAGTAAGTCCAGCACAGAGCTCTGAGGGCAAGAAAGATACAATTTGGGGTCCAGTCCCCTCTATTTACATGTTACAGTTTCCACAGAAGTCCAGCACAGACCAGGGAACTGTTTTATTATAGTCTGTCAGTTGAAGGAGAAGCCAGACAGTGGCCAGGGTTCTGGTAGGGCAGGAGGCTGGACACGTGAATCAAAAGTTTATGGTAAAGAAGCCAGATGAGCCAGGTCTCTGGTCCTGCCCAGACTCAGCCTCACCCCTGCTCTTCCCACCCCTGTGCAACTGGCCAGACCCAGTCTTAACTTTTGCTGAATTGAGTCAGCTCAACCTGGAAGGTTAACCCAGAAAAGAAAATGGTCCAGAAAGCAAAGGCTAAGCAGAGAGTGTGTGAGAGCACGTGTGCACGCATGTTTGTCCACGTGTGAGCGTGTGCATGTGTGTGCCCATGTGTGCACGTGTCCTGCACCTGAGTGTGTGGTGGCCAGCTTGCAGGGTCTGTGGCGGGGCTGGCAGGGGAGGTGGATTTGAAGGCTGATGAGTGTTTGCTATGGGTGTGGAAGGGAAAATACAAATTAAAAATGAGAAAAAAAAGAACTTAATTCTCCCAGCTGGAAACAAGGGAAGAGACTTCCCCTCTCTCTTCTTAGAGCATTCAGTGTAGAAACCTTATCATTGCAAGTTCTGCCTCTTTGAAATGTACATAAATCTTCTCAAATGCGAAATAAACCCCTTGCCAACTTACCATCCCAGGAATGTTTCCCTAGCGATCTGGAAGCCCTCTGTTTGCAATGAAATCATCGAGGAACTCAGTGCCCCATCTCCCACATTCTGTGGGAGAGCAGGAGCCTAACTTGAGCTGGTGCCTGGCTCCAAGTTGCTTCTGTTCTAAAGACAGGGGGAAGGTATTTTTCTTCTGCAGGAAGGCAGTTAGCAAACACAGGTGGCCACTAATTGCCAGGCAAATTTAGCATGAACGTGTGTGACAATGGTCCTGGCCAGTCCTCTTCCTGGAGGACGAGCTATGGTTGATCTTGAGAAGATGTGTGTGATGGGTTGTCGTCTGCCTGGCTATATAACAAGGGGAGGGTTCTTTGTAACCTCTTAGCATCTCGCCTGTGACGTGCAGCACATTCTGGTTGGACGCCAATTCAGCATAAAGCGGTTCTTTCCCTCCTACTTTCCCAGAGAGATTTTCTGGGTTGGCAGGAGATTTTGTCTTTACTTCTATTTTCCCAGCAGGTGCCAGGATGCCCTCCATTTTTATGTACGTGCTTGTGCATCTTTTCCAGAGACGTTGCAGCAAATTTCCCAGTCAACCTGAGCCCCTGGACCACTGGGGCCTCCTTGGACCAGCCATCCTGGAGGCACCCCTCTCGGAAGAGGGTGAGGGGCTCCTCGCCCAGGGAAAGGGGCGCGTTCTGAGGATTCACAGCGAAGGCTAGGGTGCTGGACAGCAGCTGCATGTGGACTCTCAGAAAATCGCTGCTCAGGGGCCCACAGTGGGGCCCTAGGGCCGGCGCTTCGCTGAAGCCTGGGCTGGGACCCCCACAACCTCCGCCCACACCCAAATCCGCGCCGGGATGACTCGACAGCGACGCCGGGTGGCCGCTAGATGCAACTGCAGCAGTACTGCCCACGCCTTCCGGGCAGCATCAGCATCAGAAGGATAACAAGGGCCTGAACAACCCATTGGGGGAAAAAAAAATAGGAGCTGTCATCTAACATTTCCTGAACACCGACGGGTTATAATGCAACAGGCACCCCTGAACTCTGCTTCACCCTTGATCCTGACCTGGAGTAGGAGAGTTGGGTTTGGCATCAGGGTGTCTGTTTCCCACATTACTTGACAATGAAGACTTTGCCTGTTCAGTGGCGTGTCTCTTAGTCTGTGTCAGAATGTCCCTGAAACCAAATGGCAGCATCAGAGCAGCTGCAGCAAAGCATCTCATGCCCAATGGCTGCATCATAAGTTCAGGTGCTCCTGGAGCAGCTCATCCTCACCCCAACTCTCCCTCTGTCTTACCTGGTTCTTTCTGCGTTGTTTTCCAGGGAGCGCCACTCACACAGAGATTCAGGTAAGTGGTGCCCCTGATTGTGTAATGTGGTGCACCCTGGGGACACAGGCAAGTGAGAGCTGGATCCACCCTGGGAGAGGGTTTGTTCTGATGTGCCCAAAGTTTCCGGCTCTAGAGGGCAGGTGTTCATGGCTCAGGGATGGTACCTGGGTAGTTCCTTGTGTACCAATTCTTGTTGACCAGCACATGTCAGGAAGGATTCCCTCCCGCTGCCTGGGTTCAGCGGGAAAGAGTGATGATTACTGATGGATTACTGTATGAATTTCCTATTGTTGTTGTAGCAAATTACAAAACACTTAGTGGCTTAAAGCAACACAAATTTTTTATCTTACAGTTCTGGAGGTTGGAGGTCCAAAAAGGGGTTCACTGGGCTTGAATCAAGGTGTCAGCAGGGCTGCATTTCTTCTGGAGGCTCTAGAGGACAATCTGTTTCCTTGCCTTTTCTATCTTCTAGAGGCCACCCACGTCCCCTGGCTTGTGGCCCCTTCCATCAGTTGCATTCCTCTGGCTTTTGTTTCTATCATCACATCTTCTCTGACTCAAATGCTTCCCTCTTATAAGGTCCCTTGTGATTACATTGGGCCCATGCTGAAAATTTGGGATAATCTCCCCAACTCAAGATTGGCAAAGTGCCTTTTGCCATGTCAAGTAACTTATTTATAGGTTCTGGGGACTAGAATGTGGACAGCACTGGGGGGACATTACTCTGTCTACCACAGTCACCTTAATTTGGGTTGTTCCCTCACATGAGTACTGACCCTGAGACAAAGGTTTGGATGCAAGTGATCCCAGGAAACCCACTTGGGCAGTAGGGAAGTGAGATGGGGAGGGAAGGTGGCGGGTAAAGGGTGCATCATCAATCCTGGCGCTCCTGTGGATAGCTGGAGCTTGTCCCTCTGGGGAACTGAGGGAGACAGGAGCACGTGCTCAGAGTCATCCCTGCACCCAGGCTGGGGGAGCTGGGGTATTTTTATCTGAACTCTGGCTAGCCGTGGGTTGAGGGCTTTTGTGTGGAAGTTACTTCCCCTGCATTTCCAGCCTTTCATACTTGGGCAGAGCAGGATCTGGTAGCCAGGAAAGCCCGCTGGCAAAGAGAGACAGGTGCTTGGCAACAGGAAGTTGGGCTGTCAATCACTAAGATGGTAAAGGCTGATGGGATGTGGTCTGGGAGTTGACAATCTCTGCTGATCTGTCCAGGTATAGGAGGAGGGTATGGTAGCAGCATAGCAGGTCCCTGTCCACCTCCATAGCCACAGGGCTCCTGGAGTGGCATGTGGCCAGGGCCATTGATCAGTCAGTCCACCTGCTGTCTCAACAGGTGGGAGGGCAGGCCACTATCCTCTCCTTGGGACTCTTCACAGCCACTTTCCGGTAGGACCTCCTATGAAAGAGACCCCTCATATGGTATTCCCTATTTCCATTTTTAAGAATTGCCCTTTCATCCACTTTAGACTTTAAACACATACACAGATGGATGTACAAATGCCATCATGACTTACTTGCACCATCATTTACTAAAACGTTTCTTATGGAAATATTCAAACATATACTAAGATCACCCAGCTTCAACATTTATCAACATTTTGCAAATCTTGTTTCACCTATATCTTTCCCCACCCAATACCTTATGATTTCTTAAAGGACAACTTAAAAATACTACAAACATAAGAAGGATATGGTCTGGAAATAAAGAGCAGTCCTTCTTTTTGATTTTTAAAATTATATAGTTGATTTACAATGTTGTGTTAGTTTCAGATGTACAGCAAAGTGATTCAGTTATACTATATATGTATTCTTTTGAGGTCCTTTTCCATTATAGGTTATTACAAGTTATTGGATATACTTCTCTGTGCTACACAGTAGGTCCTTGTTTATCTATTATATACATAGTAGTGTGTATCTGTCAATTCCAAACTCCTAATTTATCCCTCCCCTGCTTTCCCCTTTGGTAACCATAGGATTATTTTCTATGTCTCTGAGTCTGATTATATTTTGTAAATAAGTTCACTTTTATCATTTAAAAAATTCCACAAATAAATCATATGATATTTGTAAAGAACAACCCTTTACATGGAAGAATTCTAGATTAAACAGGAACTTTAAAATGTCTTATTCTTTCTTATTTTACTGCACCCAGGTGTGAACTTTGTCATGAGTCAGTACTTGAGAACCATTATTAAGTCCATTATCCTAATTGTATAGATGAGGGAACCAAGACTCAGAGAAACAGGGACTTGTCTAAGGTCATCCAGAGGCAGAATGGCAGGGCAGTCCAAAAGTTCTCTTGGAGCATAGGTCCATCTAAAGCAAGACTAGAACATCTATTTTTTCCCCTAAAGAAGAGGAAAAATCAGAGAATGTCCCATGATGGTATCCTCTCCCTGAGCTCAGAGCTTGACCCCCTGTAGATATCAACATTTATTATGGAATCCAGGTGACCTTAGGAACTATATCAGTTACCTATTGCTGTGTAACAAACCACTTCAAAATATAGTGGTTTAAAAACAATAGTCATTTATTTGACTCAAGAGTTTGTGGGTCCTTGTGGTCTGATTTCTGCCTGGCTTGCTCCCGTGTCTGTGGTCAGCTGGTGGGTCAGTTGGCAGGCTGGTTGGTCTGATGGGAGGGCCGTCAGCTGGTTTGGCTCATTTCTGCCCCACTAGTCTCATTCTCATAGGAAGCAAGGTGGCCTGGGCTGCAAGAGGGGAAAGCCCACGAGCAAATGCCTTTCAAGCTTGTGCTTGAATCATGGCTGGGAGTATCTCCTTGACCAAAGCAAGTCACAGCCAAGGGGTGGGGCAAGAATCCCACGTCTTGATGGGAAGATCATATCACATTACAAGGGTATAGATGCAAAGGGGGAGGGGCAAGGCTTTGTGGCCACTTTCACAATCTATCATGGTATCTTAGTCTGCATGGACTGCTGTAACAAAATACCATGCACTGGGTGGTTTAAACAACACAACTTTATTTCTCACAGTTCTGGACGCTGTGAAGTCCACGATCAAGGTGCCTGGCAGGTTCAGTTTCCGGGAAGAGCCTATTCCTGGCTTGTGGACAGCTGCCTTCTCATGTGGGCTCGCACGGCCTTTCCTCTGGGTGTGCATGTGGAGAGAGGGGGACCTCTCTGTCTTCTCTTCTTATGAGGGCACTAACCCCATCACGAAGGTCCCACCTTTATGACCTCATCTAGACCTAATTATCTTCCAAAGGCCCCACTTCCAAATGCCATCACAGTGGGGGTTAGGGCTTCAACATATGAATTTTGGGAGGACACAAATATTCAGCCCATAACATACCAGAACCAAAGAGTCTGCACATGGAAATAGAGTGAAGGATTAGTCTCCTGAGGCTGCTGTAACAAACTGCCACAAACAATGTGGTTTAAAACAAGAGAAATTTATTCTCTTATAATTTTTTTTAGTTAAAATTAAAAAAAAATTGAAGTATAGTCAGTTTACAATGTTGTGTCAATTTCTGGTGTACAACATAATAGTTCAGTCATACATATACATGCATATATTCTTTTTCATATTTTTTCATTATAGGTCACTGCGAGATATTGAATATAGTTCCCTGTGCTGTACAGAATAAACTTGTTGCTTATCTATTTTACATATTACTTAGTATCTGCAAACCTTGAACTTCCAATTTATCCCTTCCCACCTACTTTCCCTCCTGGTAACCATGAGTATGTTTTCTATGTTTGTGAGTCTTTTTCTGTTTTGTAAACAGGATCATTTCTGTCTTCTTTTTTTAGATTCCACATATAAGTGATATCACATAGTATTTTTCTTTCTCATTCTGGCTTAGTTCACTTAGAATGATGATCTCCAGCTCCACTCATGTTGCTGCAAATGAAATTATTTCATTCTTTTTTTATGGCCGAGTAGTATTTCATTGTATAAATATACCACAGCGTCTTTATCCAGTCATCTGTCGATGGACATTTGGGTTGTTTCCATGTCTTGGCTATTGTAAATAGTGCTGCTGTGAACACTGGGGTGCATGTCTTTTTGAATTGGAGTTCTCTCTGGATATATGCCCAGGAGTGGGATTTCTGGATCATATGGTAAGTCTATTTTTAGTTTTTTCAGCTTTTACAGTTTTGAAGTATGAAATTCAAGTGTCAGCAGGACCACACTGCCTCTGGAGGCTCAAGGGAGAATCAGTTCTTGCCTCTTGTGATTTACGGTGCCTCCTGGCATTCTTTGGCTTGTGACTGCATCACTTCAATCTCTGCCTGCTCCTTTTCTGTCTATGGAATTTCCCTCCATCTCACTCTTTTAAGGACACTTGTCATTGAATTTAGGGCCCACCTGGATAACCCAGATAAACCTTTCCTCTCAAAATCCTTAATTCAATCACGTCTTCAGTCATATAAAGTAAAATTCACTCTTTGACCATGTCAGGTAATATTCACAGGTTTTGAAGATGAAGATGTAGATGTATCTTTTTGGGAGCCACCATTCAGTCCAAGAGGCTTTTGGAAAGCTGGATTTACCCAGCTCAGTTTTGTAAAGGTGGAAATAGAGAGTACGGGTGAGTAAGGGAGCAGGTGCTGGGAGAATTCAGGAAGGAGCAGGTTTGCCATGAAGCTGCTGGATGGTTGTTACGAATGTGATCAGGAACTTCCTTTAATGGAGGGAAGCACACAGACTCAAAACGCGTGGTTCTTCATTTTGCTGAAATTGCCCCGCTGCTTAGTCCATCCTCTTCAGTTCCATAGCGTTAGAGGAAACTCCAAACTTCCACGTTCCAGATCCTCGCACAAACCCAGATTCCTGTAGAAAATACCCTAGTAGTTACTCACTGCTTCGTAACAAATTACCCCCAAACTCAGTGGCTTAAAACATATTGATCAGCTCACAATTTCTGTGGGTCAGGATCCTGGACCTGGCTTAGCTGGCTGCCGCTGGCTCATGGTGTCTTATGAAGTTGCAGTCAAGCTGCTGGCTAGGGCTGGGGTCTTGTCTGAAGGCTCTGTTTGGGGAAGGGGATCTGAGTCTGTGTGGTTGTTGTCAGGCCTCAGTCCCATGTGAACCTCTCCACAGGGTTACCTCACAACATGGCAGCTGGCTTCCTCCAGAGAGAACCCTCCCTCTGTTTCCTGGGGCATTCAAAGTCCTACACAGTCTGGCCTCTGTTTATGTTCATCTGGCACCACTTGTATTAGTTCATTTCTAACTTCTCATCTGTTTCTTCCCCAGTCCCTGTCCCCTCCTCTCCCATTAGAACACAAGTCTCTGAGAGCAAAGATCTTGTTTGTCTTGATCACAAGAGACAGAACACTTGCAGGCACTCCGTGGGTGTCCAGGCAGTATGTCTGCAATGCAGGTGATGTAAACGAATTTAGGGGCGGAACTATGGTTATTCTGTCTTCAACCGACATCACACCTTTCAGTCCTTTTCACTACAGAAGCGGTCAGAGTCCCAAGCCAGGCGGTAGAAGGAACAGTTGAGATCCGTCCTCTCTTAGTTTCTGTGCCTGTCCCTTTTGCATATCCAGATGTGCTTGCTCCACGTTGACCGCTGCTGCCATGGCGACCCTTTCCAAACTCTGCTCTCAGCCGTGCCAATGCAGGTACTCAGTGATTATGTCAAGTACTGGATCATTCCACTAGAGGACAGCGGTGCACAGTGTTAAGAGTTTGGGATCTGAAGGCAAATCTTAAGTTTGTAGCGCTTCCCTTCCAGGGGAGTACAATGAACAGACAGAGGAGTGAATCATTTGGATCATGATGTGAAGACAGCATCCTAGGGACGGCAGAAGAGCATGCTGGGGCCAGTGGCATTATAACAATATAACACGATGGTTAAAGACTTAAGTTTTTGTTTTTGGGGGGTAGGCTGCCTGGGCTCAAAAGTGGCAGGAGACGACATGTCTCTTCCCTTTAAAGATAACCTAGAGGTTGTGCACATTACCTCTGCTCACATCCCATTGTCCAGAAAACACTGCTGCTAAGGGTGCATCTGTCTACACTTTTCTGCAAGAGAGGCTGTGAAATCTAGTCTTTCCGCTGAGTGGCCAAAATTCTGTACTATGGAAGAAGGGAAAAATGAATATCAGAGGTTAACTGGCAGTTTTGACCACAAATCCTCAAACCAGCTGAAGTTAAATAATCTGGATGATAAGTGACTGATTTTCAGTTAGAGAGGGGGACTTCCAAGGTGATTCTGATCCAAGCCATTTGTCATTGGGCTTAGCTTCCATCCTTGTTTGTAGTTTAACTTAATTTGTTACCTCAAGAAGATGTTTGGATTTTATGACCTGGATCCGACCACAGTGATGTTCTGTTAGACTCCTCTTTGGCTGGTATCCTGTCATTATGATTATGCTGAACTGGTCTGTTAGCACTATTAAAAACTTTTGTTTGCCCTGTTAGCATCTTATTATTTCAGGAGGACCGTATGGAGGTTTCCTCTCCTAGGAGATAAGTGATAAGTCCGAGTAGCCAGTTGCTCTCCTCTTTTTATGTTTGGCTGATTCATCACTTTTGGACACACCGTTGACCTTCACCCCTTGTACAAGGCCATTTCATGTGCCTGCTGGCGCTGGTTCACTGCTGGAACATTATCTCCTTGGTTTCCCGTTGATGCTGATTAGTCCTTCCTCTTTTTACTCTTTTCTGTACTTATACAAATGGAAAAAAAAACCCTTTAATTACTTACAGACAGGCATATACTTCCTAGAAGAAATAAAAATCACAAATATATAAATATTCTTCTACTTGTTAAAATCAACAGAAGTTAATCATTCACTTTTTTCTTTGGTATTTTAATTCCTTTTTTCTTTTTCCCCTGCACACTTTGTATTAACTTCTAAAATATATTTTTATTAAAATATAGTCAGTTTACAATGTTGTGTCAATTTCTGGTGTATGTACGGCACAATGCTTCAGTCATATAGGAACATACATATATTGGTTTTCACATTCTCTTTCACCATAAGTTACTACAAGAAATTGAATGTAATTCCCTGTGCTATACAGTATAAACTTGCTGTTTATCTATTTTTTATACATTAGTTAGTATCTGCAAATCTTGAACTCTCAACTTATCCCTTCCCACCCTCTCCCCTCTGGTAACCATAGTTTTATTTTCTATGTCCGTGAGTCTGTTTCTGTTTTGTAAATAAGTTCATCTGTCTTTTTTTTTTTTTTTTTTTTTTTTTAGATTCCACATGTAAGTGATATCATATGGTACTTTTCTTTCTCTTTCTAGCTTACTTCACTTAGAATGACATTCTCCAGGTCCATCCATGTTGCTGCAAATGGCATTATTTTGTTATTTTTTTATGGCCAAGTAGTATTCCATTGTATAAATATACCACAGTGTCTTTATCCAGTCATCTGTTGATGGACATTTAGGCTGCTTTCATGTCTTGGCTATTGTAAATAGTGCTGCTATGAACAGTGGAATGCATGTATCTTTTTGAATTAAGGTTCTCTCTGGTTATATGCCCAGGAGTGGGATTGCTGGATCACATGGTAAGTCTATTTTCAGTCCTTTGAGGAATCTCCATACTGTTTTCCATAACGGCTGCAGCAAACTGCATTCCTACCAGCAGCACAGGAGTGTTCCCTTTTCTCCACACCCTCTCCAGGATTTATTGCTTGTGGACTTTTGAATGATGGCCATTCTGACTGGTGTGAGATGATACCTCATTGTAGTTTTGATTTGCATTTCTCTGATAATTAGCAATACTGAGGATTTTTTCGTGTGCCTATTGGCCATTTGTATGTGTGCATTGGAGAATTGCTTGTGTAGGTCTTCTGCCCATTTTTGGATTGGGTTGTTTGTTTTTTTGTTACTAAGTTGTATGATGATTGCCTTCTAACAGGTGTGAGGTGATATCTCACTGTGGTTTTGAATTGCATGGCACTGATGATTAGTGATGTCGAGCATCTTTTCATACACCTGTTGGCTGTTTCACTTGAATGTCTTCTTTGGAAAAATGTCTATTCCTCTGCCCATTTAAAAAGTGCATTGTTTTTTTTCCATTTTGCGATTTAATTGAATGAGTTCCTTATACCATTTTGAATTTTAACCCATTATTAGATAGATAATTTGCAAACATTTTCTCCCAGTGTTGTAGGCTGCTTTTTCATTTTGTTGACTGCTTCTTTGCAGAAGCTTTTATTTCATTATTTAGTTTTGCTTTTGTTGCTTGTGCTTTTGGTGTCATATCTACAAAATTGTTGCCAAGACCAATGTCAAGGAGCATTTTCTCTATGATTTTTCCTAGCAGTTTTATGGTTTCAGGTCTTATGTTTAAATCTTTAATCTATTTCAAGTTAATTTTTGTGAGGGTGTAAGATAGGGGTTCAATTTAATTCTTCTGCATGTGGTTATCCATTTTTTCTAACACCGTTTACTGAAGTGACTATCCTTTTCCCATTGAGTATTGTTGGCTCCCTTGTTAAATATTAGTTGCCAGTACAGGTGGGAGTTCATTTCTGGGCTCGCTATTCTGTTGCATTGGTCTATGCATCTATTTTCAAGCCAGTACCATACTATTTTGATAACTATAGCTTTGCAGTTCAGTTTGAAATCATGATGTGTGATGCCTCTAGCTTTGTTTTTTTTTTTTTTTTTTTTTTTTTTTCCCCAGAATTGCTTGGGCATTTGGAACATTTTGTGGTTCCATGTGAATTTTAGGATTATTTTTTATATTCCTGTGAAAAATGTCATTGGAACCTTGATAGGGTTTGCATTGATTCCATAGATGGCTTTGTGTAATATGACATTTTAACAATATTAATTCTTCCAATTTATGAAAACAGGGTATCTTTCTATTTATGTGTGTCTTTTAAACTTTCTTTCGTCAAAGTCTTATTGTTTTTAGTGTACAGATCTTTCACTTCCTTCTGCTAACTTTGGACTTAGTTTTTCTTTTCCCAATTCCTTAAGGTGTAAAGTTAGGTTGCTTATTTGAGAATTTTCTTTTTTTTCAATGTAGGCATTTATTGTTATAAACTTCCCTCTTAGAATTGCTTTTGCTGAATCTAGTTGATTGGTATGTTGTGTCTCCATTTTTATCTGTTTCAAGATATATTTTGATTTCTCTTTTGATGTCTTCCTTGACCCACTGATTGTTCAGGAATATGTTGTGTAATTTCCACATATGTGTGAATATTCTAAATTTCTTCTTGTTATTGATTTCCAATTTGATACCACTGTTGTTGGAATAGATACTTGGTATGAGTTTAATCTTTTAAAATTTACTAAGACTTACTTGTGACCTATCATATGATTTAGCCTGTATAATGTTCTATGTGTGCTTGAGAAGAACGTGTATTCTGCTGCTGTTGGATGGAATGTTCTATGTATGCCTGTTTGGTCCATTTGGTCTAAAATATAGTTGAAGTCTAATATTTCTTTTTGATTTTCTTTTTGGATAATCTATCCATTATTGACTTTGAAACACTGAAGTCTCCACTGTTAGTGTGTTGTTGTTTATTTCTCTCTTCAGAATCTGTTAGTATTTGCTTTACATATTTAGGTGCTCTGATATTGGGTGCATATATGTGATTGTTATATCTTTTTGATGACATGATCTCTTTATCAATATATTTTGATTTTTTTGTCTGTCGTTACTGTTTTGGCTTAAAGTTTATTTTGTCTGTTATAAGTATAAATATCCTTGTTCTCCTATGATTTTCACTTTCATGGAATATCTCGTTCCATCCTTTTGCTTTGAGCCTATGTATGTTCTTAAAGGTGGAATGAGTCTCTTCTAGGCATCATTTAGTTGGGTCCTTTTTTGTTCTGTTTTAATCCAGTCAGCCACTCTATGCCTTTTGATAGGAGAATTAATCTATTTACATATAGAGTAATTATTCATATTGAAGACTTATTACTACCATTCTATTGATTATTTTCTGGTTTCTTGTAGTCTCTTGTTCCTTTCTTCCTTTTTTTCTGCTTTCCTTTGTGAACTGATGATTTTCCATTGTGGCAAGTTTGATATTCTTCTCTTTATCTTCTGTGAATCTACTGTAGTTTTTGCTTTGTGTGACCATGGGGCTTCTATTAAACTATGTATAGATACAATAGTCTGTTTCATGTTGATAAAAATTTAACTTTCATTGTGTACAAAAACTATCCTTTTCTCCCCCTTTTATGTGCTTGAAGTCACAATTTACCCTTTTTTATATTGTGTAAATTATTGTAGCTATTGTTACTTTAAATACTCTTGTCCTTTGCCTTTAAACCTAACTAAGTGGTTAACACATCACCATACATATCACAGCATTAGAATATTCAGAACTTGACCATATACTTGCCTTTGCCACTGTGTTGAATATTTTTCTATATATTCATGTTGTTAGTTAGTGTCCTTTCATTTCAGCTTGAAGAATGCCTTTCAGCATTTCTTGCAACTTAGGTTTGTGGTGACGAACTCTCAGTTTTATTTTGTCTGGGATAGTCTTTATTTCTGTTGGATACTGTGCCAGACAGAATATTCCTGGTTGGTAGTATTTTTCTTTCAGCACTTTGAATATATCATCCCCCTCTCTCTTGTCCTGTAAGGTTTTTGCTGAGATATCCACTAATCACCTCATGGAGTTTCCCTTGTAATATACAAGCTTCTTGTCTGTTGCTTTTAGGATTTGCTCTTTGTTTTTGACTTTGACAATTTTATTATAACAAGTCTTATAGAGGATCTCTTTAAATTGACCTTGTTTAGTGATCAGGAGTTTCGTGAACTTGGATATCCAAATCCTTTCTCAGATTTGGGGAGTTCTCAGGCATTATTTCATTGAATAAGCCATCTACCCTCTTGTTCCTCTTCTCTCTTTCCAGAACACCAATAATTGTCAAATTGTTTCTTTTGATGATACCCCATAGATTGGGTAGGCTTTCTTCACTCTTTTTCATCCTTTTTCTTTTGTTCCCCTCTGAGTGGAAAATTTCAAAGTTCCTGTCTTCTAGCCTACATATTCTTCCTTCTGCCTGATCCATTCTGCTGTTGGTGCTCTATGGCATTTTTCATTCCATGCATTATATTCCTCAGCTCCAGAATCTGTGTGTCAGCTGCAGAATATGTGCGGGTTTTTGTGTGTGTGTGTGTGATTTCCATCTCATTTTTAAACTTCTCATTTTGTTTGTGGATTGTATTCCTGATTTTATTAAATTGTCTTTCTGTGTTTTCTAGTAGTTCATTGACTTTTCCTTAAAAACCTATTCTGAATTATTTATTGGCTAAATTGTATATCTTTATGTCTTTGGGGTTGGTGACTGGAAGATTATTGTGATACTTTGATGGTGCTGCTAAATTTCCTTGATTTTTAATGTTTCTTGAATTCTTGCATTGCTGTATTTGCATTTGAAGCAATTTTTCCCCTTCAGTGTCTACTTCCTGCCTTTGGGAGAGAAGTACCTTCTATCTGCCTTGCTGGTAATTCTGAGGCTTTCTCACACCTTCTGTTGATACAGCATGATCCATGCTTCTTGCTCTCTCTTATGGCAGAAATGTTAAGCTTGTATTCTTTCTCTTGATCCTGCAACACACCAGACAGACTGCTGACAGCCTCCCTATTGCTTTCCCAAAAGTGGCACTAAAGCTCAAGTTTGTGGTTTCTTGCTGGTCTGCAGATTTGGGCTGGCTTTCTGTGCCAGCTCACCAGATGTCTGCCAGAGGTTGCTCTTGCCTCTGCTGTCAGGAGGACACATAGGGAATCAGTCACAGGGTGGGGAATTGTGTGGTTAAGGAACAAGGTGTATGGGGGTTCCTGTGGGCCAGTTAGGAGAATCTGTAGGTGAAGCAAACCCTGTGTCTGGTGGGTGGGTGTCTTAATGGAGTCTGAAATGCAGTTAGTATGATTTGCATCCCCCTTTAAAATTTTTATTTTTATTTGTTTATTTAGGTATAGTTGATGTACAATATTATATAAGTTTCAGATTACAACATAGAGATTCACAATTTTAAAGGTTATACTCCTTTTATAGTTACTATAAAATATTGGCTACATTTCCCACCTTGTACTATATAACCTTGTAGCTTATTTATTTTATCCATAGTAGTATACATGCCTCTTGAGAGTCCCATCTACTGCTCTCCCAGCTTCTTCCTGTCCCCTTGGTCAGGTCATGATTCAGTGCTGTGAATGGGGTGAGAGAAAAATGTACCTCTTTGGCAGCATCCCACACAGCTGGGGAATCCAACTGCTCACCTACACACTCTCACTTTCCCTCATGGGCGAAATCACAGGCCAAGAAGATCTCTCCTGGCCCTAATCTGTACTGTCTTGGAGGAAAAATTATGCAGGTTAGGTCATACTGTTCCTCTTACCCTTTCCAATATGTCCAAACTTGTATTTTTTTTCCTCCAATGGTGTGCTGCAACTTCTCCACTGGAAATCTGGACTTCCACAAAGACCCTCTTATCTTATCTATAGGTGAGTGTCTAAGAAAGTGTTTTCCAGGGGCTCCTGGACTGTGGCTGAGATGAGCTGGAGCTAATTCATGGGCCACTGCATGGTCCACAGCCAGGAACACGGTATGTATGCCTATTACCCAACACATGGGTGGGCGAGACTACTCTTGGGTCCTTTGGCATTTGGTGATAATTCCTACAACTCCCACAAAGGCACTTTTGTTCATGGATGGATGCCAAATTGTTATTGTTGAGGGGATGGATTTGATGAGGGATGTGTCATTCAGTTATGATGCTGACATCACTCTCATATAACCATTCTTAACCCTTTTGTTTGGTGGACATATGCTATGAGCTCTTTTGAACAAATACATAGGAGTAGAATTTCTGGGCCATAGAATAGATGTATGTTTAACACTGTAGAAAACTGCCAAATTCTTCTTTGAAGTGGTTGTATCATTTCACATTCCCACCAGTCAGTAATGAGAATTTTAGGTTGCTCCACATCCTCATCAACATTTGATGGGGTTAATCTTTTTGATTTTGGCTGTTACAGTGTGTATGAGGTGGTTTTTGTATTTCCTTGGTGACTAATAATGATAAGTACCTTTTCATGTGTTTGTTTGACATTCATAGATTTTCTTTTATGAAGCATATGTCAAATAATAAAGTTGGCTTTATTATTGATTTATAGGAAGTCTCTGTATATTCTAGCTACAGGCCCTTTGATTAGATACATGTATTATGAATTCTTCATAGCAGTCTGTAATTTGCCTTTTCATTTTAACAGTGCCTTTTAATGAACATAAGTGGTATCATTTTTGTCACTTTTCAATTTATCATTTGAAAAATCTTAGTGTTTTTGTGTCTTATTTAAGAAATTATCATCTATCCCAAAGTCAAGAATGTATTATTCTGTGTTTTCTTCCAGAAGTGTTTACGTTTAAGTCTGTAATTCATGTGGAATTAATTTTTGTATATGGTGAAAGGTATGGTCAAGGTTCTTTTTTCCCATTTGTTTATCCTATTATTTCAGTGACTTATGGAAAAAATTTTCATAGTGGGACTATTTCTGTATTCTATATTACCTTCTGTTCATCTATTTGTCCTTCTTTATGCCAGTACCAGACTGTCTTCACGACTGTAACTTTACATTGTCTTGCAATAAGGAAGTATGAGTCCTTAAACTTTGTTGTTCTTTTATTTTTAATTTTTTTTCAATTTTATTTTTTACTGAAGTGTAGTTGATTTGCAATGTTAGTTTCAGGTGTACAGCAACACAATTCAGTTATACATATACATACATTTTTTTTCAGATTCTTTCCCCCAAATGTTATTACAAGAAATTGAGTATAGTTCCCTGTTCTATACAGTAGGTCTTTGTTGTTTATCTGTTTTATGTATAGTAATGTGTATTTGTTAATCCTAAACTCTTAATTTATCCTTTCTCCACTCTGTCCCCTTTGGTAACCATAGTTTGTTTTCTATGTTCATGAGTCTATTTTTGGTTTGTAAATGAAATTTGTATCATTTTTTAAAGATTCCATATATAAGTCATCTCATATGATATTTGCCTTTCTCTGTCTGACTTACTTCACTTAGTATAATAATCTCTAGGTCCATCCATGTTGCTGCAAATGGCATTATTTCATTCCTTTTTATGGCTGAGTATTCCTTTGTATATGTATACCACACCTTCTTCTTTTTTTAAAAAACATCTTTGTTGTGGTATGATTCCTGTACAGTAAACTACACATATTTTATTTTTTATTTTTTTTAACTACACATATTTTAGATGTACATTTGGATGAATTTTGATAGATGTATGCACCAATAAAACCACCTCATTATTATTTTAAATATTTTTCTGCTTCAAACTTTTCTTCTTTCTGAAAAACAATTTTCATGTACTTTAAACTGCTTGCTATTTTTCATAGGTCACTGTGGCTCTGCTTTCTTTTTTCTGGTCTTTTTTCTCTTTATTACTATTAGCATGTCTTTAAATTCAATGATCTTTTCTTCTGCAGTGTCTAACCTGCTGTCATGTCCAGCTAGTAAAATTTTCATTTTGGAAGTTGTATTTTCAGTTTTAGAATTTACGTTGGTTCTTTTAAAAATCATTTCCAATTTTTATTGAAATTTCTTATCTTTTCACTTTTTATTTCCATCTTTATCTTTATATCTTTGAATATATTTTCAATAATTGCTTTAAAATCATTTCCTGCTAATTCTAACATCTTTTGTTATTTCTGGGCCTGTTTCTTTTGATTTTTCCCTCCTTTATTTATAATTCGCATTTTCCTGCTTTGTATGTGTAGTTATTCCTATCAATTTTAGTGAAATACGTACAACATAAAGTTTACCATTTAGTGGCATTGTTAATTCACAATACTTTGTAGCCATCATCACTATGTAATTCCAGAACATTTTAATCACCTCTAGATGGAAACCCTGTGTCCATTAAACAGTCACTCTTCATTCCTTCTCTGACTCCTTTATCCCCTGACAATTGCTAATCTGCTTTGTCTCTATGGATTTTCTTATTCTGTAAATAAAATCATATAACATGAAGCCTTTGTGCCTAGCTTCTTACTTAGAATATTTTACAGGTTCATCCAAATTGTAGACTGTATCAGTACTTTATTCCTTTTTATGGCTGAATAATATTCCATTCTTTGGATATACCACATTTTATTTATTCATTCATCTGTTAATGGGCATTTGGGTAGTTTCCACCTTTTTGGCTATATGAGTAGTGCTGCTGTGAACATTTGTGGACAAGTCTTTATGTGAATACCTGTTTTCAGTTCTTTTGGGTATATCACTAGAAGAGGGATTGCTGGGTCACATGGTAATCCTATGTTCAACTTGTTGAGAAAATTTCAATTGTATAAAGATATTGAGGGTTTTTTTTCCAATCGAAGTTAATTTACTGTTGCCTCAGTTTGATTCTGTTGAAGGTTGATGTTAGTCTTGTCAAGGTGTCTTGAATAGCCCTGACTGCAGGGCTAGAACAGCCCTATTCTTAAGGTAAGATGTTCCCAGGGTTAGACATTTCTAAGTTAGCAGATAAAGTGCATAGGTTAATATTCTAATTAGGTTTGGATAAGAAAGGGAAGCGAGGGTTCAAACTATATCTATATGAATTTTGTTTTTAGAACACAATACTTATAAGAATGTTTATAAGCCAAGGGAAAGGGCCAAGAAGAGAGGGAGAGCTAGACAAGGAATGAGGGAATGTGTGATGGGGTGAGGTCACAGAGGAAGCAGGTGGGATACTTTAGAAGACACACTGTAGGGTTTGGCATTGCAAAGGAGGAAGGATACTTATCTCTATAGACCAATGAAAAGATGAACAAGAATCTTTCTCTCTCATTCACTCCCCAAAGTTGTGAAAACAAGAAGTTTTGACCAATTCCAGTTATGCCAACCAAATACCATCTACATTAAATTGTTGTGTCAATTGTTCTATCAGAGTAACTTCTTTGTCCCTAAAGAGTTACTGCTCTCTCTGCAGTTTGTGGAAAGTCTCAGGAGACAGGCATTGTCTTAAGGAAGAAAATGGTGCCACATATCCATCTGCAAAATGACTCACACTTTAGTAAATCCACATCAAGTGGCTCAGAAAATTAATTTTCTCATTTTGTTGAGAGAGGATAAAATAAAACTTAGTAGCTTTAGTGATTTCTGTTCCATCAGTACACTGTTTGGTATGAACAATGAGCATCAATGAAACAGGGACCATATTAAATAAGGTACAAGGAGTGAGATGCAGCAGAAACAGCAGAGGACAGAAACAGATTTGGAAAAATGTTCAGATGTTGGAATTATCAGATACATAATAAAAACAACTATGTTTTTATATCTATATCTAACAAAGTAAAAACAAGATTAAAAATATTTGCAGGGATAAGAAAATCACAAAAGTAACAGTGTAATTGTGAAAAAGTAAGACTTTTAGAAATGAAAAATACAATAACCTATTTGGCAGCAGGTTGAATTCAACTTTTCTCTGAGATTTCAGAGAAAAACAATAAGCCAACTGAAGAATACAAGAAAGAAAATGTATTAAGTTAGTTGACCTCAGCAGTTCTAACAAACAACCCTCAAGCTCAAGAGATTTGATATACATTTTTTCTTGTTCACTCAAAGTATAATGCAAGTTAGGCAACTTTCCTTGGCAGCTTTCCTCAAGGAGGGATCTGGATTTCTTTCTATGAGTGACTCTGCCATTCTTTTTCTTCTTCTTTTTTTCTTTTGGAGTCTTTTTCTTTCTTCCAGACAGGTGTGTAGGGGTGTGTGTGTGTGTGTGTGTGTGTGTGTGTGTGTGTGTATACAAGGAAATGCATTTTTTTCAATGAGTAAACCAAAAAATATCCTGGGGGTGTAATATATATTATTAATATTATTTACAAGTAATTTTTATATTATGCATGTATTTAAATAGGTTTCTTGGCATCTAAACTAGACATAAAAGCTTTCAAAAATGATGTCTGGAATTTTTGCATTTTAACGCTAGAAAAAAACACTTGGCTGATACTAAGAGTTAAAAAAATTTGCCTGTAAATGATGAGAATAAAGAAAGTTTCAGGATGCGATTTTCCCTCCTTGCAGGTGTGGAGAGAATTAATTCTCAAGCAAAGAAGAGGCAAATTGGATGTAATTATTTTTGTTTTTTCTTTCATTACATTGGTTTGCAAAATCCCTGGGACATCTGGATATGTGCTATGTAAGAATTTTGTTTAGATAATTTCAATGAAGATCTAGTTAAAATATCTCAAAATGAATTTGCAAAATTACTATCATTATCATACTCCTTATTAACTTGTATATCAACATCAATTGACCATCAGTTAATTATGTGTGTAAATTAAACAATGTATGATTAAGGGTAAACAAATTAAAATTCCAATCAGTCCAAACCATCACCATCACTGGCAATTCAGCTGAGTGAGAAGCCCACTAAGTCATGAAAACACTCATTTTTTCCCCATGAAAATGGAAGTAAGTTATTCAATGAGTTCATGATGCCAAAGGATTGAGTTGGCCTGTGTTCTGACTCAGAATGTCATCTCTAGCTTTCATTTCTTATTTTTTATTGAAGTATAGTTGCTTTACAATGTGCTAGTTTCAGTTGTACAGCAAAATGACTCGGTATATATGTGTATAATATATATACTCATATATTCAGTTATATATACTTTTTCAGATTCTTTACCATTATGGTTTATTACAATATACTGAATATAGTTCCCTGTGCTATACAGTAGGACCTTGCTGTTTATCTGTTTTATATATAGTGGTGTGTATATGATAATCTCAAACTCCTAATTCGTCCCTCCCTTCTTTCCCCTTTGGTAACCATAGGTTTGTTTTCTATGTCTGTGGGTCTATTTCTGTTTTGTAAATAAGTTCTTTTGTGTCATATTTTTAGATTCCATATATAAGTAATTTCATACCATATTTGTCTTTCTCTGTCTAATTTACTTCACTTAATATGATAATCTCTAGGTCCATCCATGTTGCTGCAAATAGCATTATTTCATTTTTTTTAGATGGCTGCACACTCATTAATCTTGATCAACTACTCTACTTTATCAGGCAGGGTTCTTTATGTTCCATTTTAAAAGGACAAAATGCTTGAAAACTGTTTTGCTAATTAAAATAGAGGAAAATTAAAACAGGTTCCCAATTTTAGACAAGATTTGAAACTAGCATGTCTTACTGGTATCTTTCCTCAACCCCAGTCTTGGTAGTGCCAGAGAAGAGAGAGGTTCATGGATAAACCACAATAAAACCTGAGAGAAACCCTTGAGAAGGGAGAGGTGGCTGGATCACACTGTGTATGAGTGTAAACTAGCAGCCAGGTGCATGAATAGGCTTTTCCCAATGTGAAGGTACTCCAGATATGTTATTTCTCACCTTAGTATTATTTAGGGCAGATCATTGCCCCATATCCTGCTATTTTATTTTTTCCCCCAGCTTCATTGTGATATAATTGATGTAAAACATGTATACATTTAAGGTGTACAGTGTGATGATTTGAAACACACATATATATAATGAAATGTTCATCAAAATAAGGTTAGTTAACATATTCTTCACCTCACATTATTATTATTATTTATTGAGGTATAGTCAATTTACAATATTATATAAGTTTCAGGTGTACAATGTAGTGGTTCACAATTTTTAAAGATTATACTTCATTTATAGTTATAAAATATTGGCCACATTCCCTGTGCTGTATAATATATCTTTGCAACTTATTTAAAAAAAATTGAACTATAATTGATTTACAGCATTGTGTTAATTTCAGATGTACAGCAAAGTGATTTGTTTATATGTATGTATGTACATATCTATATTCTTTTTTGGATTCTTTTGCATTATAGTTTTTTTGGTATTCTTTATCAAAGCATAGTTTGCAATGTTGTGTCGATTTCTGGTGTACAGCATAATGTTTCAGTCATACATGTACATACATATATTCCTTTCCATATTCTTTTTCATTATAGATTACTACAAGACATTGAATATAGTTCCTTGTGCTATACAGTAGAAACTTGTTTATCTATTTTTTTATATAGTAGTTATTATCTGCAAATCTCAAAAACTCCCAATTTATCGCTTGCAACCCATT
The DNA here is from genome assembly GCF_009834535.1 of Camelus ferus. Classification (NCBI taxonomy): domain Eukaryota; kingdom Metazoa; phylum Chordata; class Mammalia; order Artiodactyla; family Camelidae; genus Camelus; species Camelus ferus. The sequence continues at coordinate 64,058,414 of NC_045705.1, forward strand.
TTCCCCTCTGGTAACCATAAGTTTGTTTTCTATGTCTGTGAGTCTGTTTTTGTTTTGTCAATAAGTTCATTTATGTCTTTTTTTTTTTTTTTAGATTCCACACATACAAATGATATCATTTAGTATTTTTCTTTCTCCTTCTGGTCTACTTCATTTAGTATGACAATCTCCAGGCTTATCCATATTGCAGCAAATGGCATTATTTTATTCTTTTTATGGCTGAGTAGTATTCTATTATATATATATATGCCACAACTTCTCTATCCAGTCATCTGTTGATGGGCACTCAGTTTGCTTCCATGTATCGGCTATTGTAAATAGAGCTGCTATGAACTGTAGCTTATTTATTTTCTATATAGTAGTTTGTACCTCTTAATACTCTACCCCTATCTTGCAACTCCCCTCTACTCTCTCCCCTCTGATAACCACCAGTTTGTTCTCTATCACATAATTATTATTGTGTTGTTGTTGTGATGAGAACATTATAGTTTCACTCTCAGAGCAACTTTCCAGTATTGAATACAATATTGTTAATTATAGTCACCATGCTGTTCCTTAGATCCCTGGAACTTATCCTATAACTGGAAGTTTGAAACTTTGACCAACCTCTTCCCATTTCACCCAACCCCCAGCTACTGGCAAACACCATTCTACTCTCTGTTCCTATGACTTCAATGTTTTTAGATTCCATGTATAAGTAAGATCATATGGAATTTATCTTTCTCTGTCACTAGGCATAATGCCCTCAATTCCATCCTTATCATCACAAGTGGCAGGGTTTCCTTCTCTTTATGGATGAATAATAATATTCATGTGTATGTATATTACATATTCTGTATCCATTCATCTATCAGTGGATGCTTAGGTCATTTAAAGATCTTGGCTATTGTGAAAAATGCTGCAATAAACATAAGAGTGCAGATACCTTTTTGAGGTAGTGATTTCATTTCCTTTGCTGGATCATATGGTAGTTCTACTTTTAATTTTTTGAAAAACTGTTACACTGTTTTCTATAGTGGCAGTACCAATTTACAACCCCACAATAGTGCACAAGGATTCCCTTTTCTTTATATCCTTAACAGCATTTATTATCTCTTGTCTTTTTGAAAATAGCCATTCCAACAGATGTGAGTGATATCTCATTGTGGTTTTGACTTGCATTTCCCTAATGATTAGTGATGTAGAGCACCTTTTCATGTGCTTGTTGACTACATGTATGTTTTCTTTGGAAAAATGTCTGTTCAGGTCCTTTGCCCATTTAAAAATTGGAATTTGTTTTTTTTTTCACTATTGAGTTGTGCGAGTTCCTTATATATTTTGGATAGTAACCTTTTATCAGATGTATGGTTTGCAAATGATTTTTCCAGTCCATAGGTTGCTTTTTCATTTTGTTGATTGTTTCTTTTACTGTGCAGAAGCTTTTTAGTTTGATGTAGTCCCACTTATTGTTTTTTGCTTTTGTTGCTTCTGCTTTTGGTGTCATGGCCAAAGACCAACGTTAGGACGCTTTCCTTCTGTTTTTTTCTAGAAGATGTAATCTAAGATGAGGTCATACTAGATTAGGGTAGGCCCTAATCCAATGATTGGTGTTTTTCAAGAAGAGGAAAATTTGTGACACAGAAGCACATAGGGAGAACACCATGTGATGATGGTGGTAGAGATTGGAATGATGTGTCTACAAGCCAAAGAAATCCAAATAGCCAGCAATGACCAGAGGCAATAAATGATCCTCCCTTAGAGCCTTCAGAGGGAGTATGGCCCTGACACCTTGGTTTTAGACTTATAGACTCTAACATTGTGGGAGAGTAAACTTCTGTTGTTTTAAGCCACCAAGTTTGTAGTAATTTGTTATGGTGGTGTAAGAAACTAACACAATCCCTTCTCCCTCCCTAGCTCTGTCTCTAGCCACTCTCCCTTGGCATCCCACTCTCTAAGCATACTGAACTTCAAATGCTCCAGGTTCCCTCCCTCCTATGAACCTAAGAGAGGAAAAGTGGCTGTTTCCATTAATTATTACTCCACCAACTCTCAATACTCCAATAAACTGATAAACATCTTTCAAGTGCAAGCCTAAACATAAGTTTCTCCAGGAAGCCATCCCAATCCCTGTAGGACCCCTGATATATGATCATTTTACATTCTACCCATGATTTAATACAATGGTGCTTAAGTCTGGCATATTCCAATTACCTGAGTAAATTTCAAGAATCCAAATCCTTGAGCCAGTGCCCATCTTCTTATTTAACTGATCTGGTGAGATGTTGTCTGGTTTCCTAAATAACTGGTCCTATTTGTTCATGTTTGTGAAGATCCCATTTAGATGAAGGAGCTGCCACTGGAGGTGGAGGAAATGATGACACTTCTCTGGCCTTAGGTTTGTGTTCTGTTTGACAGAAATTTGCATGAGAACATTTGGCATGAGGATTGAGGATCCCAAATAGTTGAGAATGTGGTTCTGATAACAATGACCAGGGATAGCTTCAGTGGAGTTCTGCAAGAGAACAGAGAGTGTATTATCATGTTTGAAGTAATAAGGAAACTATCTAAAAGGTTGGAGGTCTCCTTAGACTTCCAGCTTGATTAAGGAGCTCTTCAAAGGCTGCTGAAGATGAACAAGTGATCCCAGGTTGAGACAGAATGGCTCCATTTGTAGGAGACATCCTATGCATCCCATCAGTGCAGTCCCCTCTGGTCACCAGAGCTATGTGCTTCAGGGGTGCCCTTTATATGGACTGTGTAGGTCCTTCTATTGTGGCAGGCTGTGTGATGGTCTGGTAGGTATGGCTGGCCCTCATTCTGATTGGTTGCCAGGACCTGCTTTGTGTGGAAGCTGCCAGGTCACAAGGCAGCTGGCTGCAGGGCCCATGAGGGTCTCAGGGCTAGTCCTAGCCCAGGTGGGCAGAGCCAAGTTCCAGGATGGGTGGCTACAGGGTATGGGATGTCTCAAATCTAGTATCAGCTTGCTGGTGAGTAAGCCTGGATCCAGGGGTGGCTGTCTCAAGGGTCTTGAAGCTGGTGTTGCCCTGCTGGTGGGAAAGCAGGACCCCAAAGGGCACTGATGGTGAGTGGAGTCAGGTCCCAAAGTTTCTGGCTGCAGGGTCTTGGGGGTCCTAGAGCTGATGTCAGCCAGCTGGTGGGTGGGGCTGGTTCTTGACATGGATGTCTGTGGGGTTTAGGGGTGTCCTAACTCTGGTGTTGGCCTGCTGGTGAGTGGGACCTGATCCCAAGGTGGCTGGCTGATGAAAGAAATTGAAGATGACAGAAACAAATAGAATAATATACCATATTCGTGGATTGGAAGAATTAATACTACTAAAATGATCATACTACCCAAGGCAATCGACAGATTCAATGTGATTCTTATAAAAATACCAACGGCATTTTACACAGAACTAGAACAAATAATTCTAAAATTTGTATGGAAACACAAAAGACCCTGAATAGCTAAAACAATCTTGAGAAAGAGGAATAAATCTGGAAATATCATGATCCCTGATTTCAAACTATACTACAAAGCTACAGTAATCAAAACAGTATGGTACCAGCACAAAAACAGACACATGTATCAATGGAACAGAATAGAGTGCCCAGAAATGAAACCACATATATATGGGCAATTAATATATGACAAAGGAGGAAAGAGTATACAATGGGAAAAAGACAGCTTTTTGTTGGGGAAACTGGGCAAGTGCATGCAAAATAATCAAACTGGATTACTCTCTCATACCATGCACAATAATGCATTCAAAATGGATTAAAGACTTCAATGTTAAGATCTGTAACAATAAAACTTCTAGAAGAAAACAGAGGCAGTAAGCTATTTGACATCAGTCTTAGTAATTTTTTTGGGGTATGTCTCTTCAGGCAAGAAAAACAAAAGCAAGAATAAACAAATGGGATTACATTAAACTAAAAATCTTTTGCCTAGCAAAGAAAGCTATCAACAAAACAAAAAGACCACTTACTGAATGGGAGAAGATATTTGCAAACTATATATCTGATAAGAGATTAATACCCAAAATATACAAAGAATTCATACAATTCAATGTAAAAACAACAACAACAAAAGCAAAACCAAACCAACAACTACCCAATTAAAAAATAAACAGAGGATCTGAATATTTTCTTAAAGAAGACACACAGATGGCCAACAGGCACATGAAAAGATGTTCAACATTGCTGATCATCAGAAAAGTGCAAATTGAAACCACAATGAGATACTATCTGTCAGAATCGCTATTATCAAAAAGACAACAAATAACAGTGTTGTTGGGGATCTGGAGAAAAGGGAGCCTCACTGTTAGTGTGAATGCATACTGGTGTAGCCACTATGGAAAAACAGTATGGAGTTCCTCAAAAGATTAGAAATAGAACTACCATGTGATCCAGCAATTCCACTCCTGAGTATTTATCTGGAGAAAATGAAAACACTAATTTGAAAAGATATAAGCATCCCTATGTTTATTGTATCATTATTTACAACAGCCAAGATATGGAAGCAACCTAAGTACCCATCAATAGATGACTGGATAAAGAAGATGTGGTATACATACATGGACTATTACTCAGCCATAAAAAAGAATGAAATCTTGGCATTTGCAACAACATGTATATCTCTGTATATAGAAGAAGTTGAGTGTCTTTAATGGTCTCCTAGTCCATTAAAAGAGAAATAGTTAATATCCTAAGTGTCATGTATGGAAGATGTACAACATGCTGTGGAAGAATTAGTGAGACAACATTTAATGCCACTGAATAAATGGCATAAAGGAGAGAAGTATTAATTGTAGAGATGAGATTTCAGTGAGGAATTTGGACTGAGCAGATCTTCAAGAGTTAAGAAGGAATAGGTGAAAATTAAACAGTAGAAGAAGATATTCAGGCAGAGTGAATAGCAAGTACACAGTTATGGATACAGAAATAGAGGAACATGGAATGACTGTATTTACCACAAATTTAACATGGCTAGAAACTGAAGGAAAGGGGATCCTTCATATCTGACTGCCAGAAAGTGCAGTGGAACTGTGTTCTACATTTATGTGGAAAGCAGGATTTGTAAACGACAAACTTGGATCTATAGATAAGACTTACAAGCAAGGTATTTGCTGGTTTCTTTTCGCTGCTCATAATAAAATGTGAAAGGAGAGCGATAAATAGAGGGAAGGACAGTTAAACAAACGCAAAGGAGCCAGGACTTGATAACTGGAATTCTCAGCCTATCTGTAATAGAAAAAAACCCAAATCTGACTCTATATTAGATCTTTTCCTTTGGCTTTAACCACTGTGCCCTGTTCTCTAGGCTTAGTCTTGCTAGCTCTGCACTAATGCAAAGATAACAAGTTGCAGAATAGAAAATAACATTTGTTTTCTTGGAGGTTTTGCAGGATCATGATGATCGGGCCCCCCTGGACAGCTGCAGGAACAAAGAATTCCTATACCAAGAAGTTTGCAACAACCAACCACACCCCCTCCACTGTTTTTTTGTTTTTGTTTTTTTTTTTTTTTGTATAAAAAGAGCTTTTATTCTGACTGGAGCAGGATGGTTCTCCAAGATATCAGTCTGCCATCCTCTTGGTCTGCTGGCTTTTCACATAAAGTCGCTATTCCTTGCCCCAACACCTCAACTCCCAATTTATTGGCCTGTCTTGTGGCGAGCAGAACGAGTTTGGACTCGGTAACATATCCAGATTGAAAAAGATGTTCAAGGTAGGAAATTCACTACCAGGAAAATTTTGCTCATGCCTTGGAAGATTCACAAGGCTAGGGTTTGAGCATACAGCTACAGTAAGGAGAGACCTACACAAAGAGACAGCTTCAGAGATCTACATAGGGTGCATCACAAGTATTGGCATATGCATGTGAGAAAAACACCCATGTCTGGGGAAAGGCCCATGCAAATGATTAGAGCTGAAAGTTTCTGGATTTCACATCATGATAGGAATAGTACCTATTCCTTCTAGGCAGGATAGAAAGCTTCATAATTCAGTGATCACTGGATAGTATATTCACAAGAATTTTGGCTCAGTAGTAGTAGGGGGTGTTTAACCATAGACTAAATGTTTCTATGCTTTACTTAAGAATGCTTAAAAGCAAGAGCCAGGGAATCAGACTACTTCCTAGCAATTTAGGCATATCCCAGAATAGTCCAAGGATATCTGTAGGAATAAAGAAAATCAAGCATCTAAGTAAGAAAACTAATAATGTCATGCATTAAATAAAAAGTTGAGGCAAGCAAATAAGCAGAAATATATGACTCTCAATGAGGAGAAAAATCACTGAAGAGGAAATAGATAACCTAATACCCTTATTATATTTACTAAGGAAATGAAATTTGTAGTTAAAATCTCTCATACCTTTTTTAAAAAAAAACAAGACAAAACAACAAACAAACGAAACAAACAAAAAAACTCTATGGGGCCATATATATTCACTGGTGAACTCTACACCCTACATTTTAAGAAAATTTAGAGAAGAAATAATTTCAATTCTACACAAACTCTTTCAGAGGGAAAACACTTTGAAACTAATTCTGTGAGTCTGGAACTACTCTAATGCAAAAACAAAATATTTCAAGAAAAGGAAAGTACAGACTAATAGCTCTCATGAATATAGATGCAAAATATCTCAACATCATTTTAGAAAACCATGTCCAATATTATATAAAAATGTCATGTCCAAGTGGAGGTTATCCCAGAATTACAAAGCTGCTTTAACATTTGAAAATGAGTCACTATAATTTTCCACATAGGACACTAATAAGGAAGAAAAAAGATCATCTCAACATACCTGGAAAATTACTTCTGTTTTTTTTTTTACAGCATCTGTACTTGATAACAATTTTCAGCATTGTAGGAATAAAAGGGACTTCTTTAAACTGATAATGGGAATATACAGAAAATTTATAAACTTCATAGTTAACAGTGAAGTACTGAATGCTTTCCTCCAAAAATCAGGGATAAAGCAAGGAGTTTTACTCTCAAGACTTCTATTTTACATTGTGCTAGAGTTTCTCACCAGGGTAATAAGGCAAAGGAGAAAAAGAGCATCCAGAATGAAAATCAGATTGTTCTGATTTTCTTTATTGGTAGATGACAGGAACCAGCATAGCGGGTTGTAAAAGCTCAACAAGTGTTTACTGGATGAGTAAACTTCATATTGAAGCTCTTGGTAAGAATGCCACACTACTTTTTTTTTTTTAGCAGCTTTATAACACGCTTTACTTTATACACACTGTTGAGTGTCAGTCTCATTGCACTTCACCCACTCCATGAATGAGTAGCACATAAAAAGTCTTTGTGGCTTTGGTAAATGAAGGTTGGTATTTAATTTTAGTGTACATTTCTTTGATCACTATTAAATCTGAGTATCTCTTCATATAATTTTTATTCATGTGGCTTTTCCTCTCTAAAAATTGTTTTTGCTCTTTGTTCATTTTTGTATTGGAGAATAATTTTACTTATAATGTTTATTGAATATGTACATATATACATATACATTTTGAAATCATTTATCATGTCAATTGCTCCTTAATACTTGACAGCATTTATAGTATTTTAAAATGTTAGAGGGGAGGGTATAGCTCAAGCGGTAGAGTGCACGCTTTGCATGCATGAGGTCCTGGGTTCAATCCCTAGTACCTCCTCTAAAAATAAATATATCTAAATACTCCTCGAAAACAAACAAAACAAAACTAAACAAAAAACCCAAAACCCCAAAATTATGCATGCTAATTGTTTAATATATGAAGTCAGAGAAAATGCAAAAGAAAAGCAATACAACGTTGTGAATTTACCTCTAAAGAGCTAAGTAATGTTATTTATTACATAATCTTTCACTTTAGAAGTGATTTTTGGTACCAAAACTTCATATGCTAAGTGTTTATACATACTTGGGTGTTTTTCTGGAATTATTTTGATTTGTGGCTGCATCTGCTGTTACCATTTTGATGGTTGAAGTTTTACAACAAAGTCTTGCATATGCTTTATCACATACCCGCCAGCTCCACTGTTATTCTGTGATGATCCTTTTTTTTAAATCTTGATCTTGGCTATTATTCATTTCTAGATGAATTTGGAACAATTTTTGTAACTTCTTTCCAAAACCAAGTGATTGTTAAAATTACTTAAGCTCATAAGTTATTTTGGGAAAATTGATATATTTAGTGCTGTAACTGTAAATAGCATCCATCTGTCTATTATATTTTTGGTTAGTTTTTCGCATATAAAGGAACAATCTGATTTTCCCTCCTTATTTTGCTCTGATTTTGATTAGCTCTTAGGAACTCCTTAAAATAAGGTTACTTTATGTAAATATCATCCTGCTTTGTTTTTTCTTGAATCTCTTCTGCTGCGGAAAAGAAATCCAAGAAGGACAAAAATCAGGAAACAAACAACAAAGATGTAGAATAAATGCATAAACACTATAGGCCCAAGGATAAGCTGGCCTTCTATCCATCAGCTTTGTATCCAAGACCCTCTACATATCGACACTATTATTCTGGGAAAGGCTCTCATACCTGCTACTCTCCACATTGTCTCTTTAGACCTTTGACCAATCACGTTATAGGAAAATCAGAAGGTGAATTGAAGATTTTAAGGGTACTTTCTTATTTTTTCCTCATTTCAAACTCTGTTTTCCTACTTCCTTAATTTCTCTCTTTCCTCAAAACTTTCATTACCTGGGGCAGAAAATTTAATGAAATCTCAAAGTTCTCCCAACAAGATCCACTTCCTTTAGCTATGCTGTCATCTTTGCAAGAAGGATTTTATTCTATGCTCCATCCCAAAACTCTTCCCTGACTGAAGCAGTAAAAAGGTTTATATCTATAAGGCAATCTAATTCCCTTCCCCACAATTTATCAGGAACTCGCTGGCTTGATGAATGACAAAACTAGAGGGAAGAGAATGAGGCATTTGAGTTTTAGCAGATTTATAAAAAACATCAGGAGTCTCCTATGAGGGAGAGGAAGAGAGCATGTATCAGTCACAAGAAGACTAATTTTGGCCTTTCCGTGACTAAACCTCCTGGTGCTAGGTGGTCTGTGGGATCTACAGAGCCTCAAGAGAAATCCAACACCATTGTGAGCAGGGTGTTACTGAGCTAAAGGATGTGGACACAAATGGAAATAACCCAGGTCTGAGCCTGCATGAAGGACAGAGAACCCCAGATAGTCCTTTGCCTTCCTTATCACAGAGCTATAGTACTCAGCCCTTCCCTAATGACAGCTGGAGAGTTTACTCACTCTTTTTCCACATCCTGGATGGTGTTAGGAAGAGGCTGATTCCTGATTTAAGGAAGGAGGAAGACAACAAGACCAGTGAAGATGGGGAAGTCTCCATAGGTGATCCAGGGCAGGTGGGGAGCGTATACTGTTAGAATAATCAAAAGAGATAACAGGGCTGCTCAAAACCCATTGAACATTATACTGATTCCTCCAGCTGTTGAACTTAGGGTGCAAATAGCAATATGAAGAAAATGTTGTAAAATCTATACATCTAAGTTCTTGTTTATTACTTTCATTTCATTATAGGGGGCAATACAGCAGGGTTGTAAACACATGGGCTTTGAGGGCAAATCTGAAGTTTTACCTCTACTGTTTCCTAACTTTGACAGTATCATGTTGGGAACTGCTCTAAACCTCAGTTTTATGTTTATTTAAATGGGGATACCCAAAGCACCGATCCTGTGAAGTAGTTTTTTTTTTTTAATTTAAAGCTTCTTTTTTCTTTTTATTGAAGTATAGCAGATTTATGATGTTTCAGGTGTACAGCAAAGTGATTCAGTTATGCACATATATATAAAAATCTATTTTTTCAGATTCTTTTCCATTATAGATTATTATAAGATATTGAATATAGTTCCCTGTGCTATACAGTAGGCTCATGTTGGTTATCTATTTTATATATGTTAATCCTAAATTCCCAATTTATCCCTCCCCTCTTTCCCCTTTGGTAACCATAAGTTTGTTTTCCATGTCTGTGAGAATATTTCTGCTTTGTAAATAAGTTCATTTGTATAGTTTTTTAGATTCCACATATAAGTGATATCATACAATATTTGTCCTTCTCTGTCTGACTTATTTCACTTAGTATGATAATCTCTTGGTCCATCCATGTTATTGCAAATGGCATTATTTCATTTCTTTTTATGACTGAGTAATATTCTATTATATATGTATATATATATTCATATGTGTGTGTGTATGTGTATGTATGTATGTGTGTATATATATACACACACACATATACATACATATATATATATGAATGGTGGGATGGTGAGAATGGGTTCATTCTGGTGGATGGAAGAATGACTGAAAGCAGCAGAAAGAGCATCAGTTCTCAAGCTCATAGAGCCACACAGAGGGTCTGCATTTCTAGACAGAGGAAGACCAGTAAGAGTCAGGATATTGTGGCTGAAGAAATCTGTCAACTCTCGAATAATCATGAAAAGATCCTGTAGGAAGGGTTTGCAAGTGTGAAACATGGCAGACAAACTACTACATAACAGAGATTATGGAAGGGTTGGTAAGCTGAGAAATGTAGACTGTAGAATGTTAGAGCTTCAACATTGAAGAGTCAATTCCTTCAATTCTCATTGCACATTTGAGAATTGCCAGTAAAGAAAGTGGTAGGGAAAGTCAGGAAATATTTATTTTATTTACTCTGTCTAATATTTTCTGTACACTGTCTGTAGGACATAGAAATGTATACGGATGATAACCAAAGAGTTTATAACCTGTGCCCTGAGCAGTTTAGAATTAAGGGTGCAGGAACAATTTTTGACTAGGGACAGGTATTCCACCAGACAGTAATAAAAGGACTGGACTTATTTATGAGGAGACAGTGTGAAGAAAAACAAGCTCTAGAATGATAATTCAGGATTAAAGAAGCCAGCATTAGGACTTCATTTGGCAATAAATGTCATCCTGGGAACCACTGACACTGAAAGTTCAAAAAGGCACTTTTTTAGTCAATAAAAACAATATAAATAGGACTTTATGGCTGAGTAGTATTCCATTGTATAAGTATACCACATCTTCTTTATCCAGTCATCTGTTGGACATTTAGGCTGTTTCCATGTTTTGGCTTAAATAGTGTTGCTATGAACATTGGGGTTCAGGTGTCTTTTTGAAGTAGGGTTCTTTCTGGATATATGCCCAGGAGTGGGATTACTTGGTCATATGGTAAGTCTATTTCTAGTCTTTTGAATGTCCATACTGTTTTCCACAGTGGCTGCACCAAACTGCATTCCCACCAGCAGTGTAGGAGGGTTCCCCTTTCTCCACAGCCTCTGTAGCATTTGTCATTTGTGGACTTTTGAATGATGGCCATTCTGACCGGTGTGAGGTGATACCTTATCGTAGTTTTGATTTGCATTTCTCTGATAATTAGTCATAAAAAACGACAACATAATGCCATTTGCAGCAACATGGATGTCCCTGCAGAATGTCATTCTAAGTAAAGTAAGCCAGAAAGAGAAAGAAAAATACCGTATGAGATTGCTCACATGTTGAATCTAAAAAAAAAAAAAAAAAAAAAAGAAAGAAAGAGAAGAAAAAGCCAAATGAACATAAATACAAAACAGAAACAGACTCATAGACATAGAATACAAACTTGTGGTTGCCAGGGGGTAGGGGGGTGGGAAGGAACAGACGGGGAGTTCGAATTTGACTTCTAGATACTGACAGGTATATATAGAATAGATAAACAAGATTTTACTGTATAGCACAGGGGAATACATACAAGATCTGGTGGTAGCTCACGGTGAAAAAGAATGCGACAATGAATATATGTATGTTCATGTATAACTGAAAAATTGTGTTCTACACTGGAAATTGACACAACATTGTAAACTAACTATAACTCAATAACATAAAATTTAAAAAAATAGGACTTTAAAGCAATGGAGAGGGCTTGCCTATAAGGAAGTAAGCTTGCATCAAGAGGAAGATGGAGCCCACCAATCTGGGGTCTTGAAAATATGTTCCTGCTCTGAGACTTATGTGAAGTGTAGTGACCACTAATGTTCTCATAACCATTACATAAGAGAGGCTGGATTAGCTTCTTAATCGCTTCCTTGTTTAGGGCAGATTAAGAGACATATTAAGGTTAGCTTTTTCCCTTGTTCCTACTGTACACCTCTCTGCTTTAAGACAAGTGATTTTTATTTCATTGAAATAATACTTCAGTCAGGAAGTCTCTTCCATATGTGCCAGCAACCCCACTCCTGGGCATATATCCAGAGGGAACCTTAATTCAAAAGATACATACAACCCAATGTTCATAGCAGCATTGATTACAATAGCCAAGACACGGAAACAACCTAAATGTCCATCAACAGATTACTGGATAAAGAAGCTGTATGATGGAATACTACTCAGCCATAAAATAATAAAATAATGCCATTTACAGCAACATGGATGAACTGGAGAATGTCATTCTAAGTGAAGTAAGCCAGGAAGAGAAATAAAAATACCATATGATATCACTTATATGTGAAATCTGAAAAAAAAAGACAAATGGACTTACTTAAAAAACAAAAACAGACTCACAGACATAGAAAACAAACATGGTTATCAGGGGGAAAGTGGATAAGAAGGGATAAATTGGGAGTTTGAGATTTGCAGATACTAACTAATATCTATAAAATAGATAAACAAGTTCACACTGTATAGCACAGGGAACTATATTCAATATCTTGTGCCAATTTATGGTGAAAAAGAATATGAAAACAGATATATGTATGTTCATGTATGACTGAAGCATTATGATGTACACCACAGAGAAATTGACACAACTCTGTAAACTGACTATACTTCAATTAAAAAAATATATATATACAGAAAAAAAAGTGTTGCATTTATGGTGATTTAATACCAGACTCAAAAGTGAATATATAGGGATAAGGAAATAGGCAAATTATGGAGACCTTAAAAATCAGAAAGAATCCTAGACAGAGAAAGTAAGAGCATTGTGTCCCTGCTTTGGGATGTAATTGCAAGGCCTATCTCCTCTATGACTGTTATTAAAAGTCTGATTGGTCAAAGGGCAAGTGGTTAGTTACTATTCTCAAGAAACTTTAGGTGTCATTGGAACTGATATCCAAGTTCTCCTTGGATGTAATGAAGACAACCACGTGTCTGAACCATTCCTTACTGATACTCATTCTATGTAAAAGCCTATGTCCTGCTAACAATGTTTGTCAGTATTCATTCTAAACCCTCATCCTGACTTCAGGAAGTCCTTTGGCTCTCAGCGAAAAATGGCATTATTTTGGCATTAAGCAGGTAAGACCAATGTAATCTCTGAGCAACGGGGGAAACCACTTCCTTTTCTCATTGACTAGAATGGAAATTCCTACCAGGAATGTGAACAGTATCTGGCTTACTTGATGACTCATATGATTCAATGTTGAAAGAGCATCATACCTGGCTGTGAGGATGACAGCTTCAAAGATAACCTGGAACAGAAAATCATTGCTCTCAAAGAGCTGCAAGTTGAATATCAGGCCATAAAATGTTATAATGATTGCCAATCTGCATTATTTTCATAATGGCTGTACCAGTTTACATTCCTACCAACAGTGTACAAAGGTTCCCATTTCTTCAAATCTTCCCCAACACTTGCTGTCTTTTGTCTTTTTGGTAATAGCCATTCTAACAGGCGTGAGGTGATATCTCACTGTAGTTTTGATTAACATTTCCCTGATGATTAGTGACACTGAGCACCTTCTCATATACTTATTGTCCATCTGTATTTCTTCTTTTGAGAAATGTCTATTCAGACCCTTTATTTCCTAATTGGATTATTACTATTTTTTGCTATTGAGTTTTTTATTTCCTTGTATATTTTGGATATGAACCCCTTATGAAATATATGATTTGTAGACATTTTCTCTCATTCCATAGATTGACTCTTTATTATTTCCTTTGCTGTGCAGAAGCTTTTTATTTTTTAATTGAAGTATAGTTGATTTACAATATTGTGTAAGTTTCAGTGGTACAGCAAAGTGGTTCAGTTATATATGTATATATATATTCAGATTATTTTGCATTATAGGTTATAGGATACTGAATGTATTTTCCTGTGTTATACAGTAAATCCTTGTTGCTTATCTATTTTGTATAGTAGTGTGTATCTGTTAATTCCATACTCCTAATTTATCCCTCCCCCATCCCTTTCCTCTTTGGTAACTGTAAGTTTGTTTTCTGTTTGTGAGTCTGTTTCCATTTTGTATATAGATTCATTTGTATTTTTTTTTAGATTCCACATATAAATTTAGATTCCACATATAAGCTCCTCTATCCGTCCCAACAGACCTCTCAGTCAGCAAAGGGTGTTCCTAGGGTGAGGGGCCACTGGAGTGGGCCTTTCCTTTTTCACAGCTCCCTCCCAGGGTCACTGGTCCTGTTCCAATATCTTTTTTTTTTTTTTAACCCTGTCCTACCTAATTATGTGGGGGGTCTTTCTTGCAGCTTTGATTATATAAGAGATTTTCTGCCAATTTCCAGTTTGTTTTCTGTGAGAATTGTTCCACACGTAGATGTATTTCTTATATGTTTGTGGGGGGAGGTGAGCTCCACATCCTCCTACTCAGCCATCTTGATCTCCTCCCTAGAATTTCAATTTTCTTAATATTATCGAGACTTGTTCTGTGGCCTAACATGTTATCTATCCTGGAGGATATTCCATGTACACTTGAGAAGAATGTGTATTCTGCTGCCTTTGGATGGACTGTTTAGTGTATATCCATTAAATTAATCTGAGCTAATGTGTTGTTTAAAGCGAATGTTTCCTTATTTATTTTCTGTCTGGATGATTTATCCATTCATCTGCTATTATTGTATTGCAATTTCTCCCTTTAGCTTGTTAATGTTTGCCTTATATATTTTGGTGTTCCTATGTCTCGTATATATATATTTATAAATGTTATACCTTCTTGCTGGATTGACTCCTTTATCATTTTAGACGCTTACCTTTCCAGTGCAAGTCCCACAGGCTGGGGTGCCCAGCATGGGCTCAAACACTTCACTCCTCAAGAGCAGCCCTGAGTTTGTGATATCCCTCCTGCTTGTGGGTCACTACACTTGGGATGGGGGTCCTGGCAAGACCGCATCTCTGCCCCTCCTACCCATCTCAATATGACTTTCCCCCTCTCTTTTGGTCCTTTTTGTGGAAGAGCTGTTCTCCAGTCTTTTGGGGAGAGAATTGTTCTATATAAGGATGTAGCTTCGGTGTGTCCATGGGAAGAGGTGAACACAGGATCATCCTATGCCACCATCTTGAATCTTCTCCTTTCATTCTTTAATTTTTGAGGATATTTTATTTTATGTCTTGAGAATATTTATATGGCAGATTTAAGCCTCTGTCTAATAAGCTAACATCTGGGTTTCCTCAGGTGCATTTTATATTGTTTGGGCTTTTTTTTTTCCTATGTAAAAGTCATAATTTCTTATTTCTTTGTTTGGCTTAGAGCTTTTGTTGAACATTGTATCTTTTAAATAATATAATGTGATAACGCTGGAAATTAGATATTGTTGCTGCTTGTTATAGTGGTTGTTTTTCAGTTGGTTAGTGACTTTTTGTGAACTAATTCTGTAAGATTTATATTCTTATTCATGTGTGGCCACTGAAGTCTGTACTTGGTTAGCATAGTGGTCAGCTAATGAATTAATGACCTGCAACCAATAAATCTCTCAGACTTTACTGAGATGCTCTGAGTGTGTTGGGGCTTGCTTTCAACACTCAACCAGGCAGTGTGATCTGTGTCTTTGTCTTTGCTTACTACTTGTACAGAACCTCCGGGTCATCCAGAGGTGAGAGCTTAGGGTTTTCTCTAGACATTCATGAGTATGCACACAGCTCTACACATGTGCATGTTTTTCTAGACTCCAAAGAATATTTTGGAGCTTTTCAAAGCCAGTCTAGATATTTCTCATAGATAGGTCAGTATAGATATTTTCTCATTTAAGCCTTTTTGTTAGGCATCTATTTCCCCAATTGTTATTCATCAATTCAGGAATCTTGTGACCTCAAAACACTTGCCAGTAAATATTTTCAGCAAATGCTCCACGAGGAGAGTCCTTTCATGCTGGTCAAATACAGAAAGGGATTTCAAATAGGATCTTATGGAAACCATGGCAGGTCAAATAATGACTGGTCTTTGTGAATGACGCTTTGAAATAACTCAAGTTCTGTTATTCTCCCCCTACTATTTAGAAAGTAAGTCATCAATTTTCAAGGCTATGGTATAGCTGGGGAGTAGTAAATGGGACTAGGATATGTTAAAATACCTCAACACTCACTATTCTTTCTGAGATTCAGCCATTTTTCTCAAACAAGAGTCCATGGATTATTGCAAACCTTTGGTTGATTTCTAGAGTTCTGAAAAAGTTTATTCTGACAACTTTTTTGCAGATTTTTTTCTTTTATGGAGCAACCCATTTTTGGAAGTCTTCATTTGTCATTTTTGCTGAAATCATCCCCCATGCCAATTCTTAGTGCTAGAGAAAATAAACACTTCCAATTTCAAATTGTTATGGAGATTTTCCTTTACTTATATCCAATCTTACAATGATAAAAAGCCCTCAAACCATCTCCATCACACAATACTTTCCAAAGTTAAATAAAAAACAATTTTCTCATTATAAATAAGTGGGTATATCATTTTCTATTAACAAAAATGATTTCATGATAATGCTGTGTTTATGATACAATGATAACTGAAAAATGCTAGCCTTCTAGGTAGCATGTCATTTTATTCCCTCTTTTCTTTCTTCCTCAAATGGCACAATTGGTACTAATGAAGACCATGGCTCAGGACCCTGCCAGGATCTAAACAGATCCCAAGTGTCAGTATTTTCTTCTCTGTTCTCATCACAGCCTTCCTTACAGGTGGTGAATATGGAGAGTGTCCATACCTGGAGAATAAGAATAAGACAAGCAAGGGTATAGTCATTGTCAGCTTCAGTGTCTATCAGTCTTGAATAGCAAAAGCCAGTCCTCCTGTTAGAGTAGGCAGGTAGCTAGATATAAGCAGAGAAAGGGAGACACAGGCCAAATGGCAGGAACCACACACCTTGTGAACAATGGAGGTCCTTGGGCAGCCCGAAAAAATCAGGAACCTCTGGACTGATAAGAAACCCTACATTTTGGGTTGACAAGTGTCCTGGAGGCAGACAAAAAATGTGGGACAAAACAGAAATCTCCACTATCTGAATGTAAAATTTCACTCATTATATCCCCATCTGAATGTAACCTTTTGCTCATTATGCCCTCACCCAACTTCCTGATCAAGACTAAATAAGGACAAAAAATCCCTCCTCCCTTTGGGAAGGTAGAGCTGGGATGAAGATTATGAAAGTCTACCTCAGACCCCTCCCCACCAATAAATATTCTGCCCATTCATTTTTACATCCCATATAATCAGCTTGCCAAAGAAACTCTGGGCAGCTTCCCACCTGGGTCTGTCTGCTGTCCCCTTGAGAGTGTACTATCTATCACTTAATAAATCCCTGCTTTTCTTCCTTCCTTCCTTCCTTCC